>NC_064838.1:33914545-34217575 GCF_024166365.1 Elephas maximus indicus
AAAATGTCTATTCTACCAAAAGCCATCTATACATGCACTTCCGATCCAAATTCCAATGTCATTTTTTAATGTGATGGAGAAACAAATCACCAACTTCATATGGAAGGGAAAGAAGCCTCGGATAAGCAAAGCATTACTGAAAAAGAAGAAGAAAGTGGGAGGCCTCACTCTACCTGATTTTAGAACATATGATACAGCCACAGTAGTGAAAACAGCCTGGTACTGGTACAACAACAGGCACAGAGACCAATGGAATAGAATTGAGAATCCAGATATAAATCCATCCACATATGAGCAGCTGATATTTGACAAAGGCCCAGTGTCAGTTAATTGGGGAAAAGATAGTCTTTTTAACAAATGGTGCTGGCATAACTGGATATCCATTTGCAAAAAAATGAAACAGGACCCATACCTCACACCAAGCACAAAAACTAACTCCAAGTGGATCAAAGACCTAAACATAAAGACTAAAACGATAAAGATCATGGAAGAAAAAATAGGGACAACCTTAGGAGCCCTAATACAAGGCATAAACAGAATACAAAACATTACCAAAAATGACAAAGAGAAACCAGATAACTGGGAGCTCCTAAAAATCAAACACCTATGCTCATCTAAAGACTTCACCAAAAGAGTAAAAAGACCACCTACAGATTGGGAAAGAATTTTCAGCTATGACAGACATCTCCCACCAGCGCCTGATCCCTAAAATCTATATGATTCTGTTAAAACTCAACCACAAAAAGACAAACAACCCAATCAAGAAGTGGGCAAAGGATATGAACACGCACTTCACTAAAGAAGATATTCAGGCAGCTAACAGATACATGAGAAAATACTCTCGATCATTAGCCGTTAGAGAAATGCAAATTAAAATTTCGATGAGATTCCATCTCACTCCAACAAGGCTGGCATTAATCCAAAAAACACAAAATAATAAATGTTGGAGAGGCTGTGGAGAGATTGGAACTCTTACACACTGCTGGTGGGAATGTAAATGGTACAACCACTTTGGAAATCTATCTGGTGTTATCTTAAACAGTTAGAAATAGAACTACCATACAACCCAGAAACCCCACTCCTCGGAATATACCCCAGAGAAATAAGAGCCTTCACACAAACAGATATATGCACACCCATGTTTATTGCAGCTCTGTTTACAATAGCAAAAAGCTGGAAGCAACCAAGGTGTCCGTCAACGGATGAATGGTTAAATAAATTGTGGTATATTCACACAATGGAATACTATGCATCGATAAAGAACAGTGACGAATCTGTGAAACATTTCATAACGTGGAGGAACCTGGAAGGCATTATGCTGAGTGAAATTAGTCAGAGGCAAAAGGACAGATATTGTATAAGACCACTATTATAAGATCTTGAGAAATAGTATAAACTGAGAAGAACACATACTTTTGTGGTTACGAGGGGGGAGGGAGGGAGGGTGGGAGAGGGTTTTTTACCGATTAGTTAGTAGGTAAGAGCTGATTTAGGTGAAGGGAAGGACAATACTCAATACATGGAAGGTCAGCTCAACTGGACTGGACCAAAAGCAAAGAAGGTTCTGGGATAAACTGAATGCTTCAAAGGGCAGCGGAGCAAGGGTGGGGGTTTGGGGACCATGGTTTAAGGGGACTTGTAAGTCAATTGGCAAAATAATTCTATTATGAAAACATTCTGCATTCCACTTTGAAATGTGGCATCTGGGGTCTTAAATGCTAACAAGCGGCCATCTAAGATGCATCAATTGGTCTCAACCCACCTGGATCAAAGGAGAATGAAGAACACCAAGGTCCCACGATAACTAAGAGCCCAAGAGACAGAAAGGGCCACATGAACCAGAGACCTACATCATCCTGAGACCAGAAGAACTAGTTGGTGCCCGGCCACAATCGATGACTGCCCTGACAGGGAGCACAACAGAGAACCCCTGAGGGAGCAGGAGATCAGTGGGATGCAGACCCCAAATTCTCACAAAGAGACCATACTTAATGGTCTGACTGAGACTAGAGGAATCCCGGCGGGCATGGTCCCCAAACCTTCTGTTGGCCCAGGAGGGGAACCATTCCCGAAGACAACTCATCAGACATGAAAGGGACTGGACAATGGGTTAGAGAGAGATGCTGATGAAGAGTGAGCTACTTGTATCAGGTGGACACTTGAGACTGTGTTGGCATCTCCCATCTGGAGGGGAGATAGGAGGGTGGAGAGGGTTAGAAACTGGCAAAATTGTTACGAAAGGAGAGACGAAAGGAGGGAGCGGGCTGACTCATTAGGGGGAGAGTAAGTGGGAGTACGGAGTAAGGTGTATATAAACTTATATGTGACAGTTTGACTTGATTTGTAAACGTTCACTTGAAGCTCAATAAAAGTTAAAAAGAAAAAGATCACACAGCTTGTCAGTGACGGGGCCCAGACTTCTAGATCTTTTAACCACAAACCAGAAGAGCTCACTCACTGACATCTTTTAGGAAAAATTGAGTAGACAAGGCGGCAGGGTAAACTGAGTTCCTTTGCTTTCTGAGTATGCAAATAAACTCCAGGCTGAGTATGAAGTTATGGCTAGTTCTGGAGGGAGAGAGAGTGGGGTAGGCTTGCAGAGGGGAAGGAAATGAGACTGAGACCAGGTCCCTGGTTTGAGTATGACAGTAATCTTTTCTTTATTGTACTAAAACCAAAAACCAATCCTGTTGCTGTCGAATCGAACCAGATTCACAGTAACCCTAAAGGACAGAGTAGAACTGCCCCATAGGGTTTCCAAGGAGAGGCTGGTGGATTCAAACTACCGACATTTTAGTTAGCAGCCCAGCTGTTAACCACTGCGCCACAGGGGTTCTTTATTGTACTAGTTTGTTACAAGGTGACTAGTTGCAGCAGAGTCTACCCCAACTCATGCCAACAAAATGTGTGTCAGAGTAGAACTGTGCTCCACAGGGTTTTCAGTGGCTTATTTTTCCCGCCTTTCTTCCAAGGTGTCTCTGGGTGGTCTCGAGCCTCCAACCTCTTGTAATTAGGTTTAAAGTGACAAATGGCTGGGAAGGTGAGAGAGGGAGAGAGGAGATGGGAAAAGAGAGAAAAGGTGAGGGAGGGAAGAAGAAGGGAAGAGAGAGAGGAGAGAGGCGGAAGGAAGAGAGAAAAGAAGAGAGACAGAGATGCATCTTCCCATCCAACCATGAAGGCAGTTTGGAAGCAGACATTACTTCTTGGTCATGGTTTCCAAATCCACCTCTCTCACTCTGGACCAAGGAAGCCTCAGGACAGTGCCTGGTTCCATTCATCTCTGAGTCCCTGCCTGCCACCAGCTGTTCCGTGAGGCTGAATGAATGACCGAATCACTGAAGAAACCCACACTCCCATATATCTTTTCTTCCCAAACTGGGTGTTTCTCTTCCTGCCCTCCTCAGCAGCACCCAGGGTGAAAGACTCCACTCCGGTCTACCTCTGGGCCCCAGGAAGGAAAGTTCAAGGCCACAGCAAGCTCTGAAAGTCTACTTTGGGGTCAGGACAAGACATTTGTCTTGCCCTTCTCTTGGTATTTATTGGCCCTTGGGAGCCATTCTCCTCTAACAAGCTCCTGTTTCCACAGACAGCCTCCTTCCCTTAGATCAATAAAGAGATTGTACTCCCTTATCCCTTAAACAAAATGTTCCATGTTAAAAAAGAAAAAATAGGCTAGTGATCAGTGGAATCGCACCTGATACTTAACACAAAGTAAGGATCAGGGAGCGGGGCTGCCAGGTAAAACACAGGACTCCCCTTATGGTTGAATTGTGTCCCCCAAAATGTGTGTTGGAATTCTAAGCCCTGTACCTGTGGATATAATCTAATCAAATCCTTTTCTGCATGCAATCAAACGTAACGTAACCAGTCAGCTGAGGTCAGACCAGTGTAGGGCGGACTCTAATTCTAATCATTTCTGAGTTATACAAAAAGCAGCACAGATGCAGCCACAGGGGAAAACAGATGCTATCTGACAACCAAAACCAAAAAACCCACTGCCATCAAGTCAATTCTGACTCATAGTGACCCTATAGGACAGAGTAGAACTGCCCTATAGAGTTTCCAAGGAGCACGTGGTGGGTTTGAACTGCTGACCTTTTGGTTAGTAGCTGTAGCACTTAACCTACACCACCAGGGTTTCCTATCTGACAATGGAGGTAGGTAATTCTGCAAGCCCAGACACTCCAAGGTTTGCCAGCAGCTGCTAGAAGCTGAAATAGACGAAGAATGACCATTCCCTAGAGCCATGCCCTGAATTTAGACTTCAAGCCTCCTGAAATGTCAGAAAATAAATTTCTGTACCTTAAAAGCACCCACTTGTGTAATTTCTGTTACAGTAACACTAGGAAACTAAGACAACTCCCACTTACATTTTAGTTTCAGATAAACAAGTTTTTTTTTAATAAATATGTCCCAAATACTGCACAAGACATATTTATACTAAAAATTATTTGTGTGTATCTGAAATTCAGATTCACCTGGGCATCCTGTATTTTTCTTTGCTAGATCCAGGGCTTTAAACTGGTTCCTTCCTATTCGAAACCCTGCTGAAAATTTTCATTTCTAGCAAGTTCCCCTCACCACTTTTTCAGTTTGTCCTACTGTGGTGATTTGCCTGTTGCTGTGATACTGGAAGCTATGCCACTGGTATTTCAAATACAAGCAGGGGCACCCAGGGTGGACAGTATTAGTGGAGCTTCTAGACTAAGACAAACTAGAGAGAAGGTTCTGGCAATCTACTTAAAAAAAAAAAAAAATTGGCCAGTGAAAACCTTATGAATAGCAGTGGAACATTGCCTGAGAAGTGCCTGAGCACCTCAGGTTGGAAGGCACTCAAAATATGACTGGGGAAGAGCTGCCTCCTCAAAGTAGAGTTAAGCTTAATGACATGGATGAAGTCAAGCTTTTGGGATTTTTGTTTGCTGATGTCACATGACTCAAAATGAGAAGAAACAGCTGCAAGCATCCATTAATAATTAAAACGAATCTAAGAAAATTGGAAGTCTTCAAAAATGAAATGGAACCCTAAAGATTGATATCCTAGGCATTAGGGAGCTGAAATGGGCTGGTATTGGCCATTTTGAATTGGACGATCATATGGTCTTCTGTCCTGGGAATGACAAATTGAAGAGGAATGGCGTCATGTTCATCGTCAAAAAGAACATTTCTAGATCTATCCTGAAACATAATGCTGTCAGTGATAGGATAATATCCATACGCCTACAAGGAAGACCAGTTAATGCAACTATTATTCAAATTTACGCAGCGAACATTAAGGCCAAGGATGAAGAAATTGAAGATTTTTACTAACTTCTGCAGTTTGAAATTGATCAAACATGCCATCAAGATGCAGTGATAATTACTGGTGATTGGAATGTGAAGGCTGGAAACGAAGAAGGTTCAGTGGCTGGAAAATACGGTCTAGGTGATAGAAATGATACCAAAACAGCACGATAGAATTTTGTAAGACCAACAACTTCATTCATTGCAAATACCTTTTTTCAACAACATAAACAGTGACTATACACATGGACCTTGGCAAATGGAATACACAGGAATCAAAGAGACTACATCTGCAGAAAATGATGACGGAGAAGCACAGTATCACCTGTCAGAACAATGTCAGGCGCCGACTGTGGAACAGACCATCAATTGCTCATATGTAAGTTCAAGTTGAAGCTGAAGAAAATTAAAACAAGTCAGTGAGAGCCAAAGTACAACTTTGAGTATATTCCACCTGAATTTAAAGACCATCTCAAGAATAGATTTGATGCATTGAACACTATTGACCGAAGATCAGATGAGTTGTGGAATGATATTAAGGGCATCACACATGAAGAAAACAAAAGGTTATTAACATGACAGGAAAGAAAGAAAAAAAAAAAACTAAAATGGATGTCAGAAGAGACTCTGAAACTTGCTCTTTAACGTAGAGTAGCTTAAGTGAATGGAAGAAATGATGAAGTAAAAGAGCTGAACAGAAGATTTCAAAGGGCAGTTGGAGAAGACAAAGTAAAGTATTACAATGACAAGTGCAAAGACCTGGAGTTAGAAAACCAAAAGGGAAGAACATGCTTGGCATTTCTCACGCTGAAATAACTGAAGAAAAAATGCAAGCGTCCAGTTGCAATTTTGAAGGATTCTATGGGCAAAATATTGAACAACTCAGAAAGCATCAAAAGAAGATGGAAGGAACATACAGAGTCACTATACCAAAAAGAATTGGTTGACGTTCAATCATTTCAGGAGATAGCATATGACCAAAAATCAAGGGTATCGAAGGAAGAAGTCCAAGCTGCGCTGAAGGCATTGGTGAAATCAAGGCTCCAGGAACTGACAGAGTACCAACTGAGATGTTTCAACAAATGAATGCAAATGCTAGAAGCACTCACTGGTCTATGCCAAGAAATGTGGAACACAGCTTCCTGGCCAACTGACGGGAAGAGGTGCATATCTGTGCCCATTCCAAAGAAAAGTGAACCAGAAGACTGTGGAAATTATCAATTTTTTTTTTATCCTTAGTATCACACACAAGTAAAAATTACTGCAGATCTTACAAAACAGTTGCAGCGGTACATCAACAGGGAACTGCTAGAAATTCAAGCCGGATTCCGAAGAGGACATGGAACAAAGGATATACAATTGCTAATGTCAGATGGATCTTGGCTAAAAGCAGAGAATACCAGAAAGATGTTTACCTCTGTTTTATTGACTATGCAAAGGCATTTGACTATGTAGATCATAACAGATTATGGATAACATTGCAAAGAATGGGAATTCCAGAACACTTAATTGTGCTCATACAGAACCTGTGGATAGACCATGAGGCAGCCATGCAAACAGAACGAGGAGATACTGCACGGTTTAAAATCAGAAAAGGCGTGTATCAGGGTTGTATTTTTTCACCATACTTATTCAGTCTGTATGCTGGATGTGAGAATAATTCAAGAAGCTAGATTATATTAAGAAGAATGTGGCATCGGTACTGGAGGAAAACTTAACAACCTGCTATATGCAGACGACACACCTTGCTTGCTGAAAGTGAAGAGGACTTAAAGCACTTACTGATGAAGATCAAAGACTACAGCCTTCAGTACGTATGACACCTCAACATAAAACAAAACCAAAAACCAAACTCAGTGCTGTTGAGTCGATTCCAACTCATAGCGACCCTATAGGACAGAGTAGAACTGCCTCAGAATTTCCAAGGAGTGCCTGGCTGATTCGAACTGCCGATCCTTTGGTTCTCAGCCATAGGTCTTAACCGCTACACCACCAGGGTTTCCAACATAAAGAAAACAAAAATCCTCTCAGCTATACTGATAAGAAACATCATAATAAATGAGGAAATTATTGAAGTTATCAAGGATTTCATTTTACTTGTATCCACAATCAATGCCCGCGGAAGCAGCAGTCAAGAAGTCAAACGATGTACTGCATTGGACAAACCTGCTGCAAAAGACCTTTTTAAAGTGTTGAAAAGCAAAGGTGCCACCTTGAGGACTAGGGTGCACCTGATCCAAGCCATGATATTTTCAGTTGCCTCATATGCATATGAAAGTTGAGCAATGAATAAGGAAGACCAAAGAAGAATTGATGCCTTTGAATTATGGTGTTGGTGAAGAATATTGACTATACATACCATGGACTGCCAATCAAATGAACACATCTGTCTTGGAAGAAGTCCAGCCGGAATGCTCCTTAGAAGCAAGGATGGCAAGATTTTGTCTCACATACTTTGGAGATGTTATCAGGAGGAACCAGTCCCTGGAGAAGGACATCATGCTTGGTAAAGTGGAAGGTAAGTAAAAAAAGGAAGACCCTCAATGAGATGGGTTGACAAAGTGACTGCAACAATAGGCTCAAATATAGCAAAGACCGTGAGGACGGAGCAGGACTGAGCAGTGTTTCGTTCTGCTGTACACAGGGTCGCTGTGAGTTGGAACCAACTCGACCACACCTAACAACAACATATTACATTTAAGTAATAATTATTATATATAGTATAAGGAATTGTAGTGTTGGCAAAGAATGTCGGATAAGCCATGGACTGCCAAAAGAACAAACAAATCAATTCTGGAGGAAGCACAAACAGAATGTTCCTTAGAACCAAGAATGGCGAGACTTCGTCTTGCTTACTTTGGGCATGTCATCAAGAAAGACCAATTGCTAGAAAAGGACATTAAGTCTGATAAAGTAGAGGGTCAGTGAAAATGAGGGAAACCTTCCATGAGATGGATTGACGCAAGAGACTCCAATATACCGATGATCACGAAGAAGGCACAAGACCGGACAATGTTTGGTTCTGTTATACGTAAGGTTGCCATGAGTCAAAGCGGACTCGACGGCAACTAACAACAACAGTGAAATATTACTTTTTCAGGCAATGATTACAAGTGGATGATAAAACCATTATGTGGGAGGTTCTTGGGGAACCGGGTATTTGTCAGGTTCCAGATGATCAGGCCACCGTTCACTTGCTGCTCGCAGGGAAAACGCAACTTTTCAATGGAGAGATGAGAGTGAACCCACCTGAAACTATGGATCAATCTTATTCCTAAAAGTGGGCACCAAACAGCATGCAACTCCCAATGTGATAGAATAAAAAGTACACATCACCTAGGAACCCGAGCAAACATTTAGATCCAACGTCCAGTTTACAAGGCACTCTGGGGAGGACGGCAACTAACCACTGGAAGAATCAGTCAGGCTGTGATTGGGGGGAATTCTCGCAGAAAACTGACCAGAGTTTTCGAACAAGTCATGGGCGGGGAGACTGTTCTGGAATAAGAGAGACTTAAGAGATGTAACACGTTGCAACTATGACAACACGTTTGGATATTGATTTGAACAAACGAACTTTAAAAAGACATTTTTAGAACAATCAAGGAAATTTGAATATAGATTAGGAATTATGTTATATTGACAAGTAATTATTATTATTAATTTATTAGGTATATTAATAGGATTTTTTACATAAAACATGTTTGTATTTTTTAGAGATCCATGCTGATGTATTTTAGGTCGAAATGGCATGAAATAAAAAAAAAGCCAAATCAAATTTGTAAAAATGTAAATCATTGTTAAATTTAGGTGATAAACATAGTGGGTTGATCATCCTATTCTTTCTACTCTCCTGCGAATTGATATTTTTCACAGTAAAACTTGAAGACCACTCATTCTGCCTGCCATCTTACAAATTGCCACTTGGGGGCAGTAGAGGATCAGGCTGAATGTGAGCCCAGCCCTTTGAGGAGGAAATGCAGATAGGTAATAGCTCCATTCTTCATTCTTTACTTATTTATTTCGTCTCATTCTTTCATTGAACGGACCTTTGGTGAGCATTGGCCATGTGCAGGGTTCTGTGCTGGGGCTGGGGGGACAAAGAATCGAATTCACCCTCACCATTCCTGAAACCACTTGTATAAATTTTTTTTATTATCATTCCTGAAACCACATCTGTGAATGGGGGACAGGGTTCCTGGGTGACACAAACGGTTTGCACTTGAGTATAACCAAAAGGTTGGCAGTTTGAATTCACCCAGTGGGGCCACGGAAGGAAGCCTTGGCAATCCATTTCTGTAAAGATTACAGCCAAGAAAACCGTATGGAGCAGTTCTACTCTGTCACATGGGGTCGACATGAGTCAGAATTGACCTGACAGCAATGGGTTTTGGTTTATAAGGGTCCAGGAAGGGACAGTCACCAGCAGCCTCTGACCTGCTGGGTCTCTACGGACCCGGTGTCTCTCTGTTTAATCTCACTGCAATGGAGGCCTTGACTGGGGATGTCGGAAGCAAAGAAATTCATGTGAGGTTGGGGGAACCTGGCCACTTGTGTGTGTAGACTTATTCTACATGCATTCCGGTTTCCCACTTACCAACTTGTGTCATCTTGGAAAAGTTACTTTACCTCCCTGAACCTCACAGCACTAAAAATAGCTCATACCGTATGGTTTTTCTATTAGGAGAGAATGAAATAGGCTATGGAAATTGCTTAGACCAGTGCCCGGCACACAGTAAGTGCTCAATGTGAACATGCCATACTAGTTGCCGCCAAGTCGATTCTGAATCATGGTGACCCCACGTGTGTCAGAGTAGAACTGTCCTTATAGGGTTTTCAGTGACTGATTTTTTAGAAGCGGACCACCAGGCCTTTCTTCCAAGGTGCCTCTGGGTGGACCCAAACCTCCAACCTTTCAGTTAGCAGCTGGGCACATTAACCAACCAGGAACTCCCTTCCTGATAATAGAACCCATCTAACCAGCCTCCCCTACTCTCAACCATGTGGTCAGACAAAGTCTGACCCCAACATCTGGCTCAAGAATGGTCAGTGACAGTAGCACGCACCCTTCATGGTGAGCATGTGACTCAAGCTTGGCCAATCAGAGAAAATCCTGAGACTATTCGTCTAGTGGGAAAGAGATACACTGCCTTCTGCTGGAGTAGCTAAGGTACTAGGATGTAGACCTGGAGTTGCTTTGGCTGTTTTGCCATCACTTTGGGAAGGGCTCTGGTGGCACAGTGGTTAAGAGCTCAGCTGCAAACCAAAAGGTCAGCAATTGGAATCCATAAGCCGCTTCTCGGAAACGCTATGGGGCAGTTTTACTCTGTCCTGTAGGGTCGCTATGAGTCTGATTCAACTCTATGGCAGAGGATTTGGTTTGGGTTTTTGGGGGAGGAGGCAGGCTGAGAATGCAGACAATGTGGAGGAGAGCTTAGCTTACTATCAATATTGCTGGAACACCTGGACCCAGTCTGGGCTGAACCCAGTATTAGCCCCGGACTTTTCAGTCAGAGGGGGCAAAATGACTTCGTTCCATTTGAGCCAGTTTGAGTTGGGTTTTTGTCACTTGCAAGCAGCCAAGTCTTGGCTTAATATCTTTCTCAACAACTCACCGAAAAGCAGGAGGAGCCAAGCCATTTGTCAGGGGATCAAAGGCCTGTGAGCACTAAAGTGGCTGAAAGTATGTGAGGAAGGGAATCTTGTTCCGTAGAAGACAGAGCCCTGTACACTGCCTGCAGAGGGAGATCTGTGGTCTGCTCTGTGCGTGGGCCATTGATCTCCAGCTTGGAAAGCTCTGGAATCATCCCCTCGGAGGGTGAGAATGAGGCTTGGGTGGGCGTGTGGGTGGGGAAAGGAAGCAGAGCTGGAAGCCCAGAAACAAAATTGAGTGGGGCCACTCCAGGCGCATAAATAATACAATTGCTCTTCTGTCTCCTTCATCAGACCTCAGGTAAGGAGAAGTTGCTGTTGGCTGCCACTGACTCATGGGACCCTCAGGCACGATGGGATGAAACGCTGCCCAGTCCTGTGCCATCCCCATGACCAGTTGTAGATCTGACCATTGTGATCCATGAGGTTTTCATTGGCTGATTTCCAGAAGTAGATCACCAGGCCTTTCTTCCTAGTCTTAGCTGGAAGCTCCACTGAAATCTGTTCAGTGTCATAGCAACACAAGTTGCCACTGACAGATGGGTGGTGGCTGCACATGCGGTACATCAGCTGGGAATTGAGCCCGGTTCTCCTGCATGGAAGGGGAGAATTCTACCACCGAGCGACAGCGGCCTCATCTGTCTCTTCTTAGCATCCCTTCATTTAAGCATAAATCCCCGCTTCCTACCAAAAGGAAAACTACCACTCCTGCTGCTGCTGCTACCGCTGCTGCTGCTGGTCTCTTCTCCAAGCCCACCCACTAACTCCTTCTCCACACCCCTCTATGGTGCCTCTCCTCTTCCAGCCGCTCCAGGGGCAGGTCCGGCTGCAGGGGCACATGCGAAGGCCTGTTGCTGTTGAGTCAATTCAGACTCATAGTGACCCTATAGGACAAAGTAGAATGGCCCCATAGGGTTTCCAAGTAGTGGCTGGTGGATTCAAACTGCTGACCTTTTTTTTGGTTAGTAGCCCAGCTCCTAACCACTGTACCACCAGGGCTCCACGTGTGGAGGCAGCAGAGGGGTTATTTCTAGACTCCTTGGTTTGGGGTAGTGGACAGTCATTAGGCAGGGTGTTTCCAGGAAGCACCCCACCACCACCACCACCGCCCTCACCTCTCCCTTCTCTGGATTTTTCCAACATCATATGCACAGGTCAGAGGAAGAGCCTTGGCAGCCTGGGCAGGACGGCCTGGGAGAGCCTTGAATTCATCCTCTTCTTCTTTGTGGACCATATGAGCAGCAGCCAGCAGCAGACAGATGACCACCTGTCTCCGCCCAGTTCCCTCAGTGTCAGCACAGGCCCCTCTGGGAGAGGAAGCTTGGATCCAACAGACCCAGACTGCCAAGCTCATGGTTATACACTGTTTACTGTTCGAAATCACCTGCAAAGGCCCCATCCAGTCCTCAGGCCTGGGAGGGGGTGGTGAAGAGCCAGGCTCTAGAGTGAGACTTCTATGTCTGAACCCTAGCTCTGTGACCTCCCGGCAGTGTGTCCTTCAGTGAGTTGGGTAACCTCTCTGTGCTATTTCCTCATGGGTAAAGTGGGAATCTACCACCTGTCTGTCAGTTGGTTGCACTGTGGTGTCATGTGTGTTGCTGTGATGCTGGAAGCTATGTCACTGGTATTTCAAATACCAGCATAGTGACCCATGATGCACAGGTTTCAGGGAAGCTTCCAGACTAAGGAAGAAAGGCTTGGCAATATACTTCTGAAAAGCAGCCAGTGAAAACACTATGGATTACAACCGAACATTGTCCAGTGGAGTGCTGGAAGAAGAGCCCCATAGGCTGGAAGACACTCAAAAGACACAGTGGCTGCAACAACGGACTTGAGCATACCAACAATTGTGAAGGTGGCACAGGACCGGGCAATATTTTGTTCTTTGTACGTGGAGTCACCATGAGTCAGAGCCGACTCAACAGCAAATAACAACAACAAAAGTGGGAATAATAATAGTACCTACTTCGTAGGGTGGTTGAAAGGGTTAATGAGTTTGTTGTCATTTGTGAAAGGGCTTAGAAGAATATACGGCACAGAGTAAGTGTTCAAAGCATGTTGTCTGATATCTTTCTTTTCTCTTTTTCCTTGTGACTGCAAGAAACAGAAACCCACTCAAGTTACACCTCCTGGTCTTAGAGAAAACCCATTGCTGTCGAGTCAATTCCAACTCATAGCAGCACTATAGGACAGGGTAGAACTGCCCCATAGAGTTTTCAAGGAGCGCCTGGTGGATTCGAACTGCCGACCCTTTGGTTAGCAGTCATAGCATTTAACCACTACACCACCAGAGTTTCCAAAGGGAGCTGGTAATTCCGAGGTACAATCAAGCCTCAATACTTCAGATCCTGCAGAAGGCTATCAGAATCCTGGAAATGTCTGAACTGCTTAAGAAAGTATCATGAGAGGAACTAAAAAACAAAAAACCATTTCCCATCGAGTCGATTAAAACTCATAGTGACCCTGTAAGGCAGAGTAGAACTGCTCCATTGAATTTTCAAGAGTGGCTGGTGGATTCAACTGCCAACCTTTTGGTTAGCAGCCATAGCTCTTAACCACTGCGTCCCCAAACTAGCACTCCACAAATTGTCCTCAGGTTGGAGTCCTATCGGCCTTGACTTAACATATACACAAGATTCACTCTGTAATTAGCACCTCTACCACCTGCAGCTTGTAAGCAAGATGCTCCAAATCCCTTCATGTGTGCAGTGTGCTTCCCCAGGTCCCCGTGGGAGCCAGACCTGGCCTTGCAGAACGATGGATCTGACTCAGTGAGACTTTACTGCACCCGCTCCTTAAACAAGTGTGTATTCTTGAGGTGGGGGTTGGCTGACTCATTCTGAGACTTGCCCAGGTTGACCTCTGCCCTCTGGCTCCTTAGCATAATACAGTCACAATGTGAAGGAGCAGCCATCCCCAGGCCAAGTAAAGGACTTTGAGTGTAAGGACTGCCAACATCAGGGGCTGAGGCAGGGATGGGGCCAGTTACTCTGACCCTGTTTGTGGACCAGGTGGTTTTGCACTCACACCAAAGGTGGCTCCTTCATTTGCCTCACTTTACCAACCACCTTTCTCATGTTCACAGGGTCCCCTCTCCATGACTTCAGCCTCTATGTGGTCCATAAGGGCCACCAGCTTGCCTCCAACTCCTCATCATGAAGGCCTTTCTTTGCTGCTGCTCTGTTGTTACTTCCTGGTCAAACTTCCTTCAAAAGGCCGTCTATCAGCCCAGCTTACCAAAGGCTGAAGTTACTAACCAGTCTACCATTAACTGCCTTTGGGTCAGCTGCCACCCTTGGCCCAGTCAGTTGGAGCAAGGGTGTGGGGTGACATGATACCAAACACAGCCGCCAGAGCTCAGGAGGTACAGCTGGTTCCTTTAGAGAGCACACAGCATGACAGGAATGGGTGGCGACTCCATGGGTGTTTCTGCAGCTGTAGCCTTCTGCCCAGGCACTGAGTGAGCCCTCAGAGCTGGAAGACAGTAAGGACAACTCCTTAACACCGTTACTTACAGATGGGGAAACTGAGGCCTAGCCTGGGGAAAAGACTTGCTCAAAATCTGGTAGACAATAATTGGCCAAGTCCTAGTTCAGCTCTCCCCTTAAAGCTCTTTTGGTCCAGCCATTCGTCAGATGCGTGACAACCTGCTTTTGCTATCCAGAGAGCATGAGAGATGAGGCAGGAACTCTTTAATGAGTAAGAGCAACCAGGGTCTAACACAGCAGCATTTGCCAAGTGCTTGGATGGCCCGGGCAAGTTACGCAGGTCATCCTTTCCAGACCTCAAACCACCCTGGGAAGTAGTTCTCCTCTTAGATCCATGTTACTAAGGAAACAGAGGCTCCGACAGGTTTTGCCACTTGCCAAGGTCAACCAGCCAATAAAAGTCAGGGCTGGGGCTCATACTCGGGTCTCTGAATCTGGAGCCTTCACACTGAACACCTACATCTAAAGCTCCTGAAAAATCACCCAGGCAGTCACTGTGGGACTTAGGAGTAGGAGGGTGGTGAATGAAGAGAGTAGCTAGTTCAAGGGAGCATGGGCCCCTTGTCAAGAGAGCCGGAGTCTTTTTTTCTCTATCTGGTACTGGAACTTTGGGCGAGTCATGGTCCCATCTGTTTCTCAGTTTCTTCATCTGTAAAATGAACAACCCACCTGCTATAAACCTATGTGTTCTTTGGAAAGCTGGAGTAAAAATTGAGACAATAGTAGGTGTTCTCAGCAATAGTGTAAAAGTAGCATGGTACAGTGTCATCAGGCCTCCTCGTCTGACTTCACAGTAGAGGAGGAGAATCAAGAGCAACAGCCCAGGGCTGATTTCTATAGGGTGGAGGTCAGACATATCTCCTCCCTCCAACCTTTTTTCCAATTCTGACACCAGCCGTCCCCCCTCCTCCCCACCACAGCACTCTCTACTTCTCTGCTGGGCTCAATAATTTGTTGCAATGGTCACACAGAACTCACAGACAATACTCATGATTATGGGGTTTATCAGGGAAACTGTTAAAGTCATCGAGTTGGTTCCAGCTCATAGCAACCCTATAGGACAGAGTAGAACTGCCCCATAGGACTTCGAAGGAGCAGCTGGTGGATTCGAACTGCAGACCTTTTGGTTAGCAGCTATAGCCCTTAACCACTGTGCCACCAGGGTTTCAATTCAGGATCAAGAACGACTTAGGATACAGTTCTTCAATGAGCACTGCTTCTTCTCAGCTGTGCCCTCAGGCAGCCCTCTCTCTGGCCCTTGGCCTCTTGGCCTAACCTCTGCCTTGCTCAGGCAAGCATTACAAAGCACTTTTAGCTCTGCTAGTAAGTGCCCAGAGGCACCCCGCTCTGCCTCTAAGTGTCCTGCCTGAAGGCGGTCATCTCTCTGGCTCTGTGGGTCAGCACATCCACTGGTCGCCCCCTCACTCCATGGGCTAGGAAGCCTACTGTGCTGTCTTATGCCAGTCTCCTGGTTCTGCTCCCACTGTTTCTCTGCCACCACTTCTTGCCATCTTGTGCTCTCTGGTGTTACAGCTTTCTCCTGGGTCTAGGAGGTTCTTGGTGCAGGGACCCCAGGTCCGAAGGACAAGCTCCACTCCGGGCTCTTCTTTCTTGGTGGTAGTGAGGTCTCCTCTCTGTGCTGGAATTGGCTCTCTTTTAAGCCTAGCAGGATGGCAAAACTGACCAATTCCCTTGTTAGGGTTCCATGCACCTTATTTGCACGGTTCCACCCCACAGGGGTTCCATGTACCTTATTTGCATTTTTAGCAGGCCATCCAATCCCCTTGGTGGGCCACACATTATTTACATAGTCTCACTCAATCATTTTGTGGGAGTCATAAGACCGTGCATGGCTAGAAGGGCCATATTAAGTAGTCCACTGTACCACAAAGAATAATAACAAGTGTGGCACTAATGCAGAGCATCGATAATACTTACTCTCCTCAATATTAGGCTTTAAACAGAATTGATGACTGATAGAGCTATCACAGGTTCCCAGGAGAAGCTGGGATAGACTTGGGTGGTTGTCAGGGCAAGGACACCTCCCTACGTCCAGGCTCTGGGACCACAGAATCCTGGCTGTGAAAAGGCTGAACTAGGAGGTAGTTCCTACGTTTCATTGTGCAGGCAGGATAGCAGAGTAGCAACAGGTTTGGGGTATGGGATCAGCAGTTGTGGAGTCCTGGACTTAAACTCTGAACCTCAGTTTCCTCAGCAACCTCAGAGGGTTGTGAGCACTCAGTGAAGAGCTCTGCACCATGTCTGACACACAGTATGCACTCAATAAATATGAGTTGTATTATCGTTAAGTTAACCTGAAGTTCATGGTCACGTGCAAAATGTTAACATATTTGCGTACGCATTTTTCTAGTGTATCGTTTAGCTATTGCTGCCTAACTAACCACTCTAAAACTTAGTGACTGAAAAGACCTCCATCTATTATTTATCATAAGTCTGCAGAATGAGGACAGTCCCCAGGATCTCCTTTGGGGAACTTTTCTTCCTTGACACAAAGTTTGGGTGGGGTTGATACCACTCTTAAAACCAGGGGTTGTTAAGCCAGTTAGCTTAAGGGATGCATACGTAGCTCAATTCTGGTCAGTGAGAACCAGGACCAAGACTTTTAATTTATTAAGGCTGAGGAGGTGTAGGCGGGGGGCTTCCACCGCCACTGGGCAATTACAGGACGCCAAACAGCATGTCTGAGCATAGAGTAACACAGTGCTGAGCTGTGGTCTGGAGACAACACTAAGTCCCCGCATCACCCAGGGACTCCAGGTCACAGACACTGTTATAATAATGGTTGTCATATTGACTGAAGTTGATTTCAGAATTCTGGAGCGATTATTTTTTGTAATCAGTCTGTAAGCCAACTGAGGGTAGGAACTGGGTCTGATCCCTCTGTTTCCCCAGCAGCTAACCAGGGGCAGGCACATAAAGGGTATTTCATACACGCTCAAGTGAGCCCTGGCGTTCTGAGCAGGTAAACCGAGGGCAGGTTGTATGCTAAGCATAGCCTCTCAGCAGGTCTCACAGCAGGAGTCTGGGATTAGCCAGAGGACATCCCTGAGTGTAGGAGTGGCTATGGTGAGAATCACTGGGTCTCTGAGGCTGGGAAAAGAGCCCGCTGCCTTCTGCAAAGAGGCCCTTCTGTAATGATCCACCAGCGGGTTTATCAAATAGAACAGGCCCTGGACAGGCAGGCAGCACTTTATCTTTACGCATGCATGTACGAGGAGAGACTGTAAAGGGTATGGCTTTGGAGTCAGACAGACTTGGTACAAATTCTGGCTCCCCCACTTCCTAGCCCAATCTTGGGCAAGTCACCTGACCACACAGAGCCTCAGTCTCATTGGCAGAATGGGGCATAATAATGGTTTGGCTGTTGTTAGCTGCTGTTGACCGGGCCCCTGACTCATGGTGACCCCATGCACAAGGCAACAAAATGCTGTTCGGTCCTGCACCATCCCCATGATTGGTTGGGGATCAGAACGTTATGATCCGTAGGGTTTTCATTGGTTGATTTTCAGAAGTAGATAACCGAGGCTTTCTTCTTTGTTCACTTTAGTCTGGAAGGTGTGCTAAAACCTGTCCAGCATCATAGCAACATGCAAGCCTCCACTGTCAGACGGGCTGTGCCTGAGATGCGTTGGCCAGGAATCGAATCCGGGTCTCCCGCATGAGAGGTGAGAATTCTACCACTGAACCACCAAATGCCCATAATAATGGTACTTACCTCCAATGGCTGTTTTGAGAATTAGATGAGAAAAAGCACGTACGGGACTTAATTTAGTGCCTGGGACAGACACAAATAATCATTAACTATTCACACAGGCACATAAACATAGACAAAAAAGTCCAAGAGGCCGTATCATGCATGCATGGACCATGAATACTGAAATGTTACCTATGCCTTCACACTGGAAGTCAATACCCTATGGCCCCTGGTGATATGTCTTAAACTTCTGGAGACCCTTTCAGAAGACAACAGCTCCTGCTCCCATTTGCCATGGCTTTGACATTTCCAGTTCCTGCTTTCCCAGCAGTCACCAGGCAGTTACCTCCTACCATCAGCTCTACAGTTGAAGCAGTCTGCCCCTTACATAGCCCTGGCCTTCACATTGCTGGTTCTGAGCTAAAGGGCATTGCAGAGGCAGAGGCTGGGGAAAACACACAGACAGAAAGGACAGGAAGGCAGGAACACACCACACACCCCCGCTAAGGTCCCTCCGCCCCCATGGCACTTGCCCCTTCAAAAAGCCACCAGAGCACATCTGAGAAAAGTTAAGCTGTTTTATTTCACAGGAAAGCTCCACGTCAAACCAGCAGGCACCATCAGAATACGCGACAGAGGAACCAGTCAGACACTCTATGGGACAGGAGTTTGGTCGTAAGGTAGAGAAACAATATCCAGGAGGGGGCAACACTTGTCATCACTTGGGGACAGGCAACCAGCAATTTCCTAGGGTGGTTTCAATTTGTTTTTCCTGACACAATTTGGGGAAGAAAGAAACCAAACAGAACGAAATAGACCAGCCACTCTGAAGCAATCAGAATCAAACCTATTGCCAAACCATGTAAACAGTCACACTGCTGGGCACGAGAGCCAGAGCAGAACTCTAGCCAGGGTCTACTCCCAGCCAAGGAAGGAAAAGTGCACTCTAGTTGTTCTGGTTCAAGGAACAGAAGCTTTGTGATTTGCCTGGGGCAGTTCCCACAGAAAGGAGGGGTCGGTGAGGGGCAGCGACGGCCATTTGGCCAGTCCCAGAGGATGGGACAGTGGGACACGGGCAGATCAACCCCAGAGAGGCCAGGAGGACTCAGACCTGACAGCAAAGTCCCTTCTCGCAGCTCCCCTGGGCAGCGTTGGGTACGTGGGGGATTCTCTACATCACTGCTCAGGAAAGAGGAGACCCCCAGAGAACCGGGGAAGTTGACATGAAACGTCAGCATTAGCTCTGCATAGCAGAAAATCAGCTACACCTCGGCTCACCCCTTTCTGCCTTTTCCTCCTCGTCCCCTCCAAGTCCAACAGAGCCCACCACCATGGTTGTGAGCCAGCCATTCTTCTTTCTGGGTTCCTCAGGAGAATGGGGCATTTGCCCTAGGTTGGAAGTATCTGGATGTGTGAAAAGTTAGGACTAGAAAGACTGAGAGGAAAAACCATTAGTCCTTGTGATGGTTTTCCGTCAGCTGTGTACGTGCGCTGAGTGCCAAAACACGACCAGGTCATGGGCAGGCCTCCGTATCCATGCCTCCTGAATGAGAAAGAAATATACCCAACAAGGCACTCCAAGGGACTCCAACAGAGAAGAAAGCCCACATAAAGGCCCTTCCCTACACCGGCTCCCCTTTGTGTACCGCAAACCAGTTCTGAAATGTTTATAAGGCAGATCTCTGAACTGCTGGTTCCAGCCGGTAGCCAAAAGATGGCTCGATTTCCCTGTGTCTCTTCCCACTCTGATTTCTTCAGTGAATAGGAACCTTTCATCCCTTGGGAATCCATTTGTCTTCTGACCTCTGGCCTGGTGACCGCAGAGAAAAGACTTCCAAGTCTAATTCCCAAGCCCACTATTCCCTCCAATTGTGCGCTCTGTTCAGGGTTCAAAAGGCGCTTCGAGGTGAGAAATCATTAGCACTGAAAACAAGGAAAGGCAAGAGTATTCACAGAATCCCACAGTTCAGAGCAGCTCTTTAAGAGGAAAGGGGAAGAACGGGGGAAGGAGAGTGGGGTAGGAAGCACGGCTTGTTCTCAATTTTATCCCAGAAACGTTGGCCACTGGTGGTCTTCAGCAGCAGCTGGGCCATGAGGCCCAAGAAACTGGACCAGGAATTAACTGTCTTTGGTCAGTTTTAAATGAACATCTTGCTGGTTCATTCCTAAAAGAGACTGAACATCGGTTACACGTAGAGACGAAAGGCTTGACCTCAGGGCAAGTCAAAGTTTAAGGAAAGAAATCACTCTGTGAAGCAAGTTATCAACTAACTCATCAGTACAGCTTTCAGCGATGGCGATGGACAAGTAGGTAAACACCACTTCCCCTTGTACAATTGGTTATATTGAGGACTACTAACTAGGTTACTACATTTCCCCCCATACTCACTGTACAGTTAAGTTTCGGTATTGGTTTTTACATTGATCTATCTACTAGGTGCAAAGATTTGGTGAGTGGCATTGGCTATAATTTAATTGTAACCTTTTTAAAAATTACAGTTTCACATTTTAACAGTTACTTTCCAGCATTGAAGCAAATACACCAATATATAGTGGACTAACACAGGCAGGAGTCAGGAGGAGATGCCAATGCCCGGGAACGCCGATGGGATTGGACACACGTGGAGGGCAACGGAGACATGCATAGCGCTGGGTGAGAAGGTGAGCAGCAGGGGTGTAGCGTTCCATTTGGCTCTGCATCAGGGCTCAGATCAGGGGCTGGGTGAGGGGGAACACGTCCTCCACCTCCTAAATGTGCGAGCTCTCCTAAATGTGAGGCCATCAACCACTTCCCAATGGAAAAGTGGGTGATTAGAGAAATCAGCTAAGGCTCTGCCATGGTGGTGTGAGTCGGTGGAAGGCAGGTTCATTCCTAGTAAGGGATAATAAAGTTAGTCCATTCAGAGACTGGTGTTACATGTATCAGGCAACAGATTAGTCAACTCAAATTTTCACTTTTTGTCTGGTAGTCAGGGCAGAGAACACGACATGACATGGGAGATTACTAGATTTAAGGTCAGGCAGTATCTCTGGAGTAGAAACGAGAAGTTTTGTGTTCTGGATGGACAGCATAGCATCCTTGCAAATAAATGACTTCACTAGCCTGAGACAGTCCACCCTAGGCTATCCATGAGATCTCGGGCAAGTCACTGCACATCCCAAAGCCTTGCTTTCTTAAGCTGTAAAATGGACTAATATCTTTTTGCTCAAAGGGCTCCCAGCTGAAGGCCCTTTCATCTCCAGGAGCTATAAGAGAGGGGTTCATTCTAGGTGAAACGAGGAAGGTCAAGTTTGTCATTGGCCTCCCCCTGCCATTCTTTTTGTGCCCTTTCTCAATTGTTGCCTCCACCATGTGGTCTCGATGCTGGCGCTTTCAGGCATGGCAGAATGACTGCAATTCCTATACACCCAGGTATCAGTCTCTTAAAGGCCCCACCTTCTGGGGTGTATCTGCCTTTTTAAAGAGAACCAGAGGAGAGGACAAAGCTGAGTCCAGTGAGTTGCAACGCTAATGAGGGGATTTCAAGCTTCAGTGAGGTCACTCTATCTGTAGGGCTCTGCTTCAGGGCTCTTACTAAGCTGGTAGGGAAATTCCACCACCCACTTCTCAAATACCATTAGGAAGTTTCAAAAGGTGTGTTTGTGAGCTAAAAGACTAACCTTGCTAATGATAATAACAAGAGCAAAGGTGTTTGTACAATGCTTTCCAATTTTCAAAGCTCATTCACTTACATCACCATTTTATCTTTATTATTCTCATTTTATGGAGCAGGAAACTGAGGCTCAGTGAGGTGGAGTGCCATGCTCCAAGTCACCCAGTTCCTGAGTGGCAGGGCTGGGACTAACACAAGATTTTGACTCCAAACCACAGCCATGGAGATACATGCAGAGGCCTTGAGAGAGGAAAAAGAGATGCAGCTTGAGTACAGTGGGAAGGAGACCCTTGGCTTGGCCGTGAGGCAGTAAGTCAAAACGTCCCGTTAGAACAGGATGCACCTGCATTCCATTATCCAGAAACAGGCTACCTCTAGAAAACAAAAGTCAAGAGATCAAAAGAGGAAGTAAAACACATTCAAATCAGAACGGACCAGAAGGCCCTTTCCCTGCCAGGAGGCAGAAGCCTTGCTCATTATTTCTGAAGATCACCCACCTGTCTCATCACCATATTCATCTACATTAAATGCTCTGGAGGGTTTGATGGGGGGAGGGGAGGGAGTGAGGGAGGGTATTTCACTTGCATAAACTCAACCGCGATGGTGGTCTCTAGTGCAGAAAGTGTGTCGGATCCCCCCTCTTCAGCCCCTGGTCTGAGCTGGGCGCTTTAGGCTCAAGCGCTTCATGCAACAGGGCACCAGCCAAAGTCTTCAAGGCCTGACAGGAAATTAGATGGACTCAAAGCCTCCTCGCCTGTTTAGTTCCAAATCTGACACAGTATAATTAGTAGAAAGAGGAAAAGAAGAAATCAAATATTTTGAAAACGGTAGAAGTTAAAGCTCTATGGTTGCCACAGGGTTTATTCCTACAGCATTTCTAGGTTTCGAAGTTTTCCACACCACTGTATCGTTATTATTTTTCCCTTTTTTCCAACCACACATAACACTGTGCTACGATGGGGCTCAGGTTCTCATTGCCCTCTTCTTCTACGTACAAACACAAGGGGTCCATGGTCTGGGGTTCTTCTCGCCAACTTCCTCCCGTGCTTTGCGGGGTACAGTTGGCCTTTGGCCTCCGGGTGGAAGGGCAGGGTCTGTGGGGCAGAAGGAGGTTTTCCATGAAGGGTTCCCCGCCTCTAGGAGCAGCCTGCTTGGGGTACCGCCTGCCCCACCCTTCCTTCAGGGGCAGACTGTTCTGGAAGGCCACAACTCTGAAAACAGTGGGAGAGTGTTTTTGTTCTGTTTCTGCAGGTGAGTGGTGTATTGCTTCATTCGCAGTTACTGTGGGCCTCTAGATTCTCCCAGAAAAGTCCCTGCAAGTCCCACCAAATCACTCAGCGGGAGATGTTTGGTGGCATGAGTCTGAGGTAAATCTAAGTTTCATAAAAAGAAAAAGGAGATACTATATACATTTAGTATGTGTGTCCAGATCTAGTATATGTATATAGATGCATAAATATATATATATACACACACCTACAGACACATACATACATATATGTGTGTATGCATATATGCATACACATATATATGTGCATATGTATGTACGTAGAGAGAATAATTTTCCAGTGACACTATGTGGGAGACGCCAGTTAACATTTGCCACAATCTGAGGAAACACTCTATTTGGGGCTGCTCTTGCTCCTGCCCTCCTTGGGGTGTCTGTTTACACACGAGGGGTCCGTTGGATCCACATGGCTGAACACGAGCTGCGGCGAATGCCCTTGGCCTCAGCTCTGCACAGACACAGCCTCCCAGGTTGGCCTTCTGGTCTTTCCCATTAGGCCAGGGCACTGGGGAGGAAGTGGAGGCCACCAGAGGCCACCCTAGGCCATGGTGCGCCACAGTGGGCCACAGCGGTGCCGCCCCTCCTGTAGGTCACATGGTGCCTGACTTGTCCGCTGAGCTGTTGGGGAACATCTTCTCAGTGGGCGTCACGGCTGGGCTGCCCATGCCCGAGCTGCTGCTGCTGCTGGACCGGTGCTGGACCACCGGCCGCACTGGCCGCATGGGGGGCGGACGCAGCTGGGCGCCTGCAAGGCGGGCGGACAAGGCTGGCTTGAAGGTGGTCATCATCTCGGTGGAGGAGCTGCTGCTTCGGCGCATGGCAGCATCTGGGTCGCGAATGACGATGGTGTGCAGAGGACTGGCGGGCTCCGAGCTGATGGGGCCCGGCGGGTTCTTCAGAGGCTCCAGGGTGTCTAGCACCACATCTGGCGCCTGCTTGGCCGTGTTCTGCCTCTCGAGTTCCCGCAACTCATGCAGGGCCGTGCTCATGGTCTTCTCGATGTCCTGGGGACAGAGAGAACTCTGGTCATTACACAGTCCAGAGGCCTGGGTGCTAGTCAGCTTGTGGCCTTCTTGGGATGGGGGGGTGGTCTCATGGCTGGGTTGGAGATTAAACCCCCAAGTCATCTTAGGACCAAATGAGAGAATCAATGTGGGTACCCCCCCCGTGCAATGTCCTACACAGTAAGGAGACCTACAACGGCCAGTTTAGACCATTGCTTAAGAGGGTGGGCTCTGGAAGCAGACAGACCTGGTCAAATCCCAGCTCTGCCGCTTCCTTGTTCTGTGATCTTGATCGAGTTACTTCGCTTCTCTGGGCCTCAGAATCTCATTTAGAACAAACTCTTATTTTATTAGGCAAGTATAAAACCGATTGCCACAGAGTCGGTTCAGACTCGTGGTGACTCCATGCTGTCAGAGTAGAATTGTGTTCCACAGGGTTTTCAACGGCTGATTTTTCAGAAGGAGATCTCCAGGTCTTACTTCCGGTGCATCTGTGGATGGATCTCACCCTCCAACCTTTCCGTCAGCAGCCAGGTGCATTAACTGTACCACCCAGGGACTCTGGAAAGGACAAAGGGCCCTGGAATTTTGAGAGAAGAGACTTGCTGGCTCTGTGACCTTGGGCAATTTTCAGTTGCTCTGAACCTCGTCTGTGAAAGCTCCTAAGTCTACTGTGAAGATGGCATGAGAGAATGGATGTGATGAGGCTTTGTAAGCAGCCAGACAGTGGTTTTCCAGCTCCTTCTAGCCAGAGCCTGTGGCTCACCTAGAATGGTACAGAGGCTCCTCGACCTCACACAGATGAAGAGGAGCCGCTTAGGCTGAGCTGGGCCAGAGCCCAGCCACTGGCCGTTAGGGGACAATAAGACCACTGCTGGAAGCCACCCTCCACAAAAGGTGGTTATTTCTCAAGACAGATTGCTTTTCCGCCTGCACGGAGGCTAATGCTGAAAAATGCACGCATTTAGTGAGGCTGACAAGGTAGAATTTTGGATATGCTCTGCCAGTCCCTTTCTGTACCAAGTCTTCTTTCACATCCTCTCCTTTCTCGGTCCTTGAATGCCCAGGCCCCCCAGGATGATTCCAGTCTGGCCTCCGACAGGGTCCCCTGTTCTTCCTCACTTCATTGTCCTAGTCTCTCCTTTTGGATTTGTTAAGGGACTACTGATGCTCTGACTAAGAGCTAATATTGGCTTTTATGCTTCCCCATAACACTTACCCCTTGCCCCATGACATCGTCAGTCTTAAGAAGGGGTCTTTTACCCCTTAATCCAAAAGAGTAGGTGTGGGGGGATTTACTCGTGAAGGGAGAGACAAAGTACTCTCCCCTTCTCTGATGGGGATGCTGTCCTCATGCCACCCCAGCAGTGATCAAGCCTGCCTGCACTATCATCACTTGCTCTGCTTAAATTAAAACCTCTATGGACAGCACACAACAACACATAATTAGTAGTCCCTGGGTGGCAAAAACAGTTAAGCACTGCACTTCTTACTGGAAGTTTGGTGGTTCGAACCTATCCAGAGGTGCTTCAGAAGACAGGCCTGCTGACCTGCTTCCTAAAGGTCACAGCCCTGGAAATTTTTTTTTTGTTTTGTTTTTTTTTAGTTCTACTCTGCACACACGGGGTTGCCAAAAGCAACTGATTTGTTTTGTGATTTACTGACATCACTACTGTCTGCTCTAGGCCAGCATGAGCTGAAAGGCATAACTTTAATAAGACGTAATTATCACCCCTCCACCACCGCTCTACCCTGTCAGAGTGTGAGCCGGAAGAAGAGAAAGCTCAGAGACAGATCAGCTGAGTTGTTTAGGCAGCGCTTGCATTAGTCCAGCGTGGAGATGGGGAGAGACACGGTGGGGCGAGGGGCTGGTGGGGACCGTGACCGCTCTCCACCTCCTTCCAAAAGAAAGCTTCACACACACTACTTTTGTTGGTAGTGTTCCAAGTTCCCCAAACAACCTCTTTAATTGGGTTCAAATCTAAATCCTGAAGGACATCTTGAGACCAGAGAATTGGTGGGAACTCTACTACCTGGATCCCCTGAGCCCCAGCTCCCCTTTGTAGCTGCACAGTCCAGAAAAGCCAGCTAGTGGCTGCCCTCAAGGCTTTCCTGCCACCGGGAGGCCCAGCGGGGAAGGGCAGCCAGCGAATTAGCTTTGGTTCTGGCTCAGCCTTGAGCCTGGCCTGAAGGCTGAGGCGGCCGTCCACTGTGCAGCCCCCTCCCGCAGCCCCTCAGGGGTCTCGCTAGCCCTTACTTCTGCCAGGGCCTCAGCCTCCAGGGACTTGTGGTCCCCCAGGCTGCTGTGCCTGGTGGAGCCGCACGTCGACCTCATCGAGTGCCCCTCTGAGAGCGCCTTCTTGTCGGGGTAGTTGATGCTGCCGGCGCTCCCAAACGTCGCCATCCGCCGCTTCTCGGGGCTCTCGATCCTCCCCCTGGTGAGGGGGACTTTGTGGGGACTGCTGGGGCAGGCGGCGGCCCGGGGCGGCGTGTCTATGCTGGGGCCCAGGCCGCGGGGCGGGCTGTGTGTGTCGCCCCCACTTCGGCGCCTGGGGATGGCAGCTCCGTCAGATCGCAACCGCACTCTGCAAAGGAGCCGGGGGTGGGGGGCAGGGGCAGAGGTCAACCCCGGCAGGTCTCAGAGTCAGCCCACCCCACGCCACGCTCGACACCCCCGTCTGGGGAGTGGGTACAGTAAAGCCTCAGGGATTCTGCAAGGCGAGGCCTGGCTCCGAGTACCGGCTGCAGGCGGAAGTTTACTCTGCACTTTGCTTACAAACCGCAGACAGCACCTCATTTGCAGACAGTAGAGGTGCTAATTACAAAATAAATCTTGTCTACAGGTTAAGTCAAGGCCAATAAGATTTCAACCTGGGGACACTCTGTGGGTGGTTAGTTCAGCTCAAGAAGCAATCTTAAGCGGTTCAGAGATTTCCAGGACACCGACCGGCTTCTACAGGGTCTGAAGTATAGAGGCTTGACTGTGCCACAGTCACCAGCTCCCTCCAAGCACAGCAAGAGCCCCCTGGGAGTCGAACAGAATCCAGTGTTGTCATCCACCCCCAGCAAAGGGCTACTTCCATGAGGCCTTTTCAGAACTTGGAAAACTAGTCACTTGATAACCCATTGCCGTGGAGTCAATTCCGACTCATAGTGACCCAATAGGGCAGAGTAGAACTGCCCCTTAAGGTTTCTAAGGAGTGCCTGGTGGATTTGAACTGCCAGCCTTTTGGTTAGCAGCTGTAGCTCTTAACCACCATGCCACCAGGGTTTCCTAGTCACTTGATGGGACACCCCTTTCATGCATTGGAAATCTTTCACTCCTTGTGGAGGCTCCATGGAGTGAAAAGGGGACCAAGGGTGTGTCGGGGGGTGAGTCTTTGTCCTGGCTCTGTCACATGCTGTCCTGGGTCCTCTTTCTGATCATTTTATTAATCTGTTAAATGAGCATACTATTCCTGGCCCATCTTGGAGGGAGGTTCAGCAGGTATGAAAACACCTTGAAGATGAACAGGTCTACACCCAAGAGACTCTGCCACATCCTATGAGGTCCAAAGGATCCCAAGGCACTAGTGAGGGGAGGGGAGGCTGGAAGTGGTAAGGAGGGCTGGGGAGGAGGGCCGTGTGCTAGGAATGGATTGTGACTGGGGGACCAAGTTCAGTATGGCCAGAAGCCAAGCTAAGCAATGCCTGTGGGCACCCCCACAGGACTAAAGCACAGGTGTCAGAGAGGGAGACGTACTGAGAAAGAAGAAAAAAGTAGGTGAGGGAAGGAAGAGGGAGAGAAAAAGAGGCAGGAGATTTGGCCCTCTTAGAAGTCCAGGGACCATGGCTTTTTCATCTACCTACCCTGGCCTTTCACTTTGCCCCAATTTTATCATCTATCTCGTGCCCTGAGCTACTTGCTGAACTGATGAGGGCATGCCCAAAAGAGGCAACAGGGCTTCTGCTGAGATAAATTCATAGTTAGGCTCCATTGTGACTGACTTCCTTGGCTCTATGGCCAAGTACCTACCCTTGTGTGTTGATCACATGACCCCGCCACGGTAAGACACACAGATAGGACACTTTCAGAATCTGACTAAGAAAGTAGTCAGAGACCGTCCACTTTTCTTTTCTTTTTCCCTTTTCTTTCTTCTTTTTTAACAGCCACATACTTTGGACTATATCCGTCCTGAAAATGACATGCTAGAAAGGTCATGTGACACAGCCTGGCCCATACCCAGGCAGCAGAGAAATTGAAAAATCTGCTCCCACTAAATAAATGGGTGGTGCTGAGTGTCAGTTTTCCCCACGGCATGAGTGGGTGTGAGTTTTCTGTTTATGTAGGGCATTCCAGGGAGCGTATGAGTTTTAATTTTTTTTAATATAACAAGTCTTCCACAGAAAGTGAGGAGGAGGTGCAGGAACTGGAGAGAGAGGAATAATACTGGCTGATTTGTAACTCTCTCTCTCCTTTTATTATTATTATTTTAAATAAAAGCACTGAGTTGCCAATATGTCTTTCCTCCCCCTTCTCCATGATGCTACCCCATGATGGGCTTGTTTTATATCCAGCACTTTTGGGCCAAATCCAGCCAGCCCACCCAGTTGGGCCAAGATCACATCTTGTGGGGAAAACTGGGCCCCAGCAGCCTCCTTCTCTCCTTCCTGCCCCCTTGCTTACACTCAATCAGACATGAACTGGTCTGGCATTAGCAGGGAAAATGAATCCAGTTTCCTACCGGCCCATCACCCCCCCAAAGCCGTAGTCCGAGATGTGCTCCGTGGGGGACTGGAGGTCGTTTTTGGAGGAGGCCTTGTCATCCAGCAGTGGCCCACTGCTGGCCTCGCTGTCAGCCTTTTGGCTCAGGCTGTCCGAGAAGGCATCGTCCCTGGGGAGAACGACAGACATGAATTGGGGGTGCATTCCTCCAGAGAACCCAGGGCTCCTTGAGATCACCCTGAGGGGCTGAACCAACACGTGCCTCATGGCTCAGTTGTGCCCACAGCTCAGGACGACCTACCTTCCCACGCCATGCTCTGCACCAGGCATGCCCTCAACATCGTTTCTGAACTCAGTTTCTCCAGCAGAGACCCTCTTCTATCCCACCGCCCAGGCCTACCTTCCCCTTTGCCCTCTGTTCTTCTCTCTCAGGCTGCTCTGGGCTAGGACAAGGCTAAATGCTAGAGGGTGTATTGGTGAAATGCGGCGGCGGGGGTGGGGGTGGGGGTGGGGGCGGGGGTGGGGGGAGGTAAAGTCTGTAAGTTGAGGACTGAGTGTTGACTGCTGAGTCTGTGGCTCCACGAGGAATGCTTTGGGGCTAAACAAGGGAGGAAGAAGGACCCTCCATCCCTCATCTCCACACCCACGGCTCTGGACAACTGTGAGGTGGCTTGAGCTCATTTGGGTGCCCTGCCAGCCTCTTTCCACTGCCCTGTCCTTCCCAGTGACTTGCCCCTGCCCTAAGAGCCTGGGGACTTTGGAAGGCTGCCATGGATGCTCCATTTTGGCAGACACTTGGAGTTTGTATGGTCCTGGCTTTTTCTCTGGCTTCGGACCTTCCCTATTCCATCAAAACTTATGCCTTTCATTCCTTGCCCTTGGGATCCAGCTTGGTGGCTGCTTCCCTGACAGATTAATTCCAGCTAAGATTGACAAGAGATCATAAGGTGTGTATGTACTGGACCCTTCAATAGCTTTCAAAGAAACGGAAGGTGCGGACTGTCTGGGCCTTCTGGTAGGGCTAGGCATTTGGAACGCAAGGTCTTTTTTTAGCCCCAGGAATCATCATAAAAAGTAGTGCCCTATTAACTCGAAAGGAAGAGGGTTGTTTCTGCCCAATCCCTTAAGAAGCCACCTCAGGGTTGGAGCACAGCAGGCAGTTAAGGAGGCAATGGGCTGGCCACTGGCTTACACAGTGGCCCAGGAGGGTGGAGGTCCATGGCAAGATCCACTGGACCCTGAGACCCGCAGTGGGTGATGAATGCCCTGAAGGCTGTCACATGGGTCAAAATGGTGGGCCAGAGGCACCTAATGCTGTGTCTGTATACTCTGAAGAATGAGCAATTTGCATATTTGTCAAGTGGATCACCATTTAAGGGGAAGTTAGATACAACTCATTCTTAGAGAAGACCAGGTGTATTGTAACAGGGAGAGCAAATAGCTGGCATATAACCCAGCACCTCCCTGCCTGTGCCCCTTCCAGACATCACCAACCCATTACTGCATTTTTCATATAGGGTCCCAACTCCCACTCACATGTCCTGTACGACTATGTACTGATGTGGGATGAGTCCGTCCACGCCGTTGTGGCGGCCCTCCCACCAGTCCTCTGAGGCGCGGTGGTACAGTAGCAGTGAGGCCCCCTTCTTGAAGGACAGCTCACGGGGGGACCGCCCCATATAGTCAAACTTGGCGATGGCCTCAATCTGCTCCACTTCTAGAAAGAAAGCAAGGGAAAGAGCGTCCATGAGATCAGCAGAGGTGCAGTCTGGGAGCCTTGCTTGGAAGGCCCTGGCTTCTCTGGGGAAGGACAGGAAGCAACCTGCTGAAGACAGCTTGGGCTGGGGCTCAGGATGCTGCAGTTGTAGGCTCTGATCTGCACTCTGCTCTGTAACCTCAAGCAAGTCATCAAACTTCTCTGGACTTTGGTTTCTCAAAACATAAAACAGTAGTTGACCGTAATACCATTTTCTTAAAATGCTGTCTTGACACAATTTGAGGCAGGTCTGTTCCTCTTCGGTAAGTCCACTATCCAATCACTCCCCTTATCAGGCTCTTAGGTTCCTGGGCTACTATGGACCAGTTCTAACTGCCCTGGGGCCAGGTACCCAATACCTAGGGACAGCCTCTATACCCCTTAGTCTACAGAACTATTCAAAACGCCCAATCCCCAGGAAGCTTGCACAAACTCACTAACCACAACCTGCTTCCATATATAAGCCCTCTCCTACAATTCCTGGTGGTGTAGTGATTACGTGCTATGGCTACTAACCAAAAAGGTTGGCAGTTCAAATCCACCAGGCACTCCTTGGCAACTCTATGGGGCAGTTCTAGTCTGTCCTATAGGGTTGCTATGAGTCAGAATCAACTTGACAGTGGTGGGTTTGGTTTTTGGTTTTCCTACAATTCCAGCTTGTCATTGTCTTGTCCCTGGTGCAATGCCCTGTGACCCTGCATCATGGCATGCTGTGGCCCCCTGTCTCTGGGAACGGAGTGTCATTAACCTAGTGACTTTTCATGACCTCTCTGATTCCTCTTCTCTGCTTGGCACCTGAATTATCATTCCACAAATCTGTCACTGTATCCTTATTTTCCACTGTGCCTCTTGTTCCCAGTTTTTAGTTCTTATTAAGACAATATTCTAAAAAGTTATTTTTCTTCTGTACCTTAACACAGGAGATCCTGGTGGCATAGTGGTTAAGTGCTACGGCTGCTAATCAAAGGGTCGGCAGTTCGAATTCGCCACGTGCTCCTTGGAAACTCTATGGGGCAGTTCTACTCTGTCCTGTAGGGTCGCTATGAGTCGGAATCGACTAGACAGCACTGGGTTTGGTTTTTTCTTTTGGTTTACCTTAACACAAATTCTGTTTCCGTTTTTCATGAGTCCTTTCCTCTTTGTCCTCATACAGCACATTTAGTAGTTCTTAACCTTTTGGAATGTGGAAGGTCAAACAGATGGTATATGTGGACTCCCATCTGTGCAAAATGTTGTACACAATTTTGAAGGGCTCCCAGACCTCCTCAAAGCTTATGGAGTCACTTTGGTGGAAAGGGGTGTGGGGGGGTTCCTATTTAGGCTACAGCCCAACCATATCTCTTCCCACACACACGTTTATCCATCAAATACTTCCTCCTCTCTAGCCAGCCCCAACTGGGTTAAACAGTGAGGATATGTCTCTTGCCCTTGAGGTACTTCAAGGACCGAGCTCTGTCACTCCCTGTCTGAGTGACCTTGGGCAAGTTACACCTGTACTTCTGTATACCTCAGTTGCCTTATCTGTAAGGGTTGTTATGAGGAGTAAAAGATAACACAAATTGGAAGCAACCGAGATGTCTTTCCATAGGGGAGTGGGTAAGCAAACTGGTGCATTCATACAATGGAGTATTATTCAATGATAAGAAGCAACAAGCTATAAAACTACCAAAAGACTAGGAAACCCAAAAAACCAAACCCACTGCCGTCGAGTCAATTCCGAGTACCTTAAATTCATATTGCTATGTGAAAGGAGCCAGTCTGCAATGGTTACATACTAGATGATTCCAACAATGTGACATTCTGGAAAAGGCAAAATTATAGATGCAGTAAAAAGATCAGTGGATGCCAGGGGGTCAGGAGGTAAGGGGAGGGATGACTAGGTGGAGCATGGGGCATTTTTAGGGCAGTGAAACTGGTCTGTGTGATACCGTAATGGCAGATACATGACATTATGCATTTGTCAAAATCTATAGGATTGCACAACACAAAGTGTGACCCTTAAACTATGAACTTTACTTAATAATAGTATATCAATATTGGTTCGTCAATTGTCACAAATGTGCCACAAGAATGCAAGATGTTACTAAAGGGAGAAACAGTGTGGGGGGAAGGGGAGGACGTAAGGGGATATATGGGGGCTCTCTGTACTGTCTGCGAATGTCTGCACAATTTTTCGGTAAACCTAAAACTTTTAAAAATAAAGTCTATTTTTTAAATTACCGTAGAAGTCAAACCCCTTGAAATCCTTCAGAAAGTAAAACGCTCACAAGAATAAAAAGATGGAAGAAGAAAAAAAGATAATGCATGAAAGTGTATAGTGTAGTCCGGACATACAGCTGGGACTCAGTCAATGGCCGCCGTCGTCATTGTGAATACAATTATTAAGGGCTTTAGCCGATGGGTACGTTCTGACCAGAAATCTAAGCCGCAGGGAGATTAAGTGTTTGGCGAGACCATACAGCTAGTGATGTTTGGGGAAAAGAGTTTTTGGGAAGCAGGGAGGTTATGCCTATGATTTATTTAACCTCCATTATAGGGTTGCTATGAGTGGGAATTGACTCAATGTTCCATGGGAGAAAGAAGTAAGTAAGTGGCAGTCTGCTTTCTTAAAGATTACGGCCTAGGAAACCCTATGGGGCAGCTCTACTCTGTCCTATAGGGTTGGTATGAGTCAGAATTGACTCGAAGGCAGTGGGTTTGGTTTTATAGCTTATATCCTGAGGGGTGCCCACACTTGGTAGAAACCTGATTGTGTGTGAGTATTAACTTACTTATATTTCAAAGCAAGCGCAAAGATCTTTAACATATAAAAATAATACTAACGCTGTGTCTGCATACACTGTAGGATTTTGTTTTTAAATTCTAATGGAAGGTAGGGTAACAGAAGTGACCCCACAGAGTCCTTTCCTCTGCTAAGCTTCCTCGGCGGTCACTGTCAGCTCCACTCATCATGAGTTATTGGGTATAAACCCATCCATCCACCCACCTGTCCACCACATAGCCAAGGTACCAATGTTTACCTGGGTATCCTTGGACAACTTAGTTATCCTTTCTAAGCTTCAGCCTTCTCATCTGTAAAGTGGAAATCACAATGACAGTACCCACCCCATAGGGTTGTTTGTGAGAAGGAAATGAGTTAATATACATAAACTGCTTGCAACAGTGTCTGGCACACAGCTAGCTCTGTCTAAGAATTAGATGTTGTTGCTGTTTCCAGACTCGATATTCTTCTATGGGCCATGGATGGCACAGAAAATCCACACACTCCACACACACACTAGGGCTCCCCTGGGTAAGCAGGTGACTCACAAAGACTGCGCCTGGGCGCCCTGAGATGCAGCAGCACTAGGAGGATCTCACTGCCTGTTGTCTCCTGCAGCAAGCAGGCTTCAAACAGTTGTCAGCTTTCCCCAGCTGGCTCCCTGACAAATATCTTTAAAAGCTATTCTGACACAGGCGAGGCAAGGAGAAAAAAAAAATAGAAGAAACTACACCACAGCTAAATGGGTCAGATTAACTCAGATCTTGACTCAGGGTCATCTTCTCAGTAAAAGAGGGACATCTCTGTCCTTCTCCCTGCTGCGGTGTTTCTGAATCTCCCACCCAGCCATGGGCTGGAGCTGCCCGGAAACCTGTCTGCCTGCCTACCCGGCAGCAGAAGGAGAAAGACCAGAGGGTTGGCAAGCCCAGGAGCTGAACCCAGACAGGCTTCGCTCTCTCAGGGCTTAAAAGCGCTTTTCGCCCCAGGGATTTCCTTTGAACGAGATTTCCCACTGCTGATAAAGGAGCTGACCAGGTTTTCCAGGTGTTTTTAGGAGCACAGAGAGGCTCAGGCAGCTACTGGGCTATTGTCTGGAGCTGGGGATGTGGGGCTGGGGGTGGGGGTGTAAAGGGAAGAAGACGGAGGCACAGGGCTGAGCTGCAAGCTAAGAGGAAACGTGTGTGTGCAGAAGTCATTACGTAAGTGTGTGTGGTAGGAGCAGGAATAATCGCTGCCATTTATTAATAAATCTATTATTTGGGTTTATCATATCTAAAACAGAATACGTGATTCTCCCACACAACCTACCCAAACTTAACTTCATGCCCTCATCGTCCCCATCTCAGAACGTTTTTCCATGATTCCAACTCATGGCGACCCCATGTGTGTCAGAGTAGAACTGTGCTCCATAGGGTTTTCAATGGCTGATTTTTCAGGACGCCAGACTTCTCTCCTAAGGTGCCTCTGGGTAGAATTAAACCCCCAGCCTTTGGGTTAGCAGCCTATCTCGTTAATCTTAATTGATTGTATCACCCAGGGTGTCCACCCAACAGGAGGCTGGAATCCCCCTCTCTAACCACGCCCTCCCAGAAGACTCCAGTCAGGTCCTGAGTCCTGCCTGCATGGTAGAGGAGACGCTCCATCCTCTCAACACCACCTCACTCCATCCCCACGCACCGCACCGCAGCTCCTGCCTCAGAGGACAGGCTTACTAGGGGCCCAGAGGAGATTTGGTTTACGAGGGGTCAGGGTCACTGTGCTAAAGGTGGGAACTTGTATGCGCCCCCTCTCCTCTCTCAGCCTCCCTGCACCCAAAGTAAAAAATGACCTAGGGCCTGTCCTTCGGCCTCCCTCTGCTCTCTTCTCACTTACAACCTTGGTTCATTCATTGCCTCAGGGTACAGCATCAGTTGATATTAAGATTAAGACTTGGTTTAGGAGGAAGGGACAGACCTCCCTAGGTGTCAGGCCTAAGCCACAGGGTGTAGGGTGTAGGGTGTCTCTGCACTAGGGATTAGGAACATCAGCCAAGTTAATAATAAAGTGGCCACTTGTTATGGGTTGAATTGTGTCTCCCAAAAGTACGTGTTAGAATCCTAACCCCTATACATGTGGATGTAATCCCAGTTGGGAATAGGTTTTTCTCTGTTATAAGGTCCTACCAGTGTTGGGTGTGTCTCATGCCTAATCACTGCTGAGTTGTAAGAATCAACATGGATGCAGAGATCAGCAAACACAAACGGGGGAAGATAGAAGCCACGTGAAGTTCGCCAAGGAACTCAGGAACAGAAGCTGAAAAGAGACAAGGCTCTTCCCCCACAGCTGACAGAAGGGGAGGCTTCCCCTATTGCTGGTGCCCAGAATTTGGACTTCTAGCCTCCTAAACTGAGAAAATAAATTTCTGTTCTTTAAAACCGCCTACTTGTAGTACTCCTGTTGCAGCAGAACTAGAAAACCAAGACACCACTATTGTCTTTTTTTTTTTTTTTTAATCACTTTTTACAGGGAGGGTGGTCATGATTTGGGCAAAATCAGGGCATTTGTCACTCAACTGACTGCAGTACCATTTAAATATTATCACAACCTATTGTCATTCACACAACATGGGCAGATCTCAACATACTATACTGAGCGAAAGAAGCCAGACCCAGAAGACTACATTCTGTATGATTCCATTTATATAAAGTTCTAGAACAGGCCAAACTAATCTATGGTGAAAAAAATCTGGACAGTGTTTGCTTCCGGGGTAGTGGGGAGAGGAAGTGACTGGGAAGGGGCATGAAGGAACTTTCTGGGATGCAGGAAATGTTCTATGTCTTAAGAGGGGTTTCAGTTGCACAAGTTTTTGCATTTATGAAAACTCATGGGATGATACACTTAAGATGTGTACATCTCAAAAAAGTGTAGGTAAATTTTACTTCCAATTAAGGACGACAAACAATATTGAGTTAATTATTTGTATGCTGAAGTGTTTGGAGGTGGTGTATACTAATGACTGCAACTTACATGGAAATGCATTACAATGCAATGGATGGGTAGATGGGTAGACAGATAGTAATCAAGCAAACCGAGCACAGAGTTAGTAATTGTAGAAACTAGGTGATGGGTACACTGGTGTTCACTGTACTTTCTTTCAACTTTTCTGTGTTTGAAAGTTTTTACTAAGAAATGTTGGGAACCACAAACAAACCAATAAAATCCTTACCCTGATTTCTAGTAGATGCCTAGAACCATCTGATGAAAGCTATGGACCCTCTTAGAGGAACGCACATCAATAGAAACAAAATTTTCCCACAATGGACTTCCTAAAGCCCATTTACAGAGCCATATGTGTGTCCAAGTAGATAAGGTTAACAACCCTTGGCTGAATAGCTTTCTAGATGTGGATGATGGGGAGGGGTCAAAGGCAACTCAGAATTTTGGGAAAATATCAGTGAGAAAAGGAGCCGTGCCAGTATAGTGGTTAAGTGCTCAGCTGCTATCTGAAAGGTCGGTGGTTCAAATCCACCAGCTGCTCCATGGGAGAAAGATGTGGCAGTCTGCTTCCTAAAGATTACCCACTGCTGTCGAGTCAATTTCGACTCATAGCTACCCTATAGAACAAAGGGATTTCAAAGCCGTAAATCTTTATGTAAGCAGCTGGTGAGTTCAAACTGCTGACCTTTTGTTTAGCAGGTGAGCACTTTAGCCACTGTGCTACCAGGGATCCCTCCGTAAACCCAATTGAGCAGTTCTACTCTGTCCTATAGGGTCGCTATGAGTAGGATCAACTCGACAGCAGTGGGTATCAGTGAGAGAATGGAGGTACAATTAAAATTGAAAACTGATACACTGTACCTATATAAACGTGCTTCTGTTACCTATTTGAATGGTTTTTTAAACTGGCAAAATCATTCCTCATCTAGCATCTGATTCACAAGGTTGCTCTTGAATAGCTGCGTTGATTTTTCTTTTATTTGGTTTTGTTTGGACAATCAGGGCTTCTCAGCCTAATCATGGTTTCTTTATAGATCTTGGAGACCAGTGAATGTGCACAGATGTATTTTCCAGTCATGTAACCACAATATGCCAATACACTCAAAGCGGGACACAGGCATCAGTCAGTACAGGTTCTGTCAAGACAGCAACAGATGCCCAAGTAACTAAACTGTCCATCCAGTGTGGTCATTCATCAGTTGACCCTTCTACTACAAGAACATGCAGTCTTGGTTCTATGGCTAATTTGACCTTTGACATTGGCTGGATTCCATTCATTCAAGTGTTTCCAAGAGAAAAGAAGAAATTAATGATCCCCCCCCCCACACACACATATGAAGTGGCTTAGAGGAAATAGGCAAAGAAACCAGGAAGTTTAGGCTACCACTGATCTGCGGTAAACTTCTCCGAGACTCAGTTTCCCTATCAGAATTTGAAGGACTTACACTTGATACAGTGAGCCCTGGTGGCACAGGGTTAAGCACTTGGCTGCTAACTGAAAGGTTGGTAGTTTGAATCCACCCAGCAGCTCCGAGGGAGAAAGATGGAGCAATCTACTTCGTGAAGATTATGGCCTAGGAAACCCTGCGGGGCAGCTCTACCCTGTCACATGAAGTCATTATGAGTTGAAATCAACTCAACAGCACCTAACAACAACATACTTGATATATAGTCAATTAATGTTTCTTACCCACCTACTTGTCCCAGGCACTGGGCTAAGCTGCTTTGCATAGGTTACCTCGAAATTCTCTTGATGGTGCCATTCTCATTTTCAGATGAAGAAACTGAGGCCAGAGGTTACAAGGCTTGCCTCAGATCACATGGCCATAAAGGTTTCCCTTTGCTTTCAAATCCAGATTGCCTTTCTTTGTGACCAGACAGCACCCTCAACTGTCCCTGCAGCTCCATATTTCTGTGATTGTTTCGGTGGGGGGTCCGCATGAATGTAAACATCTAGAAAAGGCAATTAGTTTTCCTCCAAATAATGGCCCAGACTCACCCCCCTCAGCACACCCTGAATTCTTCGAGGGCCTCAGGGAGCATGAGGCTACCTCTCGCCGGCGTGGCTACAGACTTCCAGGATGATTCTCCCTGCCTTTCCCATTCTCAGAAACCAGCAGCCTTACAAAGAGCAAAAGAAGCAAGGGTCCTCGGGCAGTGGATACAATGCTGGGACTCATTCCGTTCCAGGGACAACTGTGAGTCTTTGCTGGGGGCAAGGGGGGCAGCACCTTCTGGGAGGTGGTCCTGGAGTGGGGAGGAATCTGCTGGGTGTGTCTCATGGCAGCTTCTTCGCCGACCCAGCAAGTCCCATCCTCTTTGTCCCTCAGTCATCCTCAGTCTCGATGCTCACAGCACCCTCTGCCCATCAGACCGAGGAGCTTCAGAAAAACCGCCAGGGAAAGGATGACAGACAGCTCCAGGAAGGTGGAAATGTGGGTCAACTGCCACCGCCAGCAGCAGCCCTGACAAATCTTAATTCTGAAAAATCACAGTCTATCTCATTTGACATGAGAGGTAGCTCTCCCCCCTCGTGGAACAGAGACCGAGAGCCAGGTCTACAGCAAGAGAAACACACACACACACACACAGAGGAACACACACACACACACACACACACAGAGTCAGAGACTCAGAAGAAGAAAGAGAGGAAGAATCAGGGGTGAGAGTGACAAACACGAATCTAGAAATAAAGAAAGCAACAGATGGAGAGAAGCAGAGAAGGGGCGGGGGCTGGTAAAAAAGATGGGAGATGGGAGGGAGATGGAGAACTGGAGGTGGTATAGAGAGGGAGGAAGGGAGAAAAAAAGATGAGAGAAAAGCAAATCACTGCAAATAAGCAGTAGGTGGACGCCTTCAAATCTCCTAACAAAGGCCCCACAGGACAGTCTCTCAGTTCAGGATGACCTCAGCCTTTCAGGATTCGGAACATTACATCTGGATTTGCTTTCCCACGTTTGTGACCCAGGCCTGATCCATTAGCTTCCTTTTGGGCCACAGTGATTGGATTATGCTTGAGCATATGACCCAAGTCAGTCCAAAGAGACTCAATCCCAGGATCTTTGTTGGAATCATTGTAGAAAAGAATGGAACTTTTGGCTACAAGGATGGTGAAAGCCTGGACCTGCCAGAGGCCCCTGTACAGGGATATCTTACTTGAGAATGAAGCCAGCACAGAGGGAAGCAGAACCGGAAGATGGAAACAAAATCCTGCAAAATCATCTGAGCTCCTGGATTCAGCTGTGCCTGAAGCCATCCGTACTTCCCCTAGAACTTTGCAAGTGTGTGAGCTGATTACATTTCATGGGTAAGTCAGTTCAAGTTGGAGAATTTGTCACTGGCAACTGAAATAGTCCTACTAGAATGTGAGAACTCATCTATCAGTCTGGCCTGTTTAGCCAACTCCCAGAACCTCTACCTGACTCTCCTGGTAAATGTGGTGGCCTGTAGGGCCTGGGGCTGTTCCACAAGGGAAATACAAAAGCCAAGTAAGAGAAATGCTAAGTAATGATTAAAAACAAACAAAGAAAGCTTTCACAGGGAGAAAGGAGAGTTATGCTTGGTCCATACAGGGACACGTTATAACTTTTGTGGGCCCCTGGTACTTGTATCTTCATGTTCCCCTTCCTTCATTTAAAAAAAGAAAAAAAAAAAAGTTAAAAATTGTATTATACCACTGCATTGGTGTAAAGATGAAATAATCCAGGCTGGATCATGTTGATTTATCTCTTCTGATTTTAAAAGAAATTAAAACATCTTTGTGGGCTCTGGGTGCTGTGCCTATTCTGTCTAAGGGATAAGTTGGCCCTGGGTCTATATTACCCAGATTACATGTCTACATAGTTCAGTTTCTTCTTGTCTAGAAGGGGTAGGGGAGCCTGGTAAGTCCTGCAGAGCTTGGGTTGGCCCTACCTTTTCACCCTCTGCTATACTTTATGGACCATCACCCTTGGGCTTCACCTCTGGGTGCCCATAGCACTGGAGACACATCTGTAGTCTGACATTGTCACTCAGTGTCATGGGGAGCTGCTTACCAGGCTGTGTAGGTGAGGTGATGACCAGACAGGAGTCTCATTCACTGCCATGCTCCAGTGCCTAGCATAGGCCTAGTGCAGAAGATACTCAACAAAGGTTTGCTGGAGGGATTGGGGTGTGGGTGGAGGCAAAGTTGGCTTCCTACTTGGGACACTATCATCACTTAGGATCTGGGTCATGGGCTGGCAGGATATGTAAATGGATGAAGCAGTGGGTGTGAAGTATGGTGAATTGGAGTGCACTGGGTCCCTATCTCTTCTGAAGGATGAACGGCTGATTTGGAGAGCCGGAGGGGTTATATGGGTCAGCCCTGTGGTTGGGCCAGTAAACAGCCAGCGTCACTGGCTCCTGGAGGAGTTCCTAGGAGTTCCTGGCTGGTACAAATTGTTAACACTCTCAGCTGCTAACTGAAAGGTTAGAGGTTTAAGTCCTCCCAGAGGTGCCTTGGAAGAAAGGCCTAACAATCTACTTCAGAACAAGCAGCCAATGAAAACACTATGGTACAGCACAGTTCTACTCTGACACACATGGGGTCATCATGAGTCGGAATCAATTGATGACAACTGGTTTGATTTTTTTTTGTCTGGGGGAGTTCCTTGGCCCCAACCCCCACCCCCCTCACTCACCTTCATCGCTGGTATGAGGCTCAGTGCCATTGTCATGGTCAACTTCATCAATGGTCCCTGGCTCGCTGTGTGGGCTGTCACTGCAAGGAAACACAGGAAGGTGGACTCACCAGGGGGCTGTCTACCCTGACACCACTCACAGCCTCCTGTGGGTGTAGTCCACTCCACCTCTGGGCCTTCACCCCCATCAGGCCCAGGCCCATGGCATCCTGTCTTCTCCATTTTGCTCCATCCATGGGCCCTCCTTCATGAAGCTCCCCTGAATTTCTCCTCCAGCTCCCCTGCAGCCCTGCACTTTGCTAATGAGGTTCAGGGTCCCTGAGGGCTGCCTGGAGATGCTGCTGGGCAAAAGCCCCAATCCTCCCGGGGGTGAGAGCAGGCTCACACTCATGATGCGGATGGTGGCTGAGTGAATCTGGGTCCACCACGTTTAGTTAAGAATGTGCCGGCATCGTTTCACCATCTGCTACTCCGTCACTAGATTATAAGCTTCTTGAGGCCAGGGCTCACTCACATAGTCAGTCTTTTTACTAAGCTCTTGGTTGAGTCCTAATACAGGTCAGGCACTATGCTAGATATAAGGGATGCAATGATGGTAAGGCAGACAAGGTCCCTGCCCTCCTGGAGCTTACATTCTAGAGGGGGAACAGGAAAAAAAACCCAAGTAAACAGGCCAGTAAATAAAACAGTTGTAAGCTGAAATACGTGTTATATAGGAAACAAATGAGCAGAGACAAGAATGGCACAGACTACCAATACAGGGTGGTCAGGGAAGGCTTCTCAGAGAAGATGACATTTTAAATGCCATTTCAGGGGATATGGACTTTATTATTAAAGATTCTGCATTGCCTGCTGGATAAAGTCCAGATTCTGCAAAATGGCTTCCATACCTGGCACCTGCTAACCTACAGAGCCTCCTTTCTCACCACTCCCTTGTTACACGCTACACTTGGCCATGCTAACTGTTTTTCATTTTATTGAATGCTCTGGGCTTTTGCACACGCTGTTCCCAGGGCCTAGAACATTCTTTGCCCACTCCTCACCAGGCCAACTCCAGTTCACCCTTCAGGTCTCAGTTCAGTCTTTGCTCCTCTAGGGGGCCCTTTTTGAGTCCTGAGATTGACCTAGGAGCCCTGCTTCTGGAGCATCCTCTTTCCTCCTTCACTAGAGTTCCCTGGGCCAGGGGTCAATGTGGTCACATCCCTGCCTCACAGGCTAAGGCTGGGCCTATGACAGATGGTGCTTGGCAACCATTTGTTAAATGAATGAATGAATGTTGTCTACTTGATTAGAGACCCTCAGCCAAGCCCCGCTTTTTGGCCTTGAAAACTCCATCAAAATTACCATGTAATTAATAGTTTTCCTTTCTCATGGGAAATAAATGAGATTAAGAAAAGTGTGGTTATTATGGTTTGTTTTTTGATAAATACGCTAAGATCTGTGTTTCCTTTGTAGAACATTAATTATATATCACAGCAAGGAAAGGGACTTGGTAATCGTTGCAAAAACTGTGTGAAAAGCTCCTCTTTGTCCATAAATTATGCTTGGTGGCTGTTAAATGTTTCTGTTACAGAACAGGGACCAACTTGCTCCTGAATGCCCCCCATGAGATTAGACAGCTGTGATTAGACATTACTATGGCCCATTATTTCTTTGTGGGGAGGGTAACAAAGGGGCTGGAACACCTCCCTCCTTTGAAGCAGTTGCCCAAATATGTCCACAGAACTAAGGCAACTCAAGAGTCCAGGAATGCTTCAATAATCCAAAGACAAACTCCTCTGTATGCACTTGGTTGAAAGCAGTACAGGCAATACCTAAGTATATAGCTGCAAATTGTCTTGGACTGGAAATAAAGACATACTTAGAACCTCTTTGACTGGTCTTTGTCCCTTGGTGTTCTGAATTTCCTGTCTTCACCACATTGTGGGTTTTTTTTTTTTTTTTTTTTTTTTTTTACCACATTGTAAGGTCTTTGCCTAGGGAAGGTAGTCAGCCCTGATGTTAATAAGGTTGTAAAATATTCCTCCTATGACCAGTGCAGCACCAGGTACACAGAAAGGCTTACCTAAACATTGTTGACCTAGTGTAAACCCAATGCCGTCACCTAGTGTGGAGCACTCAAAAAAGTGAACTTACTTTGTGTAGAAAAGAGAACTCCTAGCTGGGAGGAGGAAATGGTGAGAACTGTCACTCTCATTTCATGAGGAGGTGGTGTGGATTAGTCACTCCCCTGCCTCCTTGTGACTCGACCTGGTTAGTTAGAGCATTACATCCCCCTACCAATGCGATTGGTTCAGGGGCCGGCACCAGACCAAGCCTCGCCAACGAGACACAATTTCTGGGCTTGTGTTGGGACATTTGGAGAGGAGATGCTCTTTTTCCACTGGGGATGCTGAGAAAATGGGTTCTAAATCTGGAGTTGCTGGCTGCCTTCTTGCAACCACCAAGGGAGAGGCTACCTGAGAATGAAGCCAATACAGAAGAAAAGCAGAGCCAAGAGATAGAGACTCCAGGACCAAGTTCTGACAATAACATTTGAGCCCATGGATCCAGCTATACCTGAAGCCGTGTTCCCAGACTTTTTAATTAAGGAAACAAATAAAATCCCAATTGGCTTAAGCCAGTTTGAGTTGTATTCTTTGTAACCAACAGAGTCTTGACTGATATTCCTATCTATTGCATAAGGGGCTGTTGTGAAGCTCAAAATAAAAAAATGTCTATGGAAGTACAGGCAGTAAGGCAGTATGAAAATTGAAGAGCTTCTTACTGTTCCTGGTGAACAACAACAACAATGATGATAACAATAATAATAAGAGGAGTGGAATCTTACCAATATTCTTCCCCTCCAGCCATGCATTTTTCATACACAGGCCCCTCTAGCTCCCGGGGGCTGGGGAAGATGGCTTCATGATGGATGATGATGGTTTTGATGACTTCATTGACGTGTGCCTGGCAGGACACAGGGTCCTGCCCATCAGGGATGTGCATGAGGGTGGGCCCGAAGCAGATGGCCAGGTTGTAGGGATCCATCATGTTCTCGTCGCTATACTGGGAGAGGCTAGAAGAGAGGAGGGACCCGCAAGTTACGTGGGAAAGGCCAATCTTCCCCCTGAGGTCTCCTTCTTTGGGGGGCTGTGCTCAAATCCAGTAAGGTTCTGTGTTCTGTTTTGAAAATAGTAGTACCACCAAAAGCCTCAGTATACCCCCTCCCAGGAGGCCAAGGCAGAGTCAAAGAAGGGCCCCCTTGGCTAGGCAGGCCAAAGACACTCACTGGTTGAGGAAAGCAAAGAGGTATCTCATGACCACGATGACCACACGGGGCAGGGTGACGAGGATTTGTTGGATCTGGTGCACCCTCTCAGCTGGGGTCTCCAGTTCTGTAACATAAAGGGGCTTTTCAGGGTGCCTTTTATCCTCAAAAGTGTACTGGTTCCCACCTCTTACAGAGCTCAAGTGGTTCAAGGAGGGCCAGCTCTGCTGTGACTCTGAGGATCAATGTGACCCAGTCCTGGCCAATCAGAGCATCACATTCCCTTGGCCAGAAGGATTGGTTCAGGGAGGGGGTACGGCCTAGTCAGAGCCAATCAGAGTTCATCCTTGGGACTTCAGGATGGAGAAACCTACAGAGAGGTGCCTTCTTGAACTTGGGTGGAGGGGAGTCTGGAGCAACAGGGGGCTACCAGGCAAGAAGAGCTTACTTGAGAGTGAAGCTGGCAGAGAGATGGAAAGGGACAGATTCGTTCCGATGTTGTGTGAGGGCCTGGATCCAGCTGGGCCTAAACTTTTTGGGTACAGGAACCAATACATTCTCTCTTATGGATGAAGCCAGTTTAAGTTAAGCTTCTGTCACCTGCAACCTAAGAGTCCTGACAAACACCACAGGGTCCACATTTTATTATACTCTTTATAAACAACAGCTGCAGCATAGGTGTGGCACATAGTAGGTGCTCAGGAAACGAGTATTGAATAAATAACTACCTCTATTGGCAAAAGGCCTGGCAGACGCTCAAGAACTGACCTCTGGCTATCCTAAAGAGACAGACAATGGTATTTTTAACAGGCCGGGGTGGGCTTGATAAGGAGATAAAAGTGCCTCTGGGCCTTTGTGGAGAGCTAAAGAGAGCAAGCAGCCAGGACTCTGATATTTATTTACAGGGCTGATCCTCAAAACAACGTCAGTTTCTTTTTCTTAGAATACGTCTCTTTTACATAGCCCTTCTCTCTGGCCTCCACATTCTGTCAGTGTGTTGCCTCTAAACCACAGCTTTTCCCATTTCTCTTCTGCATCCACGGCCCTTCACGATGTGGCTGCAACCAACCTTGTCTGCCTCGTCTCCTAGCACTGCTCTTTCCCAAAGAATCTTAAGATGATCTAGAGCTTTGTTTCTCAAATGAGGGAGGGTGCACCCCAGGGGTATTTAGAAATGTATGGGGCATTCTTTGGAGTTGTCAAAATGACTGGAAGGTGCTACTAGCATTTGGTGTCCAGGGGCCAGGGTGCTAAGTGTCCGGAATGTGTGGGACACACAAGATATTGTTCTACCTAAATGCCAACAGCGTCCCATTGAAAAACCCTGGGCCAGGCCACCTCATCCAGTCTCCCTTTCACAAAGGACTTTCCTACCCTGGGTCTCTGCACACACTGATAAGCCTTGTTTTCCACCCAGCACATTCTAGCTTACCTCCAAGGCGTCTAGGAAGGCTTGCTCAAAACTCCCCACAGAGTTAATGGCTCTATTCATACACATAGATTCTACCACCCATCACTACAGTGTTTTCTCAGCCTCTATCATATTATGCATTCATATTGCTTTCCTTAAATACATTTATTTTAAAAGGAAATTTTACATCATTCTGTAAGTGAGAAGCCAGGATCACTTGCCATAATTAGAAGGTAGCTGTCATGGATTGAATTACGTCCCCCCAAAAATGTGTGTATCAATTTGGCTGGGCATTGTATGGTTGTCCTCCATTTTGTGACTGTAATTTTATGTTAAAAGGATTAGGGTGGGATTGTAATACCACCCTTACCCAGGTCACATCCCTGATCCAATGTAAAGGGAGTTTCCCTGGGGTGTGGCCTGTATCACCTTTTATCTCTCAAGAGATAAAAAGGAGAGGAAAGCAAGCAAGCAGAGAGTTGGGGACCTCATACCACCAAGAAAGGAGCACTGGGAGCAGAACATGTTCTTTGGACCCGGGGTCCCTGCACCTGAGAAGCTCCTCGACCAGGGGAAGATTGATGACAAGAACCCTCCTCCAGAGCCGACAGAGAAAGCCTTCCCTTGGAACTTAGACACTGAATTTGGACTTGTAACCTACTAGACTGTGAGAGGAAACCCTGGTGGCGTAGTGGTTAAGTGCTACAACTGCTAATCAAGGGGTCAGTAGTTTGAATCTGTCAGGTGCTCCTTGGAAACTCTATGGGGCAATTCTACTCTGTCCTATAGGGTCTCTATGAGTTGAAATCGACTCAACGGCACTGGATTTGGTTTTTGGTTGGACTATGAGAGAATAAACTTCTCTTTGGTAAAGCCATCCACTTGTGGTATTTCTGTTACAGCAGCACTAGATGACTAAAACAGTGGCATAAAAATAGATACAATTGAGACAGGTAGGGTTAACTGCGCTGGTGGAACAAAAGAACTGTTAAAAGATTACCATCTAGAAGTTGGATAAACAGGAACCACACCCTGTCAACATGAGATAAGGTTGAAACAACCCATGAATTACTATCTCCTTCTTAGTGTTTTTCTAGTCCCTTCCCTCTTTACAGGCTCCATGTGCAGAAGAACAAAGTGTGACCACTGTTGAGCCTTCCTTAGCCCTCCGAAGGTGGCGATGTAGTGCCAAAGATCAGTGCGCTTGCACTATATCCCATAATAGGTGACTTCAAGGGCTGCTGAGAAGACCCCATCTTGAATATCAGCAGGTTCCATCTTGGATTCCAGATGTGCGTGCAACCTAATTAGCATGCACCGTCATTCTGAGAAGTACCTGCCCCTTGAAAGAAGCCCACTAAATATTCATTACTCTATTGTCTCCACCAAACCCATATAAACCCTAGCCTTGCTTCCCTTTTCGAGTCAGTCTTTTGGAGAGGCTTAGTCCTCCGCTGACTCCTTTTGCTTGACTCAAGCAAAATAAAGCTTGTTGAAGATAAAGTTTGTCTTTCACATATATTCTTATTTGGGAAAAGACAAGGACCCTTTGTGCCAGATTGCTGATCGGTAACAAAATGACTCCAAATTGAAAAAGAAGTAAAACTATCTCTATTTGCAGATGACATGATCCTATGCATAGAAGATCCTAGACAGTCCACAAGAAAACCACTGGAATAGAAGAATTTTGCAGTGTTGCATGGTATAAGATCAACACACAAAAATCAGTTGGGTTCCTCTGTACTAACAAAGTCTACTCCTAAAAAGAAATAAAAAAAAAAAATTTACAATAGTCCCCAAATCAATAAAAATACCTAGGGATTAACTTAACCACAGACATGAAAGACTTATCAATGAAAATTATAAAACAGTACTACAAGAGGCTAAAAGAGACTGTCTTAGTCATCTAGTGCTGCCATAACAGAAATACCACAAGTGGACGGCTTTAACAAAGAGAAATTTATTCCTTTACAGCAAAGTAGGCTAAAAGTTCAAATTCAAGGCGTCAGCTCCAGGGGAAGGTTTTCTCTCTCTTGTCGGCTCTGGACTGAGGTCCTTGTCCTCAATCTTCCCATGGTCGAGCAGCTTCTCAGGCTCAGGGACCCCAGGTCCGAAAGATTCACTCTGTTCCCGGTACTGCTTTCTTGGTGGTATGAGGTCCCCAACTCTCTGCTTGCTTCCCTTTCCTTTTATCTCTTGAGAGATAAAAGGTAGTACAGGCTACACCCCAGGGAAGCTCTCTTTACCTTGGATCAGGAAGGTCACCTGAGTAAGGATGGTGCTACAATCCCACCCTAATCCTCTCAACATAAAATTACAGTCACAAAATGGAGGACACCACACAATACTGGGAATCATTGCCTAACCAAGTTGACACATTTTTGGGGGGACCTAATTCAATCCATGACAGAGGCCTACAAAAATGGAAACACATCCTGTGCTCATGGATTTGAAGACTTAATGAAGTGAAAATGTCAATTCTACCTAAAGCAACCTACAGATACAGTGCAATCCCAATACAAATTCCAACAACATTCTTTACTGAAATAGAAAACCTAATGACCAACTTCATATGGAAAGGAAAGCAACCCTGAATAGCCAGAGCAATATTTAAGAGAAAGAACAAAGCAGGAGGCCTCACACTGCTTGATATCAAAACATACTATACAGCCACTGTAATCAAAACAGCCTGGTGTTGGTTCAACGATAGACACATAGTCCAGTGGAAAAGAATTGAGAACTCAGAATTAATTAAATCCAGACATCTATGGACAACGGATTTTCGAAAAGGGGTCAAAGTCCATTCAGTGGATCACAGAAACAATCTCTTTAATAAATGGTGCTGGCAAAACTGGATATCCACCTGTAGAAAGATGAAACAGAACCCATACCTCAAAGTGTACACAAAAACTAACTCAAAATGGATCAAAGATCTAAATGTGAAACTTAAAACTATAAAATTCTTGGGAGAAAACGATGGGACTTAATCTTTTATAAAAATGGGATAACAAACATAAGAAATGCACAAATAGAAGAAGACAAAACAGATAGATGGGACCTCATAAAAATTAAAAACTTAGGCTCATTAGAAGATTTTATTAAAGAGTAAATAGACAACCTAAAAATTGGGGAAAAAATCTTCAAAAATGACTTACCTGCTAAAGGTCTAGTCTCTAAAATCTATAGAAAAAGGCAACAATTTAACAGCAAAAAGACAACCCAATCACAAAATGGGCAAAGGACACGAACAGACAATTTATCAAATAGGACACTCAAGCAACCAACAAACATATGAAAGGATGTTCACAATCATTAGCCATTGAAACACCAAACCCATTGCCGTTAAGTCAATTCTGACGGATAGTGACCCTATAGGACAGAGCAGAACTGCCCCACAGGGTTTCCAAGGAGCTTCTGGTGGATTCAAACTGCTGACATTTTGGTTAGCAGCCCTAGCACTTAACCACTATGCCACCAGGATTTCCATTAGCCGTTAGAGAGATGCAAATCAAAACTACAATGAGATACCACCTTACCCTGGCTAAAAGGGCACTGATAAAAAACAGATAACGACAAATGTTGGTGAGGATGTGGGGAGATTGGAACCCTTATCCACTGTTGGTGGGACTGTAAAATGGTGCAACTACTATGGAAAACAGTATGACACTTTCTCAAAAAAACTAGAAATTGGACTGTCCTATAATCCACCAATCCCATTCCTAGATATATACCCTAACCCAGTAACCCAGTGCGTCGTTGGATATATACCCTAGAGACCTAAAAAATAATGACAAAAACATACATATGCACACCTATGTTTGTTGCTGCTTTATTCACAATAGAAAATAAATGGAAACAACCAAAACGCCCATCAGCAGATGAATGGATAAGCAAATTGTGGTATATACAACACCAAAGTGTTGAAGAGCAAAGATGTCACCCTGAAGACTAAGGCGGGCCTGACCCAAGCCATGGTATTTTCAATCGCATCATATGCATGTGAAAGCTGGACAATGAATAAGGAAGAAGAGTTAACGCCTTTGAATTGTGGTGTTGGTGAAGAATGTTGAATATACCAACCCACCACCATGGACGGCCAAAAGAACGAACAAATCTGTCTTAGAAGAAGTACAACCAGAATGCTCCTTAGAAGCAAGGACGACGAGACTGCGTCTTACATACTTTGGACATGTTGTCAGGAGGGATGAGTCCTGGAGAAGGACATCATGCCTGGCAGAGTACAGGGTCAGCAGAAAAGAGGAAGACCCTCAACGAGTTGGATTGACACAGTGGCTGCAACAATGAGCTCAAGCATAACAATGATTGTAAGGTTGGTGTAAGACCAGGCAGTGTTTCGTTCTGTTGTGCATAGGGTCGTTATGAGTTGGAACTGACTTGGCAGCACCTAACAACAACAACAACATACGATGGAATACGACGCAACTGTAAAGAACAACGATGAGTCTGTGAAACATATCATAACATGAATGGACCTGGAGGGCATAATGCTAAGTGAAATAAGTCAAGCATATAAGGACAAATATTATATGATCTCTCTTTTATAAGAAAACAAGAATAGATAAATATAAACCCCAAAACTCAATGCCATCAAGTGGATTCCAACTCATAGTGACCATACAGGACAGAGTAGAACTGCGCCATAGGGTTTCCAAGGAGCGGCTGGTGGATTTGAACTGCTGACCTTTTTGATTTAGCAGCCAAGCTCTAAACCACTGTGTCACCAGGGCTCCAGATAAATATAGAGAGACCAATATTCACTGATGGTTATGGGGGCAGGGGAGAGGGAAGTATACTTTATTCTGTAGAGACTAATTATTTTTGGTGATGGGAAAAGTGGAACTGAATGTGGATGTAGTGAGCACAGCACAATCAAAGTAAAAATGAGTGTTCGAGCACATATGGATGGGTACAGGAAAATTGGTATAGAAGTAGGTACAGGTGTGTACATAGCTGAGGACAGATAGAAGTATCTACAGGTATGTGTTAATACAAATGTGTGGGTGCAGGCACATATATTCATTGAAGGCACAAGTACCGATACTCCCCAGACATAACTAAACACCTTTCAACATTGGTTTTCTGAGTTTGAAGGCTTAGAACCATAGTCTCATGGGACAACTCAATCAATTGGCATAGCATAGTGCGCAAAACTCATGATCTGTGTCCTAGGGAAGTGAGCGGCTTCTAGAGTCTTAAAAGCTTGCGAGCGGCCATCTAAGACACAACTATGGGTTTGTACTTGCCAGTGCAAAACAGTAAGAAGGTAACCAAAAGCACAGGGAAGAAACAAGTCTACTTGAGTGTCATGGATTGAATTATGTCCCCCTAAAAATGTGTGTATCAACTTGGTTAGGTCATGATTCCCAGTATTGTATGGTTGTCCTCCATTTTGTGACTGTAATTGTATGTTGAGAGGATTAGGGTGGGATTGTAACACCACCGTTACTCAGGTCACCTCCCTGATCCAAGGTAAAGGGAGTTTCCCTGGGGTTTGGCCTGCACTACCTTTTATCTCTCAAGAGATAAAAGGAAAGGAAAGCAAGCATGCTACCAAGAAGGAAGCACCAGGAGCAGAGCATGTCCCTTGGACTCGGGGTCCCTGCGTGAAGAAACTCCTATTCCAGGGGAACATTGATGAGAAGGCCGACAGGGAGAGAAAGCCTTCCTCTGGAGCCGACACCCTGAATTTGAACTAGTAACCTACTAGACTGAGAAAATAAATTTCGCTTTGTTAAAGCCATCCACTTGTGGTATTTCTGTTATGGCAGCACTAGATAACCAAGACAGTGAGCTACAACATCATCTACCCTGAGACCAGAAGAATTAGATGGGGCCCAGTTGCCATCATTGACCATTCTGACTGGGGTCACAATAGTTGGTCCCAGATAGAATAGGAGAAAAGTATGGAGCAGAACTCAAATTCTTAAAACAGACAAACTACAACAGTAGAGAACAACAAAGAACTCCCTGAGACTATGACACTGAGACACTCTTTAAACCTAGAACAAAGCCTATCCACTGAGAGGATATTACCCATAAGATGAGTGCCTTACTCAAAAACCATCACTACGAGACCAAAAGGACAACAATTACTCAGAAGCAAAGATGAGAAGATAAGAGGCACGGAAACTAGAGTGCTGGAAAGGGAACAAACAGAACACAATTAAAGAGAACGTTGACACATTGTAGTAAATGCAACCAATGTCACTGAACAATTGGTGTGAAAATTATCAAATGGGAATGTAACTCGCTGTGTAAACATCCACCAAAACTTAATAAAATATTATTAAAAAAATTAGAAAGTAAAACAATGTTACTAATTATAGCTAGATATTCCTACCTACGAAATTTCTGAGGCTAAGGCCTGGCTCTGTGTTTAAAAGGGAGATTGGCAGGTGAGGGCTTCTTCTCGATGTCATGAGAGGACTTGGGAAGAAACCAAGAAGGACTTTCTGGTTCACAGTGTGATTCGAGGTCTGCAATGTCATGACCTTGTGCCCAGTGGACATCCCTGTCTGCTCAGGACCTTGTTCAGGAAGTGGACTACTGGGAGTTCTGGAGTCATGGATTGACCAGGTGACACAGAGCTCAGAGAGAGTTGGGGACTTTGTGGTGCAGAATTTCTGAGATGTGATTTGGGTCTGGAAAGATGAGCAAGAAGTTGCATGAAGGGCAGAAGGGCTATGGAAGAGTCTTTTGTGCAGGCCTCCCTCTCCTCTTGCCACCTTCGGGGACAACTTCCTTGCTGCAGATCTCTCCCAGCATGCCTTAAGTAACATCCCTAGTGAAATTGGGTGTGGGACAATTTTAAGCATTCTAAAATAAAGGTTTATTAAAAAAAAAAAAAATCCTCAAGAGGTTGTCTTGGATTTTTGGCATCTTACAGTCAAGGTGCCTTGACTTCAGCCCCCAAGATTGGGCTCTTGCCTTGATTCACAGAAATATACTAATCAGCTAAGTGGTAACTTTGGTGAAGGGTAAGACAGTACACAATACTGGGGAAGTCAGCACAACTTGACCAAGGCAAGCTCATGGATGCTTTATAAGCACATTCAAACTCCCTGAGGGACAGAATTACTGGGCTGAGAGCTGGGGACCATGGTCTTGGGGGACATCAAGCTCAATGTACATAACACAGTTTATAAAGAAAATGTTCTACTTTGGTGAGTAGTGTCTGGGGTCTGAAAAGCTTGCTAGCGGGGCCTAAGATATGTCTAAGATACTCCACTGATCCCACCCCATCTGGAGCAAGGGAGAATGAAGAAAACCAAAGACGCAAGGGAAAGATTATTCCAAAGGGCTAATGGACCACAACTACCACAGTCTCCATCAGGCTTAGTCCAGCACAACCAGGTGGTGTCTGGCTACCACCACCGACTGCTCTGACAGGGATCACAATAGAGGGTCCTGGACAGAGCTAGAGAAAAATGTAGAACAAAATTCTAACTCACAAGAAAAGAGCAGACTTACTGGTCTGACAGAGACTGGAGAAAGCCCGAGAGTATGGCCTCTAGACACCCATTTAACTCAGTAATGAGGTCACTCCCGAGGTTCATCCTTCAGCCAAAGATTGGATAAAAACAAAACAAGGCTATATGGGCACAATAGCCCAAGGGCAAGGACAAGAGGGTAGGAGCAGACAGGAAAGCTGGTATTGGGGAACCCAAGGTTGAAAAGGGGAGAGCATTGACATGTCGTGGGGTTGGCAACTAATGTCACAAAACAATATGTGTATTAATTGTTTAATGAGAAACTAATTTGCTCTGTAAACCTTCATCTAAAGCACAATTAAAAAAAAATACTAATCAGCAGGACTCTCACAGCTAGCAATGTCAGAGGAGGCACCTAGTCAACTTATTTTCACCATTTCCCTTGTTTTTCATGCCACTGACCTGACTCCCAAACCTTCCATGGCTCCCCATTACCCAAAGGAAAAGGTGCAAAACCCTTGTAAAGCATTCAAAGTCTGCCCATTCTTGCTCCATGCACTGGCTGGGACACTTCCTTCTGGTCCTACTGGTCTGTGTCCTCAACCTCTGCAGGATTCCCTGTATCCACTCCTCCTGAAAGACTCTCCTCATACCACTCTCTCAGCTCTGATATGTGAAGCCAAGTCCCCCTCTGCATCTTCTCCTCTGAGCCATTGCCTTTAGCTCTTTTGTTTTTGTAAGGAATGGTATTTAGAGACCAAGATCTAGGTACTAGATGTGCTCATTGTACAGGAGTGTTATAAACGGCTTCTAGGCCCTTTCAGTGTCCAGTGTGTGTGTGTCTGTGTCTGAGTTCATAACAACATTCCACAACTAGATTTTAAGTTGACTGAGGACAAGGGTCATACTTATTTCATAATATCCCTTCTCTTTGCCTAGCACAGTGGTGAGCTGTAGCACAACTCAATAAAGAATTGTCAAGGAACTGATCATTCCACCAAGTTAAACCCCCTCGCCTGCCTGCCCCTTCCCATTGGTACTTACTAATAGTAGATATCAAATCTTGAAACCTTTCCTTAGGAAAGAGCGGGTTTTCCAGTCCTCGGAAATACAGTTTTAAAACACCAGCAACTGAATTGATATCTCGTTCATTTTGATCATCCACAAGCGGGTCTTCACCTGAGTGGAAACAGGAGAAGATGTTTCAGCTTGGTAAGGAGGCAACCAACACATTGATGGCAGGAGATTTGTGCTGGCCAGCCTGTGCTGGAGGAGCTGTCGATAGGACAAGCCTCACTGACACACACCCATTCCCAGCACACTTAAAGGTCTCTCTGCAGCTTTTTAATTTGAAAACATTCAAATATAAAGAAAAGTTGTAAGGATGAAATATGTACACCCATTGCCCTTCATTTACACCAAACAATTGTTCAAATCTGGCAATATTTGCTTTCTCTCTCTTTATTTATATTTATTGCTATCACTGCTCAACTGTTTGAAAATATTTTGTATACCTCACAACATGTCACTGTGAAATATTTCAACACATATCTCTTAAGAATAAGGATGTTCTCCTACATAATCGCAATACTATTACACCTATGAAAATTAATAGTACTTCCAAATATCATGTAATGTGCAGTTCACATTCAAATACCCCCAATTGGCCCCATGAGGTCTTTTTTGGATTTTTTAAAAATCTCAGATCTCGTCAATGTTCACACAGTTCACTTGGTTGTTATGTCTCTTTAGTCCTCTAAATGTAGGATAGATCCCAAATTTTTGTCTGTTTGTTTTTTATAAAGGCAACTTTTTTGAATAGTCCAGGCCAGTAGTCTTGTAGAAAGCCTCCCATTCTGGGTTTGTCTGATTGTTTCCTCATGATTAGCTTCAGGTTAAATACTTTTGGCACGAATACTACATGGGTGGTATCACTGACACTTTATTACATCCCATCAACAGCCACATAATGTCAGGCTGTCCTGCTGCTGGTGATGCCGTTTGGTCACTGGGTGAAGGTGGTGGTCTTCAGGTCTCTGCATTTGAAAAGTATACTTTCCCCTCTGCAATGAGTAAGTGATTTGTGAAATGATACTTTGAGACTGTTTGCATATCACCCTCAACAGTGTTTCACCCAATGGTTTAAGCATCCGCAATGACTTCCACCCAAATCAGTGATTACACTGCTGTTGCAAAATAAGGATTTCCTGATTGTCATTTCTTTTAGCCGGCATTCTTCTGTGAGGGACAGCTTTCCCCCTGCCCCCACCCCTCTTATTATTTTAGCATAGACTTATTTTTTAATTTTTAATTCAATGTACTGTAATCTATTACCACCAGTATTCTTTTGGATGTTCAAATTGTCCCAAATTTGGCCATGAGGACTCCTTTCTTGTGTCCTTTTAGTGTGACCTCTTTATTGGGCCTTTTCTTGCTTTCTGGCACAAAAGATTTTCCTGGATCACCTTGCCCTTTTCTTGACCCAGATCTGGGATCAAACATTTCTTCAAGGAGCTCTGTTTCCTTTTTGTAGGGAATGGTATTTAGAGACCAAGGTCTAGGTACTGGGTGTGCTCATTGCTACAAGAGTGTCATAAACAGCTTCTAGGCCCTTTCAGTGGATACTGTGTGTGTGTGTGCATGTGCACACACGTGCATACGAGTTCATAACATTGCCAATTCATATTTAAGATACAAAATTTCCCTTACCTTCATTTTATATTGTATATCTTTTTCTTACAGTGCAAATCCTGGTTCCCAATAACATTACCATATTTATTTGCTTTATCCTACAATGTACATAAAACAGACTGACAATTTTAATACTAATATTACTACTAAAATAAACCTACTATATAAGTTTAAGATCTCTCTGCAGGTTTGTGTGCCTGCTTGTGGTGTGTTTGTGTGTGTGTGAGAGAGAGAGACCATCTCCTTATCTGATATTTCCCATTTATGACAACATTTATGACCATTTTGTACCTTAACTGGGAGCCCATATGACGAGGTGGGGGAAAGGAGAAGTGCCAAGGTCTGTGAGAGGGATGGAGGTCACTGATGGTTCATATTACCTAGGTTGGGGGGGAGGAGCTAGGCCAGGCCTGCAGTGAGTGTGGGGCGGGCAGGTGGCATTGCAGGAGGTGTGGGTGGCCAGGCTGTGAGCAAGTGGGATGTAGCAGGAGGCAGGTCGGGGGCTCAGAAGTCCCTTCTTCCAAAGAGGCTTCTCTGCCACTTCCTCAGCCTATGTTGGGCCCAGGTGGTTGGGGCTCACCTGCCGGCAGGCCTGGAAGCCACCTGCCACTGAAGCCTATCTCCGGGGCCATTGGAGTGGGAAGGTAGACAGAGAAGATGTGGGGGTCCCAGTGGCAGCCTGGAATGAGGCCAGGTGATAGTGGGCCCCTGCTGCTCCGCAGGTGACAAGCAACCCCTGACCACCACCACCACCCCTGACCCCCATAGGCTCCACAATGGTGGAGAAGGTGTGGTGCGGCAGGGGGGCCTGCCACACCATGCGAATCCTGAGACATGCCAGGGGCACCCAGCAGGCAGTGAGCAACTGGGGTGGGGACACCAGCACCAAAGACAGGGCCTGGCCCCTCTTGTGTAACGCAGAATTTGACATCAGGACCTCGTCTTTGGAACATAACCATGTTGATAAGTGAGGGTTTGGTGTATAATTAGAAGATAGGAATACATTAGTGGTTGCCTAGGGCTGGGAGCTGGGGATTGAGGTTGGAGGAAATAGAAAGTACTGCAAATGGGTATGAATTTTTTTTGGGGGGGGGATGATCAAATTTTTCTGAAGTTAGTCGATTACGGGGATGGTTGCACAACTCTGTAAATACACTAGAAACAGTTAAATTGTACCCTTTAAATGAACAAACTTTATGATATGTAATTGATATCTCAATCAAGATGTTAAAAATACATGATCACAGTACATATTCAAAGGTTATTCTCTATGTAGTTATGTTACAAATTTGATACACAGTTAGCTCATTTGTTTCTATTTGCATTCAATTTTAGGGATTCTTTTTAGAAATTTTTTTTTTTTAATTTATAGTTTTGAAAAAATAAAACATTCACATGGTCCAAAAGTTAAAACCATATAAAAAGTTGCAGGCAGGGAAGCCACACTCTTATCCTTCTCCCCTCTACACCCCACAGTAAACCATTTTCATTACTTTCTGGTTTGCCCTGCTATGTCTCTTTCTGTAAAAATAAGAAAATACATACACCTGTTTTCATTGCCCCTTACTTCTTCCATAAAACGTAGTATACTACTATATACACTCATTTGAATCTTTTTTCCTTCACTAAACGATGTTGTTAGTTGCTGTTGAGTCAATTCTGACTCATGGTAAACCCATGCATGTCTGAGTAGAACTGAGCTCCATAGTATTTTCAAGGCTGTGACCGTTCAGAAGCAGATTGCCAGGCTTGTCTTCCGAGCCACCTCTGGGTGGGTTCAAACTGCCAACCCTTCAGCTCATAGTTGAGCACTTAACCATTTGCACCACCCAGGGACTCCTTAACAATAACAATAAATTCTTAAAAATAATTTTTAGAAATCGCTGTATATTGGCTCATAGGGATCTTTCTCATTCTTTTTTCTTTTCTTCCTAATGGCTGCAAAGAACTCCATTTGATGGACAGACCATAATGTATTTCACCAACTGCCTATGGATCGACATTTGACTTCTTTCCCATATTTGGCTATTATAAATATTGCCACAGTGCATAACATTGTGCAGGCATTTTTTGTATTTGTAGAGGCACATCTCTGTGGTAAATTCCTAGAAATAGGATTGTTGGGTCAAGGGTAAATGCCTACGTAGTTTTATCAGCTATAGCCAAATTTCCCTCCTTAGAAGGACTCCATTTTACATTCCCACCGGGAACATAGGAGAACGCTGTTTTCCCATAGGTCTGCTCACGGAGTGAATTTTTGCCAGATGGATAGGGAAGAATGGTATTTCAGGGCAGTAGCACTTTTCAGTTTAATCCGGGGTTGCTGAGCTAGTTTGTCACTGGGAGTCTCCCTTGGGGAGTCGAAAGGAAAGCAGAGAGCCATCTAACTCCTTCCTGAAGGTGTTGAGAGGCAGCTGTACAATGGACACTCCTCCTCGCAGCACAGCCCAAAGCCCACCTCTCAGACTTCTCAGACAGACCACAAACGAAGAGCGGGACCAGAAACTCACTCTCAGACCTCTTTATTCTGCCTCCGTAGGAAGAGAGCTCATGACCCCATCGGGGACTCTGCTAGCCCCAATATGCTTTAGTGTGAATTAGAGAAACGGCCCCCTTCTTCCAGCAGACAGTCCGGTACCAGGGCTCACAGCTTACAGAGTGTGAGCTGGCATTTGGCTCCCACCTGCCCTTTGGCTGGCCCCTCTGTGCATAGCCTGAATGACTATGCGTGGTGGCCCTGACAACCTCTCAGGTGTCCCCAAAGGAGAAGGGGAGAATGCTCACCCAACAGGATTTCTTTGTGGAGAAGGAAGAGAGAACACATTAAAAAAAAAAAAAAAAAAATTGTTCTCACATTGTACTTACACAGTGCCAAAGAAGACCTCCCAAACCTTCTCCCCTTCAAGATTGCTTAGGCCCCCGACACTCAAACAAGCAGACAGACAATGCAGCTCCAGGTCTCCTAATGCCAGAGAGATTCCTTCTGCTATCTGTGGTTTTCTAATCTATCTGCTGTCTGTCTGCCTACCTGCCTATCTATCTTCCTACTTCCTTCTTTTGCAGCAGAACCTAACCTTTTTTTTTCCTAAGAAAAAAATTCATAAGACATTCGGACGGAGTTGTCTTAGCTGTATGGGTAGAGGAAGAGGATCCATGGCCTACATCCTCAGCCTCCCTCTCTTTCCCTGTAGTGGTCCTTTGAGGCCCCTTTGAGGGGCCCTAAGGAGTTCAAAAACTGCACTATACTCAACTGTATCCCTATTAATTAAATTACTCCTGTGGCCTCATGACTCAAAGGCACATGAATTCTTTTTTTCCTTATTGCCTATGTGCTCCCACTGTTAAACAGAATTGACGTGTTGGCTTCATGTACATATGGATACACACCAATAAACAACATCATGATAAATGAAAAGGAAATCGAGGTTGTCGTGGGTTTCATTCTACTTGGATCAATAATCAATGTCCATGGAGGCAGCAGTCAAGAAACAAAACAACTTATTGCATTGGGCAAATCTGCTGCAAAGGCCTCTAAATATTTCAAAAGTAAAGATGTCACTTTGATAATTAAGGTCGTCTGATCCAAGCCATGGTCTTTTCAATCCCTTCATATGAATGCAAAAGCTGGACAATGAAAAAGGAAAAGACAGAAGAATTGATGCATTCGAGCTGTGGTATTGGCAATGAATATTGAATATACTGTGGACTTCCTGAAGAATGAACAGATCAGTCTTAGAAGAAATACAACCAGAATGTTCCTTAGAAGCAAAGATGGGGAGATTTTGGCTCGCTTGCTTTAGACAAGTCATCAAAAAGACCAGTAGCTAGAAAAGGACATCACGGTTGGTAAAAAAAAAAAAAAAAAAAAAGAGGGTCAAAAAAGGTGAAGGAGACCCTTGACACAGATTGACACAGTGGTCAAAACAATGGACTCAAACATACCAACGATCATAAAGATGGCAAGCCCTCTTGGCATCACCTGGTTATACCCCTCTTCTTGGGGCAGGAAAGAGATCTTAGAAGGGCCAGACCCACAGTCTAGAGTGTGGAGTAACTTCAGCCCCAAATCCAAACCCCATCTTGACCTACACAGGGTGAAAGGGCTATCGATCCCCTCCCATCCGTTGTCCACACGAGGAGAGACCCAGCAGCTCTCATCTCTGTGTACAAACAGCACACCGGGGAGAGGTTTGTGAGGAAGGCAGAGTGGTGGAAATGACCTGGGGAGGCAAGAGCCCCAGCTCTCCCCAGGGCACCGCTGCTGATTCCAGCCTCCCCATTATGTTTTCTTCTTAACCTTGCCAGAAGATTACAGAAAGATCTCAAAACTGGAGCAGTGAGTTAAAGATTTATTGACAGCACAAACATAATCCTAACTAAAACCCTGGTTGACTCGTGTCAGGAGGAAAAGAGAGGAATAATAAGCCAAAATGTTATAATTTTTGGTAAGTTTACAGAAAAGAACTGTGCTCCTTTCAAAAGCCTTTTGCAAGGAATGGAGGGAAGAACTTCTTCCCTGGAGAGAGAAAAAATGGAGCCAAGAAGAACAAGATCCAAATCTCTTTTAACAAGTGGTCAAAATGTAGGCACCCAGTAGGGATTGGAGCATTTAAATTTCAAAACTAAAAAATAAAAGGAAGAAAGGAAAACACAACGCACTGGTTTGAGAAGAGAACTCATCACAGGTTACACCATGCAGGACTTGAGGAGGTGCTGAACTGTGCTTGGCTCAAGCCACACATGTAACACGGAAACGTGGTGAAAAGCAGCAGGTGGAAAAAGAGAGAAGCGGAGTCTGAGGACAGGTGAGGGAGTGTCTGAAGGTACGGAGCCAAATGCACAGCAACTGAGAATAGGTGATTCATCCATGCATGACATGCACGGGTTTTTCTAAATGACATATGCCAGGAGCTATTCTTTTAGAATAAGACACGCTCACTGTAGGCTCAGGTGAGGCAGGAGGGCAAGGCTGGCGAGAGAATGTGATTCATTTGGGACTGATGAGAGAGGGAGGGGGGCCGACTGTGTACGTGAGGCAAAGAAAAACCAGACACTATGATCTACAGCTGAGCGTTTGGGTCAGCCAATCTCTGCCCAGCCGTGCTCTGCCAGGCTAGCCAAGGCTTGTTAGGAAAACAGAAGTCTTTTAAATTGCACATCACCCTTGCAAGGCACCCAAGCAAGTGACAGGGGGTGCTGGCCTTAGGAAATCACATTCAAGAGGGAAGTGCTGTGGGGTGGGGAGAGGGTCTGGCTGCCTGTTATAAAGAGGCACCTATAGAATATGGAGAAGCAGGGAGATGCTGGGCAAGGCACTCGCCAGGCTGGAGGCCCATGCAGTGTGTGTACCCATGAGACCCAAAGCAGGTCACAGAGAGTTCTGCATAACTGATGAGTCCAGGAGGACAGAACCAGCAAAGGTTCCAGACCATCCCTCTTATTTACAATGAACACAGGACAGCTGGGTTGCTAAGGAGTTTGGGGGAGATAAAGAAACAAAACTCTCAGTTAGGTGGCCCAGTGAACTCAAGAGAAGCTCAGGAAGATGATGAGTGGCACTTCTGTCAGGGATGCTGATGGTGGGCACAGTGCCTCTTCCTTTCTGGCCTTTGCCCATGTTGTTCCCTCGGCCTGGAATGCCCTCTCCCTGTCCTTGCTTCTCCTGGCTCTTACTCTTTAAACTTCCGCTCAGGCATGTCCTTCCCCAAGAAGCCTTCCCTGGCTTCACTAACCCCATCCCCTGCTCTCCTTCCATCCAAGCTGGGATAGAGGCTTCTAATCATGCTGAACCAAACCCGTTGCCATGGAGTCGATTCCAACTCATAGTGACCCTGTACGACAGAGTAGAAGTGCCCCGTAGGATTTCCAAGGAGCGGCTGGTCGATTCAAACTGCTGACCTTTTGGTCAGCAGCCCAGCTCTTAACCACTGTGCCACCAGGGCCCCCTAACCATGCTACCCAGTGCTTTTCCATCATTGCACTGCTCATGCTGTCTGCTTCCTAAACTGTCTCCCCCACCGCCAGTGACTGTGTTGTATTCATATTGTATTTCCAGGGCCTAGTCCATTACATCTGGAGTCCCTGGATGGTGCAAAAGGTTAATGCCCTTGGCTGCTAACAAAACGCCGACAGTTCAGGTTCACCCAGAGCCTCCATAGAAGAAAGGCCCAGTGATCTACTTCCGACAAATGAGCCACTGAAAACCTTCAGGAGCACGGTTGTACTCTGACTCACGTGGGGTTGCCATGAGTAGGAAATGACTCAACGGCAACTAGTTCTTTTAAGCCTGTTACTTAATGAATAAGTAGATGACTACATGCCTGAGTAGGAGGTGGGAGCAGGAGAGTTCTGGGGCTCTGGTTCTCAGTGCCCAAGATCCTGGAGAAGATTCCAGAACTGAAGCCCGCTTGGGCCCCAGGAGGCCACTGAGCACCACATCCCGCCATATCCACCTCTCTGTGCTGGGATCCCAGTCACAGGGCCTGTGGTGGTGATGGCTAGGGCTGGAAGAATGTTTTCTCCACTCTGGAGCTACACCACAGGATGGAACTGGGAGCACAGGGAGGCGGAAAGATGGCTCAGGAGGCAGCCCCTCCAGGGGAAGCCCTATAATGGGCAGGGAGGATTCTATGGCTGGAGTCCCCAGGGAGAGGTCTGCTCAGAACACAGCCTAAAGGATAAACCACTGCCTCCCAGGGCTGTTAGGAGGATTACCTAAAATAGCGGGTACTACAGTGTTGTGTAAATTGTGATGTGATGTACTACTGGGTTTGGAATTGGGGTCCTCAGACCAAACTTGATACTGGACCCACTCAAAGAAAAAAGTAGTAAATCTGAGTCAAGAAGGAGCAGACTGGGGAGAGGTGATCTTACCAAAATGCTGGAAAACTGGAGGCAGAGATATAACTGGGATGCCCATATATGAATTCTTTCCTCCTCTGGGATAAGGATATGGACTGGCTAGTGCTATGACCGGCTCAAGAATCAGGGAGCATGGTGTTTGACAGTATTCCCTTGAATAAGAATGCACAGGTTTGCAGTTCTACTGTAGTGGTGAGATATGCCCGGCTAAAAAACGCAGGGGTGCAGCAGGAATTGAGCTTTTCCTGATCCAGTAAGTCTTACTTTGCACGGATGCTGCCTCTGCCCCCACTGGGAACTCTGAGGCCAAGAGAGGCTACTCTAAATAAGTCACACTGAGGTGGCCAACCTCTATTCAAACAAGCTTTTATATCCTTACTTAATCAAAGTGGGAACTAGGTAACCTCACGGTTGGGGAGTGTGTGTGGTATGATGTATGATCTCTTCCTGACAACATATAGCTTGTCAAAAACACTGCATAAAAAAATGAAGAATTAGGGTATTCTTAGTTAAAAACCATTTAGTGTTATCCATGTTCTTCCAACTTTTCTAAAATACTGCAGCATCCTTAATAGACTTATCTAGATATGCCAGAGTTCTTTACAAGACCCTATTTTCCTCTAACCAGTGTAGGATCCACTGGAGAAAATCACCCCTAGGCAATTGTGTGCTGGTAGATGTTGAACAGCCAGCTTTCCAGAGGGGAAAACAAAATTTCAGCATTGGCCAATTTCTGTGGTGTAAATATTCCCACCATGGTTGATTTCAAACTGCCAAGGTCAAGTCACTGATGGTGAAGTTGGGAACAGATGTACATAATGGGCTCTTGCAAGCTGGTACAAGCCAGCTCTGGCACACCACTGGCCCTAAGACATGTGCTAACACCCATGCTGGTCTCCCCTGATCATGAGCTCGAGATGGTCACAACTGCACCTACCTCTCTCAAAGGAATTTTTGATGTCATTGACTTCCACCTGAGATCCCGGCACTCTGAAGATCCCCTGCTGCTGGAGTCCTAAAAACCAAGAAACAAACAGAAAATGCCATGAGGCCTTGAGCTCATCGGATCACTGGGAAGAACTGTCACTCTCCCCACTGCTTTTCCCTTGCTCTCTACCACCCTTTATGAGAGAGGCATTCCCAGTGTAGGTCTCCTGGTAGAAGCCCACACTAATGGCTTTCTCTGTGAAATAATATTCAGACATACCCTGTCTTCATATGCCTGGGACCACCTGTCCAGGCTTGGAGGAAAGGCCATAAGAAGTTTATATCAATACTGGACTGACAGACCAACTGCCAGTTTTAACCAACAGGTCAGCTCAGGCAAATATCTGGCTTGATGCACTTTGCTCACTGCATTCCTAGTTGCACTGGCACCAAGCCTGCCCTTAAAAATGCCACTCTGGGTGTAACAGCCACAGATACCTGGAATAGGAATGATCAATTCAATGCCACTCCCTCAACAAATCTCTCCCCCTATACAGGTACCTTCTTCTTTCAAGAAAAGCTGGAGTCTAGAGTGCATCCTGGCCTAGGGATCAAGGAGTTTAGGGGAGATTAGATTATTAAAGAAAAACAATCTCATTTTTTTTTTTTCACATGTTTCTATAGGCCACAACAAAGAGGAGACCCTAATACCTGACATAACAGTAATGGCATAATAGCAATTTTAGGACTGCAGGAATTAAAAAGGCCTACCTCATTTTAGAAGCCCTGGTGGCTCAGTGGTGAAGAGCTTGGCTGCTGACCAAAAGGTCGCCAGTTCGAATCTACCAGTCAGTCCTTGGAAACCCTATGGGGCAGTTCTACCCTGTCCTATAGAGTCGCTATGAGTTGGAACTGACTAGATGACAATGTTTTTTTTTTCCCCCCACCTCATCTTAAATGGGAATTAATGGGGGAGGCTGTGATCCTTTCCTTGTGCCTCAAACAGTTTTTCTATATAAAACAATTCTCTGCATTATAATCTAGGAATGTTGGCCCCTAACAGGCTTGCAAACAGTTAACATTCTCAGCTGCTAACTGAAAGATTGGAGGTTCAAGTTCACCCAAAGGACCTTCAGAAGAAAGGCCTGGTGACCTACTTCCAGAAATCAGCCATTGAGAACCCCATGGAGAAGAGTTCTAATCTGACACACACGGCCTCACCACGAGTCAGGGGCGACTCGATAGCAACCAGCACTGGTCGCCAAAGCTTGGTTGGGACCTAATATGTGGCCGACAAGTGCCTGTCCACGTCTTTAGTGAACGAATACTAAACCTCTGCCACCTGACTCCACCCTCCTGGCTCATTACCACTGGTCCACACTGGCCTCCTTCCCATATTAGGCCAGAGCACTGGCCATTCTTTCCATCCGGACTGCATGGCGGGGATCTTCTATTCACTGAAGTCTTAGGTCAACTGTCACCCCTCAGAGAGGTCTCTTTGCATCACCTAAGCCAAAGGAGCCCCACCTTCCTCCAGCCATTCTTTATCCCCCTTTGATTACCTTCATGGCATCATCACTACATTACATTACTTATTTCTCTGCTCGTTTACTTCCTTTTCTTTCTAATTGGATATGTACGCTACTTAGGGCCCATATCTGTCTTGTTCGCACTTATATCCTCAGTGTCTAAACACTGCCTACCGTGTACTCAATAAGTGTACTTGTGGAGGAATGAATAAACGGATAGGTGGAAGCACAAGTTAGGTGCTGGGGATTCCATGGTTAGCACATCCCAGATACTGTATTTCCTTCACTGGAGCTTACAATCTAGTAGATATAACGGCTTTATTGGCCAACTATATTCAGGGCTAAGAATGCAGAGTTGTGGGGTTGGATGGGAGTGAAGAAGGAATTAAAATGGTTCTCCTGTCTATAACCTCCCTGTGCCTCAGTTTCCCTAGTTGTTCCTGGGCCTCTCACCACCACCTCCCATCCCCCCAACACACTATAGTTTGAAAGACATCATGCAGAATAGCAGCTGTTCCCTAGAGTATTTTCCCCCCTGGAAGCAGAGCTATGACAGAAAACTTCCCAAGGTGAATCAGAATCTCACTTCCTATCAGAACGGCCTAGTTGAATGACCAAGCTGAAAACACTGACCACTCCCCCACCAAGATCAAGCTTACCGTATAAATTGATGTATCGAATACAGCTCTCAACTACAAGTGGTATAGCTTGTCCTGAGTCCTTAAGAAAAAAAAAATTGTGAGTTTTATTGGTCCTGGCAACCACCACAGGAAAAAGACACTTCAAACACAAGTTATAAACTCAAGCCAGAATATTAGTACCATTATGTTAGTAGGAAAACAAGCAAGAAACTGCTAATCCTAAAGTTTCCATAAACAGTTAAAATAGAAAATCATTGGTTATGTGCAGAAAAAGGCATAGCTACGTTAATTTTAAAGAAATGCTCTGTCTTGCTCCCCAGCTGGGAAGGTTCTAGAGTCAGGACGCTTGACAGGCATATCTGGGTAGAGGAGTGGGGTCCATCACATGGTCATGCTTCCTTGGTTCTTTGGAGGGGGCTGGAGTCAATTCTTGGCCTCCCACTCTACTTTGCCCCAACTCAACACTGTTCTCAGGGTTTAGGGATAAAAAGGCAGACTCAAGGTCTCATCTTATTACTACAGTACCTAATGCAAGACTTAAGAAGAACACACCATGGAGGAAGCAAAGCTGGCCCCCAGGGTCACTTTGAGCTCTAAGAAGGGAAGACCTCTACACAAGATGTCACAACCCAAACATCCAGGTGGATACTCTGTGTAACAAACATGTTACAAGAAAAAGTTTAAGAAGCAGTTATGTCAGCCATTGACCATCTAGTGTCCAACCTTAGTCAGGAAGACTGACTAAGATGCAATTCTAAACATATCCACCGGGGGTGTGACTGTGTTTTCAATTACATCTTCCTAACCCACTGCCACCAAGTAGATTCTGACTCATACCGACACTATAGGACAGAGTAGAACTGCCCCATAGGGATTCCAAGGAGAGGCTGGTGGATTCAAACTGCCAACTTTTTGGTAAGTAGCCAAGCTCTTAACCACGACGCCATGAGGGCTCCTCAAGAGGCAATTCTAAACATATCTATAGGGGGTATAAACGTGTTTTCAATTACATTTTCCTAGACTCTGTTAAAGGAGCCAGGGTGGTGTAGTGGTTAAAGAGCTCATTTGCTAACCGAAAGGTTGCGACTTGAACCCACCAGCTGTTCCACAGAAGAAAGATGTGGCAGTCTGCTTCCTTAAAGATTTACAGCCTTGGAAACCCTATGCAACAGTTCTACTCTGTCCCATAGGGTCGCTATGAGTCGGAATCAACTGGATGGCAGTGGGTAGACTCTGTTATACACAGGGTCACTGAGTCAGAACTCACTAGATGGTCCCTAACAGCAACAACAGACTGGCTTACAAACAAAAAGGGCTGGGCAAGGGGAGTTTCTCTTTTGCCTTCTATGACCGGTTGACCTCTCTGCTATTCCTGGTCTCCAAGAAAGCACGAAATGTTTTTTAAGCTCTCTTAAAAAGAGAACAAAATCAATGACTAGCCCCCTAGAAGGTGAGGAAACAATGAGGCATATGCAATATGCTCCAGAAAAGGGACAGAGAAAACCATGAATTTGGATGTTTGCTTGGCTCTTCCACACCCTACCTTTGAAACCTTCCCTTGATTAACTATGGCCAGGGACAGGACGAGAATATGGACCCATGTGGCAACAGGCAAGGCGGGCTCTGTTCTCAAAGTCAGTACTAAAGACAGGTTCCATCCAGCTGAATGGGGCTAATGGGCCTTTCTAGTAAATACCTGGTTCCTGGTTCGAGCATTTCTTCTTCCTCTGATAACAAAAAATAAACAGGCAGCAGAGCAGGAGAAAAAGAAAAGATTACGCAGGAATAAGATCAGTTAGAGTAAGCAGATCCTTCAGAGTCCGTGAACGCCGAAATGCAATGGCAGCCAGCAAAGGTCCTGGGGAGCCTGCCAAATAGTCTGCCTGCAGGAAGGGCCACCCCAGCCTCAGTGACTCGTGAGTGATCTGGACCTGCCTCCAGCCAGCCTTCCAATATGGCTGCCTTGGCTTCCCTCTCAAGACACCAGGGGACCCATGAGCCTCTTTCTGTCCTTGTCAAGCGCAGGAAGTGTGTGTATTGAATCCCTTCCTTATCCCATTTCTAGCTTCTCCTCAACACATGGAGCTGTTGTTTACCAATGGGCAAGAACCTACCCAAGACCCCTTAAGGAAAGCCCACCTTCCCACAAAAAAGAGGGAAATACATCTGTGTCTGTCCCTATTTTGTGAGGTGGGGAGCACCATCAGCTCTCTCCCTTCACATGTGTGGAGGCTCTAAGGTGGTACTATGTCTCTTCTGGGCCCCATGAGGAGGCCAAGCTAAGAAACTGGAAGATACGTGCCCTCTAGCTGTGTCATTTGTTCAGTTCCTGGCATCTCAATGACAGGAATTAATATGTTAACAGACAAACATTGGCTAAACCTACCAGAACGCTAGAATTGAGACAACAGCCTCGTCAAATGGAGCTCTGTGAGTATTACCCTAAAAGCTAGTGATAACGGCAATAATAGCCAATACTTCCTGTGCACTTACAAAGTGCCAGGCAGCACTCTGGAATCCTAGTGTATATTCACTCCCTTCATCCTCCTAACAAACTCAAGAGGTAGGTAACTATCATTCTCATTTTATAGAAACAAGGTAGAGATTCTCCCCCTCCCCCAGAGGTCCAACTCCTAGGCTTCAAAATTTATTTGTATGATAAAAATTGGGTTTCCTTCTGCCTGAGAAAGGAGCCCTGGTGGCACAGTGGTTAAAGCACTGGTTGGCAGTTTGAGCCCACCAGCCGCTCCGCAGGAAAAAGACATGGCAGTCTGCTTCCATAAAGATTTACAGCCTTGGAAACCCTATGAGGCAGTTCTACTCTGTCATATAGGGTTGCTATGAGTCGGAATTGACTAGACGGCAGTGAGTTTTTGTCTGTCTGAGAGGAGAAAAAAAGCAAGGATTTGAAAAGGAGTCAACTCAATGTAGGGTCCTAGGAATTTATAAAAATAACTCCAAAAATATTTATCCATCATTATTAACTTGGGTGAGCTTCTCTGTCCCTCTTAGCCACTATAATCATGGAGTCCTGGGAGTGTCATTTCACAGAAAAACTTTTCACGGGAACGGTATTTCCAAGCTGGGGACTCTTAGTTCATACAGGATGGCCTTCTAGATAGCAGGTGACTCATCATAGAAAATGAAATTCCATTCATGATAGTTGAAGGATTGAGTAGGTGTCAGTGTCTTTTCATTCTCTGAAAGTCAGTCATCCTTGAGAGCAAGGATCCTGCCATGTGGAGTTTTGTTACCCACTGCCCAGCTCACAGCAGGTGTGCAGTATGAGTTTGTTGAACTGCACTGATGGTATGTGGTAATAAGGTCAGTGTGACTATAAGGAAAGGTAATTGAGTTTAACAAATATAACATATTTTTCTCAGTCAGATGAGTATGATTCTTCTAAGTAGTCCCCTGGGGAGGCTGTGCACTTATTCTAACGATGCCGCCATGCTCAGAGGGCCAGTTGACCAGCCCCACTGTAGCACATTCCTCTTGTCATTTTGCTCCTCTGATGGCTCTGCAAAGCTGAGCCTTGCATGACCTTCACATTCCAATATGCTAAGGCACCCGCTCCAATACAGAGCACTGGCATCACTGATAATGACACCCTGCTACAGGCTCTAAAGAAGACTTAGCAAAGCAGTTGGGGCAACTGCTTTATGTTAGGATAAGAATGTGGTTTCCAAGGTAACTACCTCGAAGGAGCAAACATATGATTGAATAAGTCCTGATGTATTTGTCAGGAGGAACAAAGTCATTTCATTTTATAGTCACACATTATTTGTAGTCTCTTCCTATTAAAAGGACATTTAAATGGAACACCTAATTATCCAGTATTGTCAGGTAAGAGCCAGCTGCTGCTTCCTGACTGATCACTCATTTCCAAGGAGCTGAGTCAATGAGGGGATGTGTCTTTGTCTCTGAGCCTTCACTCAGTCTGTTCCTCCTTGCAGGAATTCCTTCTGTCCCACTCCTCTCCTTGTTACTCCTTCCCTTTCTTCAAAGCCTTGCAAGAAGCCTACTGTCCTCTCTTGCTCTGAATTCTTACAGAACTTGTTTCATGTAGATAATTCTGCAAGTGTATGTCTTGAATTGTCTTACACTCTCAGTTTTCGCTTAAAAACCTCCCAAGCTGTGCTATGAGGGCAAGGAGAGTAACTAATATGACTTCCCAGTCCCTCTGAGCTATGGAGAGTGGCTCTTTTGGGGACAAGGGTAAAGACGGTCTTGGAGGAGAGGGAGGGAGGATGAAGAAAGAGAAGACTCTTGACACAGCCCCATCCCACAACGTACCGGATGGTAAACTGCTCCTCTTTCCTGATGCACCCACCTAACGTGGCCCCTCCTTGGGCATCCCCCAAGCTTCCTGTCTCTCAAAGTTCCCTGCTCCAGGCAATCCCAACTTGCACTCTCCTGTTCTGCTTTCTCTTCCCCCACTTGCCCTTCTCAGCAGTTAGCCCATAGGCAGAGACAGTCCTAGAACAGAGGCTGGTCCTGACTGCCCTCTCCCATCCCTGAGGCAGATCCAGAATCCAGTCCCTCCCTCCCCTGTTAATCCTGTGCTGCACCCTGTCTGAGGAGCTGGAGCAGAGGCTGCCACCACTACTCCCAAGTCATCAGCAAAGCCCGAGAACCTTTGCATCTCTCCTGATAGATCTCAGTCTTGTTTTCTGCAGGAAGCATCTTCACTGGGTGGTGGTGGGCTCTCAAGTAACTGGCATGGATTTTCCTCCCCTTTCCTCCTAAGTAACATTAAGAAGGTATCTTCCCTTCCTCACATTCTGTCCCCACCCAGTGCCCTTTACAATTCCATCACCATCTTACTTTGCCTTCAGCCATTTAATCTGGGGTGGCTTTATTTTGTACCCCTGGCATCGAGGAACAAAGAAAGAAACTCAACTAGGTGAGACTCTAATTTTTAGTTTAAAGTGTAAAGAATTAACCTGGAATTCTAAACGGACTTCCTCAACCCTTCTCCTCCAAATTCACCCAACAAGAAGCAAAACTAGGTGGGAGGGTTTTTTTTTCTCTTAAGAATATTATGTGTTTCCTTTGCTGATATGCTCTTGGCTAAAGTTAAAAAAAAAAAAAATCACTTGAATGAAAACACACTATTATCTGCAGGGATTTTCTTTGTGCTGCTTTCAATCAATCCCCCTTGGGAAACATGGGAGGGAAGCAAGGTAAAAACTTTCTCTAACTGTGCCTCACACTTTAGGATCGTTAGGATCGTGCCTCCCAACAGTGGGAAGTGGCTGGCTAGGACGGCTGTGCTGGCATCTTAACGCCCTGGCATCTCAACCCTGCTTGGGTTTCACTGGCTTTCATCCTGACCTTATCCCTCCCCAAGGGCTGGGAATCGCAGGAAGACACTTAGGAACAACTGCCCAGATGCAGAAGCAGCTCTGGCTGTAAGTCCTCACTGAAGCTTTAGAGCAGGCTGCAGCCGGGAAGTAGCTTGCATTAGGGCCGGGCAGATGGGTCATAAATTCCGGGTCAGGCAAGGGCTGTGACCGGAAGAGAATTTGTGTGCAGAGAGGCTGCCATTACATTGGGCGCATTCGCGGACTCTACGGCTCCCCAGCAAGTACCTTAATGAACGCTTCCATACTGCCGTTAAAGAGTTTATGGCTATACACTGAGAGAGGCCTAGGTCTCCTCATTTTCTGTGGTTTAGGGGGAAGGCAGGGGGGCCTAGGGGAAAACGGAACAAAAGAAATCAAGAAAACAACCAACATAAACATACAACTGGGAAAGATGTTCTTAAAACCTGTGCCTGGAGGAGAACACAAAATGCAAACGGAAGCTCCTGAACCCCCAGTGCATTGGTGGCCAATGCTCCATCTGAAGGCCTTTGGATGATTAAGGGAATCTTGATTTACCCAGGATGTTAAGCAGAAACAGTCTTACATAACACAAACACAGTCTAAATCATAGGTGGGAAATAGTACGTGTCCAAGAAACCACCGAAACCCAATCAGAGACTGTCATCCTGCAAAGCTGACCAGATGGAGGGGGAGTCAGGGGAGAGAGAGGTAATCTGCAGCCTGAGAAAGCAAGAGACTTTCAAAGATGAGTGGATTAACTTTCATTATTTTGGCTTAAGTTCATCTCCAAGTCTCCCAATGTACCAGGGCACTGATGTTCTTAATACCTCTTGGCATTTCAAATGCACTCGACTAATCTTTATTTCATTGATCTAAGGGCCAGGCAATTATTATTCTCGTTTTAGAGATGAAGAAACTGATGCCAAGAGGGAGGCTGCAGCTTCTTTGGGTTCCCTCCCAGTAGAAAGTAATAATCCTGTTCTTTAGTGAAGTATGCCTCCAGTTAAGGTGTTTTCAAACCCATCATCACATTTAATGTGACCTCAACCCTGTATACTGGGATTTCTAGAGGTCCCGTTTTATAGAGGCAAGAACTGAGGTCCAGAGAGGAGCGCTGGCAGAACTAGATCCCAAATTCTGGCCTATCTGGCTCCAAGGTCAGGATTTTTTCCACCAGGCCACATTCATGGAGCATGAAGGCACTTTTTCATTTCCAGCCAAGGACTCATCCATCCCATTAACCCTTGCCAGTGGAGGATTCATGGTCAGGTTGAAAGTGTCTTGCTTTACTTAAGGCTCAATTCCCTGTGTTCCAGTCTTGGCTACAGGGAGAGAAAACCACATCACGGTTCACTAAGGACAGTGAAACAGCCACAAACACTGGACCAGATTCCAGGGTTGCTCACCATGCATATACCTGTGTTGGCTTATTTGCTCATCTTTTGCCACTCAAGTTGACCTGACTTAAGGCTGCCAAGGATTTCTGAGAATAGGAGGAAGGCCCCTAATCAAGAGAGGCAGTTCATTTTCCAGTGGCTTGGTTCAAGATTGGGGGAACAACAACAGAGGACCTAGCCTGGCACAGATAAAGCTCATACATGATGAGCAAAGACCTGATGCCCCACCAGGAAGACTTACTTAATTGATTTCCAAGAATAAGCAAGAACTTTTATGGACTTTGCAGCCAATCAAGATGAATGGGGTTCACCTCTGCCTCTGCTTACTGGGCTTACCTGTCTTCTTCAGTAGCCCAGCCCATCTAGAGAATGCTAACCAACTTCTTCTAGGTGTTTCAGTACTGAGCAAATGCTGCTAGCTCCAGGACATGCATGGGCAAAGACACAATCGAATTCAAATATCATGCCACCCAAAAAGAACCAAAATAACAGCACAGACCAATGGACTCAGTCTCACATAGATAGGGAACTTAAAAACAAAAGAAAAAATTTTGAAAAGAAACAACAAGCAAGGTTATTTTGAGCTCATCTTGCACCTATGTCAATTTGGTTAGCTAAGTCCATGTCATTTTTTTTCGTAAGTTACTTATTTTTTGAGGATGTGTGTATGTGAGGTTGGCAGTTCTTATACTCAAACTGCTTTTGAATTTCTAAATGCAAAAGCCAAAAGAGAGTACCAAAAATGTGACACGAGGCCTTAGGTTCTAAGACTTGAGATGAGAAGTAACTCGAGCTAGCAAACTTCGCCACCTATTTTTCATCGTGTTTTGGGCTTCTGTTTTTGAGCATTCCTGGATCGTTTCCTTAGCTCACTTTGCATGATACCCTCACAACAACCCTGTGAGGTAGGCAAGAATCATTCAACTCATGTTACACATAAGGCAAATGAGCCTACCAGAGAGTAAGATTCTTGCTCAAGGTCACACACATAAAATGCGATTGAGCTGGGAGGAGACCTCAGCTCCTCGTGTGAGTGTGATATTGGGAAATGGTTTTATCACAGACCATCCAGCAGTAGCATTAAATCCCATTTTAAACTCTCATGGTCAGGAAGAGCGGAGACTCTTAACACGGGTGTGAGACACCCATTATAAAAAAAAATCTAGGATGCCCACCTGGAGGTTTTCTTAAAAGAAGTCCTTAGGGTTTTTTTGTTTGTTTTTTGTTTTGTCTTTTAAGTTTACAAAATGGAATAAAGAGAAAAAAAGATATTTTTTCCCCCGATTTCTCTTGCCCAATCCAGAAAGCAAGGGACTGTTTGAATCAAACTGGGCTTCCTTTCTTTGTGTGGTGGTCTGGGCACGGATTGGGAGCTCTGACAAGGAAACGTAGCTATCCCAACGTTGCATGACATCAAATCGATCCAGACTTACTGAAGTGCTGGGTGGAGCACAAAGTGGGGAGCAGGGGGGCAGCTCAGCCAAGGGAAGTGGGGCAGCCTAAGCCTTCCATCTCTTCTGCTGCTCAGTGGCAGAGCAAAAAGGAAAGAAAGAAAGAGAAAAAGAGAGAGGCAGGGAAAACAGGAACAGAGAAAGCCACAGAGAGGAAGAAAGAGAAACCAGAGACCAATGTCCCCTTTCTGCCTTTCAACCAAGATTAAAATTAACGTATGTTGGCAACACAGGAGTTGGCTTCAAAATTATTCTGTGACCCAAAGCATGATAATTAAAATTTGTCCAATACAACCCAATAAATTGATACCCACATGGGTGTCAATGTTCAAAATAGTGGCAATATGGCAGTTCAATGGCAGTTAGGCTCCTGGGACTGTGCTTGTGTGGGCACCTGGTTGCATTCATTTGGGCAAGAAATCTCAAGTGATTTCACCTCTAATCTAGACAATAGTGGTTAAATCGACCTGGGTTAGGGAAGCCAGACTTTAGTTTGAACAATTATAATCCAGCCCTATGTTTGCATCTTGCTTTGCCATTAACAGTAAATATGCTTTTCAATTGCAGTTATCTCATACGACCAGCCTAAATTACAGGGTTATTATGAAATTGGTCTGTTCTAAGATAAGTGTTCTCTTAAATGTGACAAAAATATAACAAGTTGCAGCCAACATCCAAAAACTGGTCCATCTACACGAGGCCACCAGGGCTTGGCTCAAGGGGACCTGCTGCAACCGTCATCCAAAATGACGCCAACCATATACAGGAAACGATGGAAGACACAGGGAGCCATTTTCCAAGGGCCTTTAAGATTAATTTTGAAACTACTTCCAAGCTGGCAATGAGTTCCCCAACAAGTACAAATGATTTTGGAAGAGATGGGTTTTTGTTTACCAACAAAGTTTCCTTTGACCTTGGCCAGGGACCAGAGTACAGATGGCTGGGTTTGCAATTTATTGCAGTATAAGTGGGAGGTCTGGTAATCCTAGCTTGTCTTTCCCAGGCCCTAGGTCAAAGAGGGTGTGGAAGACAACACCTCAGAGGTCTTTATTTAAATAAAGCCAAACCCCTGCACTTTCCCTGGGGAAGGGCGGTGGGAACTGGCCAAGAGCTTGATCACAAATCGCCTCTCCTGCAATCTGCTGGAACAATCTTCGCCCCCATGAGTTCTAGGAATTAGCAGGAAGCAAGGAACAGCTCAATTTGTCTGCCATCTGTTTCACTGTTTGCAGGCTTTGGTGTAAAATGTGGCTTCTGTTGTTCTGGGACTATGATAACATTCTCTTGCTAGAGGGGAAAAAAAAAATTAAAGAGTTTGTTTCTAAAAGGTTCTTAGAAAGAGACCCTGCACATCTGCTGACCCATGTACTGGGAAGGCCTCGGCCTGGCCTTATGTCATCCTGATGTTCCCAAACTGCCGAGGCCCAGAGGAACAGCTGCACAGGCTAAACTTCTGGAGAGCACCCGGTCTCCCCCAGCCTGGGCCCAGCAAACTGAAAACCCAAGGGCTTTTCCAAGCCTCTTTCTAGCCAACTCCCTTCCAGAGGAGCAGGAAGGAGTTGAGGATCCATCTTCCCTCTTGCCAAACACAGCAGCTTTCCAGGATTCTGGGCCACTGGGAAGAATCTGTGGGAAGAGGATCGCCTCGGGTTGCTGGGCCCAGAAAGTGAGGCGAAAAGTAGCTCTCAGCTGCCATATGATGGAAAAGCGCAGGCCTCTGGGCCATCGGCTGAGCGCATGTTGAACAGTGGCTATTGTTTACACAGCCTGGGCAAAGGTTGGGAATTCAGAAATGGATGGGCTCTCAGGAACAACCTGGGTAAAAGAAGAGCCCAGTTGCTGAAAGTCACTTGCCAGCTCTCAGCTGCCAAGTGGAAAGTGTTCACTGGCTCTGGTCTGCTGAGGGAGAAGTGCAAGAGGTAGCGTTGAGCAAGCCAGAGATAAAGCATGAGTTGCCCATTTGTTGCTTTCCCATCGAGGCATCTCTCGTCAGCCCATCCCAGTGCCTGTGGGTTCAAAGCCAAGGTGCGGCAGTCAGGGTGTTGGTGCCTGCTTGGGTGTATATGCGCATGCGCAGGCCCATACCTGTGCAATGGGAGCCCAATCCAAAGCCTTGGCCAATTCTGACTGGGGGCCTAAGCTGGACCCCCAGCCCAGGCTGGCCTCAGCAGCCACATAACAGATGGGGAGAGAGGTCAACAGCCACCCAGTCTCTGGCCTCTGCTCGTTGACTTCCACCACTCTGGGATATTACAGCCTCGCCCCATGGATAGCCCAAAGGAAAAATACCCACTGCCCCCAGCAGCTCTGAAGACTCGCCTCCCCCCATTGCCAGCCTGGAGGGGGCATGGCTGCATCAGTCTAATGCTACAAGCAAAGCTGCAAAACAGCGAGGTTGCCCTCCCTCAGCACACCCATACCATCCCATAGGGACAGTCGTGAAGAGCTGGCCCACTCCGAGAGCACCCTAGGTCCTCTGAGCGTCAGCAGTGTCTGTCTTCCCATTACCCTCCCACCCCCCGCTTCCTCTCCACCTCACTCCATCCCCCACCTCAGGCCACCAGGTGAAAGAAGACTCTCCAGCTCTTACCTGGTGGTGCCACATTCTGCTCTTTCCCCTAGAAAGAAACGTATACATTGATTTGTACTTGGCTTTTCTTAACCAGAGAACATCCATCTTTTGATAAAAACTCAAAAGCAAGTGGTCTTAATTGCTTGTGCTATGTGAAATCTAATTATGCCCAAGGTATGGGTTTTGGAGGACAACTGCAATTTATTAATTCCCCAGCGCCTATTTGTAGGGCTGCGTTCACTTAAATTTTTTCAGTGATTCTCAAACTACAGTCTGCTGACCACATGCATCAGAATCATCTAGATTTCTTGTTAAAAATACATATTTCTTGGCTCTACCAGGCACCTCCTATATCAGAATCCCTGAGAAGAACCCAGGAATCTGCTTTTGAACAAGCACCCCCCGGCTATCTATCCTTTCTATGTATACCAAAGTTCTAGAACTTCTGCACTGTTCTATTTCAAATAACATTTGTTGAGCATCTGTCATACCCTGGCTCTGAAGGACACCAGCCACAAGATACCTGTGTGGCTTCTAATCCCTGTTATCGCTCTTCGGAATCTGGAGTATATTAAACACGCCTGAATTCGCCATAGTCACATTTCAAGTGTTCAGTAGCCACCTGTGGCTAGTGACTACCATATTGGACAGCCCAGCTCTAGATTCTAGAATTTCATCCAGCATTAACATTCGGGACTTGTTAAAGAAAGAGCAGGGCATTTACTTTCTCTATGAAAAACAATGCAGAATGGGGGCAGTAAGGGAAACGAGGGGATGAAGAGAGTAACCAGAGGTCTAAATTAGACCTTGGAGGAAATCTACACACAATTCCTGAGTTCCTGAGCAAAACCACAAACAGTTACAAGGGTGACTGCAGTTGGGTAAATTGAGCCAAAGGGACAAAAGCAGAAAAGGAGAAAAGCTAGGTAAAACAGGTAAATTTGTACTGTTTAATTTGATTTTATGTCTGGGGCCTGGGACAAATTCCTGCCAGACTTCAGTTAGTCAGTTACCATCTCGTCGACGCCAACTCACAGCGGCCCCATGTGTGCCAGAGTAGAGCTGTGCTCTACGGGGTTTTCAGCGGCTGATTGTTGGGGAGTAGATCGCCAGGCTTTTCTTCGGAGGCAGCTCTGGGTGGACTCTACATCCAACCTTTCAAATAGCAGGCAAATGCACTAATCATTTGCCCACCCAGGACTTCTATCAGACACCAGTTTTAGTGAATTTTTCATTTCAGATCTCTGTCTAGAGCTGATGGCAACCCCTGACACAAAAGGGCCAGCCAATGACCTGGGCTGTATTATATGAGGAGGGTTCACGTAAAGCACGCCGCCTCCCTCAGGGCGGCAGACAACTTTGATTCTGATTTACAAAGGGAGTTTCAGGAGGCATTTCTTGCTCCTCCTCCTCTTGGCTTCAAAATTGTCCACTCTTCTATGAACTCACAGGATCCAGTCACGCTGAGCTTCTTTTAGTTCTTCTAACCAACCACACCCTTTCCCTCCTTTGCGCATGCTGTCCCCTCTGCCTGGGGGACTCTTTCCCCAGTTCTTCATGTGTCTGGCACCTTCTCATCCTTCAGTCTCTGATTAAACATCCCCACCCCAAAGAGGTCTCTCTGGTCACCCAATTTAAAGGAAGTCCGTCTACCCCTGCTACGTACACGTACAACTGTTCTCCATTTGAGCTCAGATGAATTATAACTCTTTGCTCAATTGTTTGCTTATTGTTTGAGGTCTTTCTTCTCCACGAGGGCAGGTACCTTGTGTCTTGTATACCACTGTATCCTCAGTACTGGCCCAGCACAATGTCTGTGCTTTTGGACAGATGGATGGACAGATGAAGGGACAGATAGGGACTGGGGGAGAAGATGGGGCGAGGTAAGGAATCAAAGGGTTTAGGTCCTGGAATGGAATATCAGAACACACTCAAGACAGATGTTCCTCTAACAAGGAGTCTAATACATTATCCTTAAGCTTCCGAATCACATTCCAGCTCTCAAAAATACACCAAAGCATTCACCGATTCAACAATTTCTACATGTATAATTCAGGGCGTTGATTACAGTGTATCAATTTCTAACAAACATCAAAATAAAATATGCTCTGGGCTGCACGACATGAACAATGTAATCAACGCCCCTGAATTATACATGTAGAAATTGTTGAATCGGTGAATGCTTTGGTGTATTTTCACCACAATAATAATAATTTTTTTAAAAATGTTCCACCCTTTATGTTCTGGTAGTTCTTGGGTGGTACAAATGGTTAGTGCACTTGGCTGCTAACTGAAAGGTTGGAGGTTTGAGTCTACTCAGAGGCACCTCAAATGAAAGGCCTGGTGATTTACTTCCAAAAAATCAGCCACTGAAAACCCTATGGAGCACAGTTCTACTCTGACACACATGGGGGTGCCATGAGTAAGAGTCAACTCAATGGCAACTGGGTTTCGTTGCTGTTGTTATCTCCTGAGGCTTGTTGGGATTCAAAAACATATTTTATTATTGGTGGCTCAGTCACTTTCTAGAAGGTCAGACTACCTGATCCTGGTGGGCCTTTTGCTCTGTAAAGGGCTATGTCCCATCTCTTTTATGAACAATGCACTCTTCACCCTTGAGAGGCTTTAGTAAATTGAAAACCACCAGCATCATAGGTGTAAGCCCTGGGCTTACTACCCAAACCCCAGAGTACTAAAAAGGTCACAGATCTAAGACTCAGAGATGAGGATAAAATGAGAATTCTCTGGTCAATAAAACAGTATAGCACAGCCAGGGGCATATAACGGTGTGTGCTCTTGTTCCCAAGATGTGCCGGTGATATCAGTGGTAACAGGGAATGCCAATTTGCTGAGCACATAGAAGCCTGTTGACTTATATGGCTGAGCTCAACCATGCTCAAAAGTCCACTTCTAAGTAAAGGTGATTCAGAAGACCTTGTGTTTCCTTTAACTTGTGGCTTCTTTAAGCTGAGTACTTTAGAGAAATTGAGGCACTCGCCATGATAATTCATTTCATGGGGAGTGGGGCGGTGGTGAAAAGCCTTGTATCTTTTCAGCCAAAATATCCCACTTGGCTTTGTATTTCACACCTGTTTTAGAAATTTCCAGAGCCTTCTTCCCCGTACCAAGTAACCCTCAGATGACATAAAAGGCCACTGATGCAGGTGTAACCTCACCCTAGCCCCACCCTTAGGAGAATGTTCTGAATGGAAGAGTCAAAATGCGCAGGTGGTGGTGTCTCCTCCATTGACACTCAAAAGAATGGATTATCGAGGATTTTGAGCTCTCGTTGGCCTGCCCACCGAGAATTTTTCCAACCCAAAAAGATCAAAAACACAAACCCATTGCCGTCGAGTCAATTTTGACTCATGGTGGCCCTCGAGGAAGAGCAGAACTTCCCCATAGGGCTTCCAAGGAGCGGCTGGTGGATTCGAACTGCCGATCCTCTGGTTAGAAGTCATAGCTCTTAGCCCGAGTCAATGCAAATTCTCCTGCTTGCTAAATACCCCCCTTTCACTCAATGCCCTATGAATTCACACATACCTTTACCACATGGTAGAAGAATAGAAATGGCTGAAGATTTGTTTTCAACTTATTTAGCTCCAGCAGAGGACAGAAATTCCACGTGCATGAAATTTCTAGGTAACTGACGCTTATTTCTGTTATACTGTAACCTTATTTGATAACTTGTTTCAACTATTTATTAGCAGAAATATTTTTAAACATTTTACTAAACACAACAAAACATAATATTTTCTAAATATTTTCAGGGGATCATTACCATTAACACTGGTAATCTGGTGAGCTACAGTGATATCCTAGGTGCTGCTGAGGGAGCTGGAATTGTTTTACTACACTCAAGGATCCAGCCCTATGGTGTAGACCAAGACACATAAAGGGCCAAATAGTAAATATTTTAGGCTTGTGGGCCGTATGGGGTCTCCATCACAACCACTGAATTCTGCCTTGTAGTGCAAAAGCTGCCATAGACAATATGTAAATGAATAAGTATAGCTGTGCTCCAATAAAACTTTATTTACAAAATCAGGAAATGGCCATATCTGGCCTGCAGGCCATAGTTTGCTAACTCCTGGTATAAACCAAAACCCACTGCTGTTGAGTTGATTCGGACTCATAGTGATCCTACAGGACAGAGTACAACTGCCCCAAAAAGTTTCCAAGGCTATAATCTTTAGAGAAGCAGACTGCCACATTTCTCTCCTGCAGAGCTGCTGATGGGCTCAAATCACCAATCTTTTGGTTAGCAGCCGAGCTCTTAACCACTGTGCCACCAGGGCTCAACTCCTGGTATATGTATAGTCATTTACAACTCTCTCAGCTTGTTGGAGTTCTTTCTCTTCCTTCTTGGAATCACTACTCACTACTTTGGGTGTCCTGCTGCTGACTCACGGCCTTAGTTTACCAGGAATGTGTAGGTGAGGCGTAGATGGTTCTACCCCATCTGTGCGGTAAACTGCAACACCTTTCCCAGGGCTTGGACACTCACAGCTCTTTCGTTTTGTTCCAGGTTTGTGGTAGTGCTTGGAATGGCTGACACTTTCAGATGACTGACCTTTAAAGGCCGTTAAAAGGATCCTTTCCTAACTTTGTTCATGAACTCCCAGATGTTTCAACAAGACGACAGGCATCTTGCCTCTGCTTGAGGATTTCCAGGTGATGGGGAAAGCCCAGTTGGACTGGTGCCTCTGACACTTCATCCTTAAGTGCAGACAGCCACCTAAGTGCAGTCTCCCCTCTGTATGTCACGGGCTAGCTTGTGCCCTTGATGTGACATGATGAGAATGCCGCTTCTCCCGTGTGGCCTTCCTCCAGAGAACACATAGTCCCGGTGTAATCACAAGAAAAACATCAGACAAATCCCAATTGGATATTGTGCAGAGTACCTGACCAGTACTCCTCAAAGCTGTCAATATGTATCATCAAAAACTAGAAAAGTCTGAGAAACTGTTAAACCTAAGAGCCTAAGAAGACATGACAACTAAATGCACATGGTATCCTGAGTGGGATACTGGAACAGAAAAAAAGGTATGAGGTAAAAACTAAAGAAATCTGATAAAGTATAGATTTTAGTTAGTAATGATATACACAAAAATAGCGGCATTTACAAAAATACCTTATAGGGGAGGGCAAAGTTGGCAAACAAACATAGAAAGTGCACGTTATTTGCGTAAAAACACAGTGTGTGTGTGTGTGTGTGTGTGTGTGTCTGTTCATTAACTGGGACAAATGTATCGTACTAATGTAAAATGTTAATAACAGGGGGAACTGGGTGTGGAGTATATGCAAATTCTGCACTATCTTTGCAACTTTTCTGTGAATCTAAAATTATTATAAAATGAGAAGTTCATTAAAAACAAAATCAAAAAAACAAACTTCCCCAAAATTGACTGATCTAACAAGACTGATTCCAGTTATCGAAAGAAGCGCAGTGGGCTCTTTTCACAGCTGGCTAACTAGGAAGCAGAAACGTGAAGATTCTTCTAGATGGCTTTTCTTAGCTGTACCCATACTCCTGAAACTTCATTTTCCTGGAGTTTTTTTTTTTTTTGGTGCTAGTCAGTTCAAAATTTGGAAGAAGGACTGGTAAATCACTTCTCAGAGCAAGGTGTGGCTGAAGGCTAAATAAACTCGGAAGTCTAAAGGGGCCAGGAGTTATGCCAACCAAAACTAATTATTATTATTATTCCATTAAGGCCATGCAGGCAAGGACAGTAATAAAAGTTGCATCTGATAGTGCTAGTGGAGGAGTTGAGGGAAGCACTTTCTCCTCCCAGTCAGAGGACTCATCTAGCATCTTATCATTATTATTCTTTTTTGAAAGGATATCTGCTTCCATAAATCCAGGGCGCATGATTTCAAAAATTCAAGTAGCCACCAACTCACATGGGCCTGCCTTCTGTTACATGGCTCATGAGAAAGAGTCCCCAGCTCCCAACCCCATGACTATAAAAACCAATCATCCTCTTTCATGTTTGTCTTGGAAGCTGTCCCCACCACACACTCACCTTGAGTTCCTCTCCTTGTCTTTCTCTCTCTTTTCCCTTCCTCCTCCATTTTTTTTTAAATAGTATTTTATTGTGTTTTTGGAGAATGTTTACACAGCAAATTAGGTTCCCATTTCACAATTTCTACACAAACTGTTCAGTGACAGTAGTTACACTTTTCATAATGTGCCAACAGTCTCTTTGTGTTCTGGTTGCTCCATTTCCAGTGCTCTAATTTCCCTGCCCACTTATCTTCTCATCTTTGCTGTAGAGTAATTGTTGATCTTTTGGTCTCACATGGATGGTTTTTTAATGGAGCACTGTACTCACAGATAATATTCTTTATTTTGTGTTCCAATCTGTTATTTCACTAAAAAGAGACCTCATGGGATAGTTTCAGTTCAAAGTTTAAAGAGTATATCAGGGCAATAGTCTCAAAGAGTCCTCTAGTTTCAACTGGTCCAGTAAGTCTAGAGTTTTTAAGAATTCGAGTTCTGTTCTGCATTTTTCTCCCATTCTATCAGGGTCCTTCTATTGTGGCCCTGATCAGAATAGCTGTTAGTAGTAGCTGGGCACTATCTAGTTCTTCTGGTCTCAGGGTAGACGAGACCTGGCTTGTGTAGCCTATTATCTCTGTAAACTAGTTTCTTCTCCAAGACTCTGGTTTCCTTTTTACTCCTGATGAGTAGAGACCAATAGTTGTATCTTAGATTACTGCCTGCAAGCTTTTAAGGTCCCAGACACTACTCACCTCACTAGGATGTAGAACATGAACTTTGAACTATGTTATACCAATTGACTGAGTTGTACCATGAGACTAATGTCTTAAGCCTTCAGATCCAGAAAACCCATCTCACAGGGTGCTTGATTATGTCTGAGAAATTTCTGTAGCTGTGTCTTCTATGAATATATATGTGTGCATACACACATCTGTATGTACACATATGTATAGATACTTCTATCTGTGCACGCATACGTATATACCTGTACCTATCCATACACATATATGCCTATACATATATATGTGTGACCATACACTCATTTTTTGGTGGTGCTGCAAAATTATGTATGTGATATTCTTTAACACAAACATCTTTTCTTTTATGTGCTTCTCAGTGGCATTGTTTACTTTGGTCAAGGTGAGCTCACTACACTCACAGTTGGTGCTGCTTTTTTCCAGCACCAAAAATAACAAGTACCTATGATCTAGAGAGTGATTCTCTGCTCCTCCCATCCCCAAAACCACCAATGAACATTGGTCTCTGTGTGTATATCTATTCTTGTCTCCCTATAAAAGTGAGGTCATACAATATTTGTCTTTATGTGATTGACTTATTTCACTTAGCATTATGTCCTCCAGATCCATCAAGAGTATAATATGCCTCGTGGACTCATTATTGTTCTTTATGGTTGCACAGTATTCCATTGCATGTATGTACTACATTTTGCTTGTCCATTTATCCACTGAGGGCGCTTAGGCTGTTTCCAAATAATGAACATAGGTGTGCACATGTCTGTCTGTGTCTCTTTTATTAGATTTCTAGGGTATATCCCTATGTATATAGTGGTTAAGTGCTATAGCTGCTAACCAAAAGGTCGGCAGTTCAAATCCACCAGGCGCTTCTTGGAAACTCTATGGGGCAGTTCTACTCTGTCCTGCAGGATCACTATGAGTAGGAATTGGCTTGATGGCAATGGGTTTGGTTTGGCTTTGATTTAGGGTATATACCTAGGAGTGGGATTATTGGATCATAAGGTATTTCTATTTCTAGTTTTTTGAGGATGCGCCATACCATTTTCCATAGTGGTTGTATCATTTTACAGTCCTACCAGCAATGAATAAGGGTTCCCATCTCCCCACATCCTTGCCAATATTTGTTACCTTTTTTTATCAGTGCCATTTTAGCCAGGGTCAGATGGTATCTCATTGTAGTTTTGATTTGCATCTCTCAATGACTAATGATATAAGCATCTTTTCACGTGTTTCTTGGCCACCCTTTCTCCTCCTTTGCTGTTGTTTTGCTTCCCTCTTTGTCTAAAGTTGCCTGCCCTACTCTATGGCCCCACTCAAGCCCTAGCCCAATACTGAAGTGTGAGGATAGATCGAGATTAGAGAGGTGGTGGAGAAAAAGCTCATTGCAAATAACTCTCCACTCGGCTGTCAATCAATAAGTTTTGACAAATGTATACACCCATGCATAACCATCACCCAAATCAGGATACAGGATATTTCCATCATCCCAAAGAGTTCCCCAGCTCTCCCTAACAAAACTAATCTCACCAGTCACTGTTGAGTCGACTCCGACTTATGGTGACACCATGTGTGTCAGAGTAGAACTGTGCTCAGCAGGTTTTCCAAGGCTGTGATCTTTCAAAAGTAGATTGCCAGGCCTTTCCTCTGAGGCATCTCTGGGTGAGTTTGCATCACCAACCTTTTGGTTAGTAGTCAAGCGCTTAACTCTTAAACTAATCTACGGTGATAGATACCAGATTAGTGGTTGCTTGGGATAGAGGATGGGAGGATTGCAAAAAAGCACAAGGGAACTTTTAGCAGTGATGGAAATGTTCTATATCCTAATTTGGGTGGTGGTCATACAAGGGTATATACATTTGTCAAAAATCACTGATTTCTACAGATAAATCATACATCAACAAAGTTGATAAAAAACAAAATTCCAATGATGCTATTTTTAAAGCCCTGGTTATTATTCTTCCTGGAAGCCTTTCTGGCTTTTACCAGGGTCCTGTGGCGATCCCTCCTCCTCTGACCACAGCCCTCAGAGTCTATATGTTTGACCTGGCAATCCATCCTGTATTGCCATGTGACAACGCTATTGCTATTTAATTTTTATGAATTCATCATGAGTTGTTTCCCAGCTAGAGTATAAGCTCCTCAGGGAGTGGGAAAGGGTTTAATTTCTCACCATATCCTCTAGAGCGTGGAGCTGACAAACACCATGCATCTACAGATATCAGGGACAACTCACACAGCCAGAGCACAGCCACCAGAATGTATACCAGCTGGGAGAAGAGAGTGGTCCAGAGAAAGAACAAGGACATATCTACACAGCTGAAACCCAACAGCTAACAAATCCCCCATAACCCAGTACAGCTCCCTTCCTGTCATCCTCCTCCTTCCCCAAGAAACTGCTGGCTATCTTCAGGCCTGCTTCAAGCTGTCGTCCTTGGATCTACTGGCACCATCACCCTGGATATTCCCTTCATCTCTCATGCTGGCCCCCTATGTCTTGGACCCAATGTTTTCTTTCTTTTTGGTGGAGCACCTCTTTCAGTAAACAGCCCTCTCCCCATAGAACACAAGACTATAGCTGGATATGGGGCTAACAGTGCTCCAAGTGGGGCCCAGAAGCTCCAGAAACCCTAGGTCAGGCCTAGCTGAGCTCCTGTGTTCACAGCTGAGCCTCACATCAGGTTCCGGGGCCACCAGGTCTGGAACAGACCAGCCCTTGCCTTCAGCCCTGTGTCTAAGTTCATGTCCTGGAAACTGTTCCATCAGTGTTCATTCAGCAAGTGTTAATTAAGTGCCTACTGTGAGCTAGGCATCATTCCAGGCACTGCAGATAAAGTGGGGAGCAAAATAAGCAAGGAAGTCCCTACTCTAATTGAAGAGGTGATATTGTTGGGGGCCAAAGACAATAGGTAAGTGAACAAATAATAAATAAGGTGATTTCCCATAGTAAGAGAGATGAAGAACATTGGAGAGTGCTGGGACAGAGGTGGTGACTTCTTGTGATTGAGTGGCAGGGTGGTTCCCTCTGAGGAAGTGACATCTGTGCTGAGAACGGCAAGTTAAGATCTGGGGGAAGAATATTCCAGGTAGAGGGAACAGCAAGTGTAAAAGCCCTGAAGCAGGAATAAGCTTAGCAAGTTTTGAAGGACAGCAAGGAGCTTAGTGTGGCTGGGGCGTGGTGAGGGCGGGAGAGTGGATCGAGGAGGAGCAGCCAGAGGTCAGATGATCTGAGGCCTCGTGTGCCATGAGGTGGATTTTATTCCAACTGTAGCTGGATGCCTTTCGGTGCTTTTAAGCCCATTCACCAAGTCCTTCAATGACAAGACCCTGCCTTACACTGTGATTTTCCTTCTCTGGATCTAGAATCCTGGCTAGGCACTCCAGCAATATTCCTGGCAAACAGGAGAAAATCGCCCATGTGTCCCAAATCCCAGCCCCCACCTATCAGGAACCTTTCTCTCTGCCACTTTGCCTTGGACCCTCCCCTACAACCTAAACGAAGGCTGTGGCTGTCCCATATTTTCTGTAGCCAGACTGGACCCTTTTCAGCATACGTATCAGGGCCTACTTCCCCAGTCTGCTCAATCCTGGTAAGTGGGTCCAGTGTGGGACCCCATCCTGCCAAGGGCCGAACAGCTAGAGGGGCTGTCACAAACCCAATGAGAGCCATAGCCTCTCCTCACGGGCCTCCGTCCAGACTCACCTTCTCCTAGGGTCTGCTTGAGTAGGTCGTGCTTGGCCTGCAGCTTGGTGATGAGGTTACTGCCGTTCACATATTCTTTAAACTTCTGTAAGACACAAGGCACAAGGAAGGTACAGATCATGGGGCCAGGTAACGGGGAAGTCAGGGGTCATGGACCCACAGGGCCCTCCCTGCACCTGCCCCTCTGCTCCTCTCTGTCCAAATCCCAGACTTGGCCAAACCGTTGTCTGGCCCTTTGTGGGTTCCAGACACTTCAGGTCAGGGTTTAAGAACACAAAGAAATCTTGGGGAGAAGGGGAGTGGTAAAAGCCGCTTTTGTCAGGTGAGGCCTGCAGAAACACAAAGCAAAGGGCTTCCTTAGTCGTCAAAGCCCGCTGTTCTTCTGGGAGGAGAGTGATAAAGATGGGAACCATTCCGGGGCCATGGGGCTGAGGCCAGAGAGCTTTATCAGGTCTGCCAGAAAGGAGCCTCGGAACAAATCTTTCTTTTATCTGGTTTCAAGATGAAGGCGGAAGGGCTTTGCAGGCCCCTGAGAGACTTTCCCGTTGAAATCACCCAAACTGCATGGGGTGTGATGATTTGCTCTTTTTACAGAGGAGACTGGCGAGGCTTGGCACAGGGAAGCGACTTGCCCTAGGTCCCTAGGTAAGTCCATGGTGGGCTGGTTAGATGACCACAATCAAAAGGTGTTAATCAGTAGATCAATACCAACCAAGCTGCATGTTTTAAACGATTCTGTCTTTGGCTTTGGCCCTGGCATATCTTATTAGTTGGCTTTTTGGGACAAACTTTAAGGTGTAGATGCCATGAACATTAAATCTGCAGATGACACAAGGTTTGAAGAGGCAGCATATATGTTGAACACCTGGATCAAGATCTTGACAGCCTGGGACCACGAAATGAGTCCATCAAGAGGAAATCTAATTGGTGATAGAGGTAAGACCTCTCCAAGAAATCACCTACACATCCTTCAGGAGGAAGGAGGCCTGGTTTAATGATAGTATGCAGGCAGCAAAGATTTTACTGATATTAACTTAGCTTTGAAATAACTAAGGAAAAAAAAAGATCATGATTTTAGGATGCATGAATGGGGGTACAGTACCTCGTAAGGAAGCAGTGAAAGTTTTGCTCTATTCATTGCTGGCCAGATCACTGTTGGGAGTCTCACTTTTACAGAGATAGCCACAAATTGAACATGTTAAGGAGAGAGTAACTAGGATACTGAGGCCACTCAGAACTAAGGCTTATGAGGCAGAATTGAAAGAACTGGGTATGTTTAGCCTGGAGAAATGAAAACCCAGCTGCCTGCAACCCTGGGAGGGACTGTCATGCAGAATTAGCCTCGCTCTGGGTAGCCCTAGAGAATAGAATCGAGATCACTGACCGGAAACCTTACTGAGGCAGATTTTTGGAGACAACAAAGATGACGCAAAAGGTTATGCAGTGCGATGGATCACTTTTATACGGCCTTCCTTGCCATGGTCTCGTAACTCCCACCAAATGACTGGGTGGAACTACATAAATAAGGAGCTTGTGACCCACCAAGGTGACTGGACAGCTAGCTAAGAAAGCAAATAAGATGCATGGTAGGACCATGCAAATAAGGTGTATGGAACCCTAATTAGGGGATTGGTCAGTTTTGCCATCCCTCCAGACTTAAAATGAGCCCTCCCAGAGGCAGAAAGTAGGACCTCACTACAAGCAAGATAGAAGAGCCGGGAGTGGAGCACATACTTTAGACCTTGGTTGCCTGTGCTGAGAGCCTCCTAGACCCAAGAGACAATGAGCCATAACACTGGAGATGGCATAAGACAGTGAGAAGTGCTGGCAAGTGCAGCATAGAACTGGCAGAAACAGAACCAGGAGGCACTGGTAGGGGATGGTATGGTGGGCTTCGCAGCCCGCAGGGTAAGAAAGCTGAGCACCTTCAGGCAGGAGACTTGGTGGTGGAGTAAGGTGCCTCCAGGCACTTGTCAGCAGAGCTAGGCTTGCTGATCCATGAAGCTAGAGAGCTAAGAGCCTTTAGGCCAAGGTTTACCGGCAGAGTAGGATACCTCTGGGTACTTATCGGTGGAGCTAAAGAGCTTTGTAACACTTGCCCTAGCAGGGCAGAGGCCAGGCTGGGCCAAGGGGCTGAGGGCTGAGAGGTCAAGGGCCAGAAGAGAAGCCTACTTGGGCATGGCTGAGAAGCTGTCCTGACCAAAGAACTGTATCCTGAATCCTTCCTGATCCTGAATTGTAACCCATTACTTCCGTCATAAACCCTATAATTGGGAGTATTGTCTGTGAGTTCTGTGTAGCCATTGCAATGAATTATCGAACCTAACAGAGAAGTAGAGAGTGCCATGAGAGAGACAGCTGCTGTCAGAATTGGTAAAAAGGTTGGAGGGTAGAGGTATGTCTTACCTCTGCCTCATAGGAATCAGCCCTGGGCTGTAGATCTTGATTCTCTTTCCCCCTTGTAATGTCAGAGGAGGTCAGATGCCCCTGTCTTGCTATTTTTACAGGGTATAATATTCAAAGCCAGCTACAATCCAAACAAAAGGGCTGCTTTGGGAAGAGGGAGCTTTCAGTCCTGAGGGCATCCAAGTAGAGTCCGTATGACCATTTGGCAGGGATATAGTTGAACAGAATCAAGCATCAGATGGAAGGTATGGACTGAAGTGTTTTAAGGTACCTTACAACTCTAAAATTCTATGCTCAGTAAACATATTCTGAATTAAAGCCCCAATTCCCTTTTTCTTTGCCCCTCCCTACTCTTGACAAAATAGGATGTAAGTAATCTGGGACCTTACATGAAGGGCTGGCAACTCCTGAGCAATTTGCTTGGACTAGGGAGGGTATTGTTTTCAAAGCCCACACCCAAATTGAAGACAATTCAGCATGACAGTCCATACACATAACTTTAGGGTTGGTCCTTGGGGATTGCGCCTGGCTCCCTTAGCCATTTTCTCCTCATCCTACTGAATACAACTTTCTCTCTGGCTCTTTCTGGAGCAGGGAAGTTGCAAAAACCATCAACCCGAGCTCAATGCCAATGCTTCTGTTGATAATTCACTTTTTGCATTTCCGAGAACCGAGCCGGGCAATTTCATTGTAAAAGCATATTGGAAAAGTCTTAGGTCTAATTGACCCACGTTGTTTCATTGGCTCCCATTGGTTTCGATTTCTCTCCAAAAGTCACTGCCAGTGGTTCAGCAGACAGTGGGTTCTGGGTCTAGGACCCTACTTACTGTAAAATAAAACATCTCTGTCTCTTGTTGGTTGGCTCTCCTTTTGGCAATGTTGATCTTGCTCATGTAGGTCTCAGAGGCAGCAGACTTTACGGACTCTGTAGATCGACTGTGTTGGAAGGCATCAGAGACATCAAAATCCTCCACTGTGAGCATATCCTGTAGGGTCTGCATAGTAGCATCCAGGGTTTTTCTAACCTGGGGAAATACAGTAATATCAACAAAAATCCTTTATCCTCATAATGCCTTTTACATTTCAAAGTCTTTTTCCCAACTGTTACTTTATTTCTTCCCCATAAAGTCCCTCGGAGATATGCAGATTATTATTCCCTTTATATTGATGTGAATAGTAAGGCAAATTAGTCACGGCCCAAGATTACTCAACTGGTTAGAGTGAGGAGCCAGGTTTTCCAACCAAAAGTCATTTTATTGTATTGCTTCTGCCAGAGAGAACCTTGGAAAATGTCGCTGTGAACAAGGAATCCAGATTTATAGGCCAGTTTCTTATTACCTCGATTACGTGGCCCCCATATACCTCCTCCAATAGGGACAACACTAGAAATACTCTTGCTTTTCTTCATCCAGAGGAAGGGAGGAGAGAAAAGTGTGAACAAACTCTCCAGCTACCTGCTACCGGACTCCTATCAAAAGCCTCGCTGAGAAAAGAAACACTTGAGGAAGACAGATGCTGCGGCTTACCCCATTGGGTCAGTCCTCCAGCACTTCAACAACTCTCCTGGAATCTACTTACACCACTGGGGGATCTCGAACATAAGACATTAAATACAACAACTTGCTACACATGCCCTGACCTCACAACATCCCTTTGCTGAATTGTCTCCAAACAGCAGACCCTACGCTTTCATGGAAGGAGCGCTGATGGCGCAATGGTTAAGCGCTTGGCTGCTAACAAAAAGGTTGGTGGTTCGAACCCACCTAGTGGCTCCAGACAGCAGACCCTACGCTTTCATGGAAGGAGCGCTGATGGCGCAATGGTTAAGCGCTTGGCTGCTAACAAAAAGGTTGGTGGTTCGAACCCACCTAGAAAGCTCCAGTGATCTGCTCCCATAAAGAAAACACCATAGGGGTTTTGTGTCTCCCCAAAAGTATGTTGACATTCTAACCCCCTGTACATGTAAATACGACCTTATTTGGAAATAATGTCTTTGGAGATATTATCAGTCAGGTTAACATGAGGTCAGACTGGAGTACGGTGGGTCCTAACGAAATATGAATGATGTCCTTAAAAAAAGAGAAGAAACACACAAAGAGACATAAAGGGAAGGTGGCGACGCGAAGGCAGAAATCTGGAGTGATGCATCTACATGCCAAGGAATGCTAAGATCTCTGGCCATCACCAGAAGGTAGGAGAGAGGCATGGAACACATTTACCCTCAGAAGGAATCAACATGGCCGACACCTGATGTGGGACTTCTGGCCTTCAGAACTACAAGACAATGAATTTCTGTTCGTATAAGCCACTCAGTTGTGGTACTTTATTATGGCAGTCCTAGGAAACTAATGCACTAATGCAGTGGCTCTCACTGTCTAATATTTTTCTTATTCATCCATTTGTCATCTCATTTTTGTGTTTTAGTTATTACTTATCTTTTCTCACTAGAATATAAAACTCTTATTCACTCACTTTTTATCTAGAACAAAGCTTAGCACACAGTACATGCTTAATAAATACTTGAATAACTATTAAATACTTGTTGAATGATGAAATGAATGAATGAATTCTCCTTTCTTGCATAGCTTGACAGAAGACTCAGTTTAAAATTAAGCACATTCATGGCCATTAACAGCCCATACAGAGAAGCATTTGCTTCATCCTCCTTTCCACGGCCTGAACTCCAATTGAAATTCCATCGGCATTATTATCCATGTCCTCTTCCATGTAAACAACTTAAAATTCCTTGGGGGAATGTTATGGATTGAATTGTGCCCCCCCCAAATATACATTGACATCTTACCTAACCTGAGCATACCTGTAAATATGACCCTGTCTGGAAACAGTGGTTTTCCTTTTGTGATGTCAACGCAGCCATCCATACCAGTGTATACGAGGGTATGACCTCATTAGGTTTATGTGGGTCCTAAGCCTAATCACTTCTGAGTCACAAAAGAAGCTGAATAGACACAGAGACACATGGGGGGAAATGTCATATGAAGACATATGGCAGAGGTATCTGCAGCCCAGGAATGCCAAAGATTGCTGGCTACGAGAAGCTGAAATAGACAAAGAAGGCCCTCGCCCCTGAATTCAGACTTCTAGCCTCCATAACCGTGAGATGATGAATGTCTGTTCTTTAAATCCACCCACTTGTGGTATTTTTTGTTACGGCAGCACTAGGTAACTAAGACAGGGAAGATGTAGGATAAAAACAAAGAAAATTCTCAGCTCACCTCCTCTCTGTTCTCGAGTTTGAAAACAAATATATAATTTGTCTCTATATAACCTCTCCCAAGAGAATGCTTTGATTCGTTATCATCCTGAGCTAAAATCTGTCTCACATTCATCCTAGGTCTGTCCTTGGTGGAGACACAAAGCAAACCTGCTCTCTTTGCCTTGGGACAGCCCTCTTTAGTTTGAAGACAGGGACTATGACGCCTTACCTTCATCCATGACTGCATTTCTCAGGGATAAACCTGTCCAGGACTTTCAATCAATCCTCGGGTGATGTCCCCACACCCTGGTGTCTTTCTCCAGAGGCTCCAATTAGTTGACACCCTCCCTAGAGGCTGGAATTTGATGTTTCCCATCTGGCCTCATAGGTCCAGGTCAGAATGGAACCACCACACCTGGTATTTCCATTTGTGTGAAAGGCCTGGCAATCTACTTCTGCAAACCAGTCAGTGAAAACCCCATGGATCACAGTAATTCCATCTGCAACCTATCATGAAGATGGCTCAGGATCAGGCAATACGTCATTCCACCGTGCATGGAGTCACCGTGAACCAGGGGCTGATCTGATGGCAGCTAACAACAACAATAACAGTGGTAGTCCTGTGTCACCAGCTACAGGAGATATGTGTGAGCATGGGAAGACTGATTCCCTGGAGCTCAAAATCCACAGCACATTAATTTGCCCTGAGTTGTTGATTTCATTGTATAATGTAAGACATCTCCAATTATTCCTGGTGATAGAAATAATATAAACTTATTGTAGAAAACAGAGAAAAGCACAAAGAAGAAAGCAGAAGCCGCCTATTATCTCACACCCCAGAGATAACCACCATTAACATTTTGAAGTATTCTTTCCAGTCTTTTTTCTATGCATATGAGCACACACACTTTATCTAGTTACAATCATACCGAACAAAGCTCTACCTCCTGTTTTTTTCTTAATTTAACATTTTGTGAGCATTCACCCAGCCTTTAGACATTGTTGGTACATGTGGTTTTAAAGGTAGTGTAATATTCTAACTTGTGGATGAACCATAATTTCTTACACATTCCATGGCCAGAGTGGACTCCCAAGACACGCCAGGCTTCTGTAAGGAAATCCACCACAGGAGCGAAGGGCTCACTCACCTCCTCATTCTCTATTTTGAGAGTGGCCAGTCTGGACTGCAGCTGGTGGTATCGCATGAGCAATTCCGTCTGGACGGGCTGCTGAGCGCTGACCTGGCACACCTGCAGAAACAACAGCCACCACCTGCAGTTGCCCAGTGCCCTTGTCACCTGTGGGGAGCTAGGACAGGTGCTAGCATTCGTACCTCTATCTACAGACGCGGAAACTGAGGCCTGGAAAGGTTAAGTGACCCACCCAGTTTACATAGCTAGTACGTGGCAAAGCAGGGTCTTTCTACTCTTAAGTCCTCCCTCTCGCCATTACAATGGTGGCCTCTCAATCATGATCTTCTGCATTGGTGCAGGGCTTGAGGGTTTCCTAGGAACTTGAACATAATCTCATTTAGTGAGACCAATTAGTTCATTTCGAGGCAGGAAGTGGTAGTAAGAGAGCAACTGCCTGAGAGAAGCCAATGGAAAGGATGGTGGATGGGAAACACTCAGCAGAGAACTCCCATTCCCAGCAGGAGGACACTTCAGTCAATGGTCAGGGAGGTGCACTCAACTCTTTTTCCCCATTTGGTCGATTGGGGGAGGGATGGAGGAGGAGAAGAACCAAGAGAAATACTGTTCCCCAACTTCTATACCTATTCCATCCAGGACTATATTGCTACCTGCAGGCTGGGCCTGCCTGCCTTGCCTCAGTGCTGCATCCCTCCCAAAACACAGCTGAGATCCTCAGGGACAGTGGGGTTCTGTCATTGATGCCAGTTATTTACCACTAACTAGGCAACCCTGGGTGGTGCAAATGTTTAAAGTGCTCAGCTCCTAACCAAAATGTTGAAGGTTTGAGTCCACCTACAGGTGCCGTGGAAGAAGGGCCTGACAGCCTACTTCTGAAAAATCAGCCGTTGAAAACCTTATGGAGCACAGTTCTACTCGAACACACATGTGGTTGCCACGAGTTGGGACTGATTTGACAGCAATTGGCTTAGGCAACGCAAACTTGGCAGTCACCCGTGTAACCATGAGAACAGGATTTTCAGGTCTAGGTGATGATCTGGAAGGGCTGGCCATAAGGACAAAGTGGATGGATCAGGAGCAGTGTTGAAGCCCTGTAGAAGGCCTCTATTTCGCAAATGAAGAAAGTGAGCAGAGCCATCTGAAGGACACAGGAAATGCCATCTCCTAAAGGCCTCCTTGTCCCTCCCTACCACACTGCTGTAGTGGGTGCCCCAGCAGAACTCCCACTGGGATTCAGAGGCAGACTTGGTCCAATATACTCTTAGTCTGGGTCTCTCCGGTTCCCATGTGTACGGATAGGATATTTTTAAGTGGAGGAAAACAGGGCCAATAGGCAGGAGTTCTGTGCAGCGATGGCAGAGATCGGGAGACAGATGTGGGATCTGATCCTACCATCTGGTTCCAGGGACCGGGGCCTGAGCCCTAGACAGGGAGGAATGGCACAGAAAAACTCAAGGAGCTATTTGCATAAAGGATTTTGTGAAACTTGGTAGTGCTTCTTTGGGGCTAGTGGCGAAGTGTCCTCTTCCCATTATTTTTCCACAATACAGCAGGATGTGGGCAGCACAGCAAATACTGAAGGATACTGGGTCTCTTGGTATGACCAGGGTTCCCAGTGTGGGAGGACAGGCAGTGCCCTAGTGAAGGCCACCAGCCAGAGTGGCTGTGTGAAGCTGCTTGAGGCCCTGCCTTCACGTGGTCCACAGGCATCAGAGGGAAGAACTTGAGGTGACTGTTGTGAGTGGATGTGGGACTCTCTGGGGTCTCCTAGACAATACTGGGAGGATTTTTAAGGGAAACTGAGGCCCTGCACCACCACCTGTCTCTCAATTTGTCATGCTGTGGTGGCTCATGTGTTGCTATGCCACTAGAAGCTATGCCACCAGTATATCAAATACCAGCAGGTTCACCCATAGTGGACAGGTTTCAGCAGACCTTCCAGACTAAGACAGATGAGGAAGAAAGGCCTGGTGACCTACATCTGAAAATACACCAATGAAAACTCTATGGATCACAACAGAATATTGTCTGACATGATGATAACGAGCTCAAGTGAGATATCCACTACACCAGTGGTATATTGTCTGATACAGTGCTGGAAAATGAGCCCCCTAGGTTGGAAGGCACTCAAAATACACAGTGGCTGCAACAATGGACTTAAGCATACCAGGTATCATGATGATGGTGCATGACAGAGCAGAGCTTTGTTCTGTTGTACATGGGGTCACCACGAGTTGGCATGGACTTGATAGTAACTAATAACAACAACAAGGCCCTGCAATTCTGCAGATGGGGGACTTGAGTCAGCTAGGTAAGCCCAAGATTAGTAGTAAACGCCTCAGCTGGGGAAGCCCATGAACCATGAACTTGACCTCAGGCCCCTCAGGTAAACATCCTGTATCTGGAACCAGGGCTGATGTTCTCCTCCCATCTGTATTCCAGGATCACGTGGGAGAACAGACTGGAGCAGCCGTAGCTCGGGCTCCCAGGAGAAACCTACCTCATCCCCCATGTGGGGCTGGAACTCGAACTTGAGTGGTGGGCAGAAGACCTGGTTGCACATGTCCATGACTGTGTGCTTGTCACTTCTGGAGTCGAGGTTGTCCACAGCATTCTCAATGACATCCAGTCCCTCATGGCGTGAGGTCTCCAGGTTGTATTCGGCTGAGAGGTAGGTCCGAAAGGTACGGGCCAGGCTGGCATGAAAGCCCAAGTCACAGCACTTAAGGAGAGACACATAGAAGGGAGTGTTAGAGTCTGTACGCAGAGGTGGTGATCACTTGCGCTGCCATTTCCATCCTACCGAGTCATGGTTACCTAGCGTTCCACAGCCAGATCTGTCAGCCAGAGCCCTGGTGCATTCTGGAATCTACCACACAAATCACACCAAAGCCCTTATAAGGAGTTGGGGATTCAGATTTAGGCAATAGTAGAACTTCTTTTGGCCTTTAACTCCACCATGTTCTTTCTCCTCCCTAGGTTTCACACATGCAGCTGCCTCTGCCTGGAATACTCCTCCTCTCTCTCCTGTCTCAATGCTTTTCCTGCAGGTTTCAGTTTAGAGGTCACTTCCTCTAGGAAGCCTTCCTTGATGTTCTCCCTACTCAAAGTTTAGGTCAGGTACACCTCCACCCCCTCACTGTGACACTTATGACTCTGCATTGCATTCGCCTATCAACGTATCCGCTAGAGTGGCAGCTCTGTGAGGGAAGATCTGCTGACCCTGGCCCACTGCTGCCACCAGCACCCAGCTCAAGTCCTCGACCATAGGAGGTGATCAATAAATATTTGGCAAATGAATAAATGAAAGGGCTTAAAATTGAAAAGGAAAGTCAAAGAGCAGGAAGGAGGGGGGTGGGGCAGCTCCCCGAGCCTTGGGAGGGTGATAAGGGGCTCCCCTCTGCAGCTATGGGGAAGGCAGTGACCTTCCAACTTCCCCACAGGATACACCAGGGTCAGAGGACAAGGACCCATCAACCAGTATTAAGCCTTTTTTGATCATCTACTGGGGCAGATTCCTGTCTGCCTGGGAAGGGGAAGACGAGAAATAGTCCTGGCTCCAAGCTAGATGAGACAGAAGCCACCCCCAATGGCACTGCTCACAGTGTTCTTTCTCTAAGCCTGGCTGCCCTACAGTGCATCCTACACAGCCGGTACTTGGGAGTCAGCGTTCCTATCTCCACTTGTTAAACTGTCCAATTTCTCCCAAGATAACATCCCCACATAAAGCCAATCTGTATAATTCTGCCTCATTCACTAATTGCTTTCACGTGTATATATGTCGGTGTGGGTGTGGGTGTGGGTGTGGGTGTGTGCAGCTAGATGACTGGACATGGAGTGGAGGGGATATGAACATATAAACATCTCCTTTGCCATGGGGGAAATCCCCTAGGTCATCACCTGTGATTCATCCTTGTACCCCCAAATCTAGTCAAGGAAGGACTTGGCAAGCGCATGGTGAAGATATGAATGCCCAACTCAAGTATGCAGGGCATGCAGAGGCCCACCTCCCACCCATGGGGTAGAAACCATGAGGTAGACTCATCTCCCAGGCCCCAAACTCTCACTGCCATTCCCCTCCAGCAAAGCCACCCCAGAATGCTAGCTAAGGACAAAGGCCAACCCTTCTTTCAGTCCCAGACTCCCCAAGGCGCTCACATCGATTAGATCAGAAACGTCGTGGATGTAGTATTTGCTTATAGCTGCGTTGGTGGCTGCCAGATTCAGCAAGTAGTCATTCCGGGCCTTTGTGCATTTCAGCTTGTTCTCAGAGTACTTTGCCTGCCTCTGGAAGAAGAAAAGGGCAGATGTAGAGCCAAGCCATAGATGGGAGGGATCTGTGACTTCCTTTATGATGGCTGCCTGTGAGTCAATCCCACACACACCCTGGAATGCCTTTCAATGCTAGGTAGGATTTGGGCCCTGTACAGGCAGTCCCTGGATTATGAACGAGTTCTGTTCCTAAGTCTGTTTTTAGTCAAATTTGTATGTAAATCGGAAGAGTTAGGTAGGGTTCATACCTAGCGTCAGTCAGTCAAATGTCTGTCTTAGTATATAGTGTACCTTTGTATGCATAAAACACGTTAAAGAAACACTTCCAGATACATTAAAACATCTTTAACATAGTAATACAGTAATAAGAAAAATAATGTTTTAACAAAAAAAAAAAAACAACAAAAACCCGCTACTGTTGATTCCAACTCATAGTGAGCCTATACGTGTTGCAGAATAGCACCTGTCTATTATTATAAACCACTGTGTGTTTCTCAGATTTTTAATATAATAGGCTTTAGAGGGGGTGGTTCATAACTATGAGTTGTACGTAAGTCAGGGTAACCTGGGGACTGCTTGTACTCAAAAAACTCACCTTATATTGCACATATGCAGCTGATGACAACTACAACACTATTTGACAAGCATAGGGTTGGCAGATTCCTGGCCCTTGGGCCACATTACCCCTCTGGCATTCACCCCAGGCATCACGAATAAACTAGAGAATTCCTTCCCTCTGAGCCCAGACAAGGCCTTCGAAAACCGATCAACGCAGCAACCCTGGCAGCTGCCTCCAGTGGGTCAGAGTTGGACAGCAAGATGGAATCTTTTTGTGTTCCCTGCCCCGAGGCCACTGCTGAATCCAATTGCATCCCCCAAAAATATGTGTTGGAATTCTAACCCCTGTACCTATGAGTGCAATCTAATCTAATCTAATCTAATCTAATCACCTTCCATAATGCGATCTAATGTATATAATCAATCATTTGAGGCCATATTAGTGTAGGGTGGATCCTAAACCTAATCACTTCTGAGTTATTTAAAGAACAGCGTAGACACAGAGACCTGGGCATACATAGCACACATACCGAGGAAGACAGATGCCACGTGAAGATTGTCTACGAGCCCAGGAACCAAGGAATTCTTGGGAGTATCAACAAGAAGGGAATCGACATAGCTGAGACCCTGATTTAGGCTTCTAGCCTCCAAAACAATGAGAAAATAAATTTCTGTTCTTTAAAGCCACTCATTTGTGGTATTTCTGTTACAGCAGCACTAGGAGACTAAGACAGTCATGGACAAAGGGTATGGGAACAGAGAGGAGTGAACGTGTAACTCTGCTGTAGTTGTTGGAGAATTTATGGAAATGGGCCATTGGAGTAGGCCCTGAGGCACACACTGCCCAGGTGGGCCTTGGAGTTTAAATAAGAGATCACTGCTTAATACCCCACAAGGCTTCCCAGCACCACAGCAGCTGCTGGTGCTGGCATATACAGCCCTCCATGACTGTCATCCACCTCTGGAGCAGAGTCCCATCTCCCTCACATCCGCCCTTGCTCGCCCAGCTCCGGCCTCATTATTGATGTACAGGAGGTCAGGCTCATGACCACTCTGAGGCCAACAGACTTGCTGTTCCCTCTACCTGGCAGATATTCTTCCAAATCCCTACATCCCTGCTCCTTTGCATCATCCAGGGCCTTGGCCAAGGTCACATGGCCACAGTGGCCTTTGACTAAAATACTCCCCCACTTTCCCCTTTCCCCCAGCTCTCTATCTCCTCACCCTGCTCTGTTCATCTTTATTAGCATTTTTCACAGCCTGAAATTGTGTTTTTTACCTCTTTGTTTTCTTGTTGATTGTCTGTGTCTCCCACGAGAAAGGAAGCTTTGTGACGTCAGGGACTTGACCTGCCTTGTTGGTCTGCAGGACTCAGAACAGTCCCTGCACAGGTAGGTATTGCCAGCTTTTTGCTGGCTGAAGGGTGGTGGGAGGGAGAGGAGGCAGGATGGCTGTCTGGATGTGAGTGGTGGGCAGAGGCAGGCTGGGGCAGCAGGAGGTGCCAATCCTGGCTGGGAGGACTACTGTCTGACTGCCTCCCTGGGAGGCTGCTTCTGTGCTGGACCAGCCTGGGCAGGAGGGAGTAAAGAGTAAGTGGGTTGGAAAGCTATTCCCATGACCTTTCAGACTGATGAGTCCCACTGATGGGCAAAAGGACCAATTACAAACCAGTTGGCCCCGCAGTTAGTTGATTCCAACTCATGGTGATACCCTATGGGGTTCTTTTTTGTTTAATTTATTTTGTTGTTGAGAATATACGCAGCAAAACATACACCAATTCCAGTTTCTACATGTACCATTTAGTGGCATTGATTACATTCTTCCAGTTCTGCAACGATTCATTCTCACCCTCGTTTTCTCGGTTGTTTGTCCCCCATTAACAGATTCACTGCTCCCCAAGGTTCCTATCTAATCTTTCAAGTTGCTGTTGTCAATTTGATCCCCTATAGATCTTTAAAGAGCATAATGCTCAAGGCAGACATTTTTTACTAGTGAAGCTAAACTATTGTTTGGTTTTAAGAAGATTTCAGGGGATATTTCTGGTTTAAGGTTTAAAGATTATCTCAAGGCAGTAGTTTCTGGGATTCATCCAACCTTCATGGCTCCAGGAAATCTGGAGTCCATGAGAATTTTAAACTCTGTTCTGCATTTTCCCCCCTTTGACTAGGATTCATCTATAGAATTTTTAATCAAAATGATCAGTAATGGCAGCTGGGCCCATCCAGTTCTTCTGGTCTCATGGCAAGAAAGCAATTATTCATGAACGCAATTAGCCACACATTCCATCTCCTCCTATTCCTGGCTCTCCTTCTTCCTCTGTTGCTTCAGGCAAATAGATACCAATTGTTGCACCTTGGATGGCCACTTGCAAGCTTTTAAGACCCCAGGCACTACACAACAAACTAAGAGGTAGAACAGAAGCACTAAACATGTTATGAGACCAATTAACTGGGATATCCCACAAAACCATGACCCTAAACCTCCGAAACAAAAAAAAACAAATCCCATGAGGTATTGGGTTTTTTGTCATTGTTGTAAATATATCTATTACGCAACCTTTGCCAATTCAACTTTTTATAGGCGTACAACTTATTGACAGCAATTACAATAATTGACTATGCAACCCTACCCTTAGTCAATTCAATTTTTCCATCACCATTAACCCCCCCTTTCCGCCTCTTTCCCATCCCTGGTAACCACTAGTAAATCTTGTTCTTTATATATTTGCCTTTTCTTGTCTTTTTATATGAGTGAGGTCATAACATATTTGTCCTTTTGTGATTGACTTATTTCACTCTGCATAACTTCAAGCTCCAGCCATACTATAGCATGTGTCAAGACTTCATTTCTCCTACTGGCTGAGTAGTATTCCATTGTATATATGTACCACATTTTGCTTATCCATTTATCTGTTGATGGCCATTTAGGTTGTTCTCACTTTTTGGCTATTGTGAATAGTGCTGCAAAGAGCAATGGTGTACAAGTCTCTGCTTGAGTCTCTGCTTTCAAGTCTTCTGGGTATATACCCAGGAATGGAATTGCTGGGTTGTATGGTAGTTCTATTTTTAGTTTTTTGAGGAACTGCCACACTGTTTTTCACAATGGCTGTATCATTTTGCATTCCCAACAGCAATAGATAAAGGTTCCAATTTCCCCACATCCTTGCAAACATCGTTATTTTGGTTTTTTTTTTTTTTTAATCTTAGCCATCCTAGTGGGAGTGAAATGGTGTCTCATTGTGGCTTTGATTTGAATCTCTCTGATGGCTAATAATGTTGAGCATCTTTTCATGTGTTTGGTGGCCATTTGAGTTCCTCTTTGGTGTAAGGTCTGTTTAAATCCTTTGCCCATTTTATGATTGGGTTGTCTTTTTGTTGTTAAGTTGAAGTTTTATATATATTTAGGTTATTAAATTCTTGTCAGACATATGGTTTCCAAAAATATTCTCCCAGTCAAATAGCTTGTCTTTTCACTTTTTTGGTAAAGTCTTTTGATAAACAAAATTTCTTAATTTTTATGAGGTCCCATTTATTTATTTTGTCTTTTGCTGTTTGTGCTTTTGTTATTAGATAATTCATTGTTAAAAGCTAGGCCTGACAGCATTGCCCCTGCTTGTTCTTCTAAGAATTTTAAGGTTTTAGTTTGCACATTTAGTCTTTAATTCATTTTGAATTTGCTTTTGTGTATGGTGTGAGGCATGGATCCTGTTTCATTTTTCTGCATTTGGAAATCCAATTTTTCCAGCACCATTTATTGAAAAGACTCTTCTTTCCCCATCAAATGGACTTAGCATCCTTGCCAAAAATCAGTTGATGATAGATGTGTGGGTTTATTTCTGGACTGTCAGTTCTATTCCATTGGTGTATGTATCTGTTGTTATACCAGTACCAGGCTGTTTTGATTACCATAGCTGTATAATACGTTTTAAAATCAGGAAGTGTGAGTCTTCCTACTCTATTCTTCTCTTTCAACATTGCTTTAGCTTTTTGTGGCCTCTTGCAATTCCATATAAAGTTGAGCATTGGTTTTTCTATTTCTGTAAAGAAGGCTGTTGGGATTTGGATCAGGATTGTGTTGAATCTATAGATGGCTTTGGGTAGTATTGACATATTAATAATATTAAGTCATCCAATCCATGAACATGGAACATCTTTCCATTTATTTAAGTCTTCTTTAACCCTTTGGTGGTTAACTTATTTTCTGCTTTGAAAAAAAAACTTTTCAATGCCATGTGTTTTCAGTAATGAAGGCATACTGATCATTGAGTGTGTCTGAATTCCTGGTAGGTATTATGGGTAATATGTGAGACACCTATATCCCTGTGGACTCTGGGGGTAGGATTACGTGGGATACCTATGTCCCTATGGACTCTGGGGGCAGGATTATGTGCAACACCTATGTCCCTGTGGACTCTGGGGATATGATTGGTGAGACCACAGGTGCGTACAATGAATGGCACCTGAAAATGAGGTATTCATGTGAACATGGAATCATTGCAAGTAACACTACTTCCAAACAGGGACATGAAAATATAAGCTTATCTCCCACCGTAAGAGCCAAAAGAGACAAAATTTGCAAAATCACACCTATAGGATGCACTGCCTAATACCCTGTAAAATCAGTAATTTGTGGCACACACCCATTTCTTCAGTTTTAAACAGTTACACAAGCCCTAGCCTTGCAGTAGGATGCACTGTAAGTGAGAAAGCAGCTTCCCAAGGAACCCCAAAGGCATATGGGGGCTGTATAGCCCACAGGGCAAAAAATTAATCTCTTTCAGCAGTGTTTTATAATTCGTTGTATGAGTCCTTCATGTCCCTGGTTAGATTTATTCCTAGGTATTTTATTCTCTTAGATACTATTTTATACTATTATAAATGGATTTGTTTCCCTGATTCCCCTTTCAGATTTCTCATTGCTAGTTTTTTTTTTAGTGTATGGAAACTCAAGTGATTTTTGTGTGTTGTATCTTGCAACTTTTCTAACTTCCTCTATTAGCTCTAGAAGTGTTCTTGTGGACTCTTCGGGGTTTTCTATATGCAGTCATACCTCAGAATCCGTGGGGAATTGGTTCCAGGACACCACGTAGATACCAGGGTCTCCAGACGCTCAAGTCCCTTATGTAAAATGGCAGAATATCTGCATATCACCTACACACATCCTCCGTATACTTTAAATCATCTCTAAGTTACTTATGATACGTAATACGATATAAATGCTATGTAAATAGCTCTTGTGCTGTATTGTTTGGGAAATAACGGCAAGAAAAAAAAATCTGTACACGTTCAGTACAGTCACAACTATTGTAGCCCTAACTACATAGTAAACGTCAGACACGGGGCGAACAATGCTCAAAAAACGAGTGCTGGAGAGAGATCAAGGATTTGTGAAATGGTGGGAGGCTACAGCTGGGTATGCCTACACATCGCTTTTTTTCCCCCAAATATTTTTAATCCGCGGTTGGCTGAATACACCGAACACATGGATGTTGTTGTTGTTGTTAGGTGCTGTCGAGTCGGTTCTGACTCATAGCGACCCTATGCACAACAGAATGAAACACTGCCTGGTCCTGAGCCATCCTTACAATCGTTGTTATGCTTGAGCTCATTGTTGCAGCCACTGTGTCAGTCCACCTCGTTGAGGGTCTTGCTCTTTTCCGCTGACCCTGTACTCTGCCAAGCATGATGTCCTGCTCCAGAGACTGATCCCTCCTGACATGTCCAAAGTATGTAAGACGCAGTCTCGCCATCCTTGCTTCTAATGAGCATATTGGTTGTACTTCTTCCAAGACAGATTTGTTCGTTCTTTTGGCAGTCCATGGTATATTCAATATTCTTCGCCAACACCACAATTCAAAGGTGTCAATTCTTCTTCTGTCTTCCTTATTCATTGTCCAGCTTTCACATGCATATGATGTGATTGAAAATACCACGGCTTGGTCAGGCACACCTTAGTCTTCAAGGTGACATCTTTGCTCTTCAACACTTTAAAGAGGTCCATCGCAGCAGATTTAACGAATGCAATGCGTCTCTTGAGTTCTTGACTGCTGCTTCCATGGCTGTTGATTGTGGATCTAAGTAAAATGAAATCCTTGACAACTTCAGTCTTTCCTCAGTTTATCATGATGTTGCTCATTGGTCCAGTTGTAAGGATTTTTCTTTTCTTTATGTTGAGGTGCAATCCATACTGAAGGCTGTGGTCTCTGATCTTCGTTAGAACACATGGATACAAAGGTCTAAAGTATAGGATCATATTACCTGGTACCCAGATGGGAAATAGAAATAACTTTACTTCTTCTTTTCCAATCTGGACACCTTTTATTTCTCTTTCTCATCTTATTGCTCTGGCTAGGACTTCTAATGCTATACTGAATAGAAGTGCTGAGAACAGGCACCCCCATAGGGTTTTCAATGGCTGATGTTTTGGCAGTAGATTGCTTGGTCTTTCTTTCCAGGTGCCTCTGGGTGGACTTGAATTTCCAACCTTTTGGTTAGGAGTTGAGTGCGTTAACATTTGCAGGGACTCCTAGAGCAAAAGGATGTTGTTGTTGTTATTGTTAGTTGTCGTCGAGTTGATCCCAATTCATAGTGACCCCACGTGACACAGGAGAACTCCACTCCATAGGGTTTTCAAGGCTGTGACCTTTTGGAAGCAGATTGCCAGGCAAAAGGATAGGCCTCCTTAAGGAAGCAGGATTTCCTCTCTTACCTACTCACTCTTAAATCTTCCTTATCCCAGACGGAGTTCTCTTAGCCTTTTAGCAGAGGTGTCCCCTTTGTCAACCTTTTAATTCTCTTCAGAGATATCCTCTGACCTTTCTCCAGGTCCTCTTACTCTGGGAATTTCCAGAAAGAGACTTCTCCCGGTAGTTACATCTGGTACTGCCATGCACCCAACCCCCAAGAAGAGTCTGGATACTCTTGGCTCATCTCCAGTGGCTCACTATGACCCTGAGACCATTGTCAGCCGTTCACGCACTCATAAACTCCTATATCTGGAAAGGATTTTAGAGGTGTCTTAGTTTAATTCATCCAGTTTATAGGTGAGGAAATGAGAACTAAAGAGAGGTGGCTTGACCAAGAGCCAAAAAGCTAATTAGGCATACAAATCTGAACTATAAATTATCCTCCAGACTCCTCAGCTACTACTCCATCTACCCCTTTACACTTCCCTCTTTCAGAGTCCTGTAATAATTTCCTGCCTGTTTTTTTTTTAGTTATTTTCACAGAGTAGTACAACCATCTCCCCTTTTAGCTTTAGAATATTTTCATCACCCAAAAAAGAAACCCCATGTCCATTAGCAGTCATTCTCCATCTCCAATTTACCTACTTCCTATCTCTATAGATTTGTCTGTTCTGGACATTTCACATAAAGGAATCATTCAGTGTATGGTGTTTTGTGTCTGGCTTCTTTCGCTTAGCATAATGTCTTCAAGGTTCATCCATGCTGCAGCATGTATCAGAACGCATTCCTTTTTATGGCTGAATAATATTCCATTGTATTGATATACCACATTTTATTTCTCCTTTGATCAGTTAATAGACAGTTGGGTTGTTTCTACTTTTTGGCTATTATGTATAATATTGCTATGAATATTCATATACAAGTTTTTGGGTGGACATATGTTTTACTTTCTCTTAGGTAGACAGATACCTAAGAGTGGAATTGTTGAGTAGTATGGTAACTCTATGCTTAACATTTTGGGGACCTGCCAGACTGTTTTCCAAAGCAATTGGCTATACCATTTTTCAGTCCCATCAACCAAGTTTAAGGGCTCTAATTTCTCCACATCTTTGCTAGAACTTGTTATTATCTGTCTTTGTGTGAAATGGAGCCCTGGTGGCGCAGTGGTTAAGAGCTTGACTGCTAACCAAAAGGTCAGTAGTTCAAATCCACCAGCCACTCCTCGGAAACCCTATGGGGCAGTTCTACTCTGTCCCATAGGGTCGCTATGCATTGGAATGGACTCAACAACAATAGGTTTGGTTGGTTTATTAATGGGCGTAAAGTGGTATCTCATTGTGGTTTTGATTTGCATTTTCCTAACGACTACTGATGTTGAGCATATTTTCATGTACTTACTGCTATTTATATATTTTCTCTGGAGAAATATCTATCAGAATCCTTTGCCCAGTTTTTAATTGGGTTCTTGCCTGGTTATTGTAAAGCATATTTTTCTTTGCTTTCAGTAATTACCCTGAAATTTTATCCTAGTTGCTCCCAGCCACATTTCCAGTTTACCCAGGTCCTGTTGGGTTTTGTTGCCACCCAATCTCCTATAATTTTTAGAGCTAAAAGATCATAACATCATAGAATTAGACTCACAGACACCCAAATAAACATGTGGTACAATGTGTTTTTTTTTAGTTTACAATGTGTGGCATATAAAAAGATCTCAGAAAATGTTTGCTGACTGCAGAGAATGAATGAATGCAGAGAATTCAGTAAGAAAATCCCTTAAGAAAGTAATCTTAGAAGTTGCCTAGCCTAGGGATGACAAAAAAGCAGCATGTACACCACTCTCTAAATTCCCCCGCTGTGACAGACATCATCAATTGATCACGGCACTCTTTTTAACTAAGCCTGGATAGGAATGCACAATCCTCAACACAATCCTCCGGCAGCCACTGCCAATCAATCAGAGTTGACACCAGAGATGAGACTATCTGCTATCCCTGTTAATGGTCCAAGGAATCTGCTGTACAGGTCTGACAACTGCGGCTCAGAGAGGTAATGTATAGTACAAGTAGCCTCTTATTTACGGTGGGGTTCCGTTCCAATGACTCTGTCGTAAGCAGGTTCTGACTTAAGTCGAATGCCTAACTTTTTTTTTTTTTTACGATTTCATTATTATTGCCTTTTATTATCAGTAACTTTATAAGTCCGCAGTGTTTTGAACAGTAAATCATAAAACTGAACATCTGTGAGTGAACACATAAGAACGATAACAGCAGCAAATTACATGCTGCAATATATTGCCAACGATAAGATGTAAAAAACAAAAACAGTCGTAAGTGCGGCCCGTCATACCTCGAATATGGCGTAAGTCGGGGACTGCCTGTATTTTCAAGGCCTGGCCTGACTTCAAAGCCAGCACTCCTTCCACCATGCACTAATCAGCTGCTGTTAAGTCAGCTCCAGCTCATGGTGACCCATGTGTGTCACAGTAGAACTGCTCTCCATAGGGTTTTCAATGGCGGATTTTTTAGAAGTAGATTGCCAACCTTTTCTTCTGAGGCTTCTCTGAGTGGAGTTGAACCCGTCTTTGGTTTGGAAATGGCAGTTTCTAAATGGGCCCTTCACCAGGTCCCCACACGCTTACTGGAAGCCTAACGCTCTTCCTTCTTGGTAGGGCACATTCAGTCACAACTAGCCCCCAGCCACCAAACCGGCCTCTGGAGCAAGACCCCACTCCCCTGGCTAAGGAGCTCCCATCACACCCACTGAGAACATGCTCACTGGGCGAGAACCTCATCCCAGTTCAGCAATCTTGTTAGCTGAGCTCCTTTCCCCACCTGTTGACTGGTGCTAGGACAGGCCTCACATGTGCTCACCAGAGGCATGGCTGGCCCTCCCTCCTGCGTGACACTGATCTTCAAGGGAGGAGGTGCTGGCAGCACCTGTCCACCCCATAGCCCTGGGGTGTTGGGGGGAAGAAGGGCACCAGGCCAGGGCTCTCAGCTGGGAGCACAGCCCTCCCCTCCCTGCCTGGAGCCCCCACTCGCCTTCTCCTTCATCTTCTCAATCTTCTTCACAGAGCTGCGGCGCTGTGGCCGGTCCTCATGCCGGAGCAGGTTCATGCTGAGGTCTCCCGACTTGTTGAACTGCTTCTCCTCCTGCTTCTCAGCCTCCTTCAGCTTGCTTTCCGCACTGATGCTCTCCGCATGGTACATGTGGTAGGTTTTCATGACCTGGGGACACACAAGTGCAGGAGGTCAGCAGCTTGTTATGGCCCAGCATGGGGTGGCCCTATGGCTTCAACCCCCTACAAGTTTCTGTGGTCCAGTTAGATCTGCACCTGCCCTCTTCCCATACCACACTATGAGCCCCTACACTTCTTTACTTTTTTTAATTCATATAAACTTGAATTATTATAGAAGCAGTACTTATTCATTGCACAAGATTAGAAAATACAGGAAAGCAAAAACACAAAGTAAAGACATTGCATTCCCATGGCACAGAGATGACCATGGTAACACTATGAATTTTTTCACACTTCTTTATTTTTGCACAAACGCTCTAGGACTGGAAATGATGACCAGAAGCAGCAGCAGCAGCTACACCATTATCACCATCACCATCATCATCATTGCGACCTGTCATTAAGTTCTTACTAAGTTCCAGGTCCGCCATCCATCGTCAATTTTCTGTACCATGGTGGCTTGTGTGTTGCTATGATGCTGGAAATTACGTCACCAGTATTTCAGATACCAGCAGGGTTACCCAAGGGAAAAAAAGGCCTGGATATTTACTTCTGAAAATTAACCAACGAAAACCCTATGCGTCACAGAATACTGTCCAAGACTTTGACTCATTTATTTTGGTCATCAGGAGGGACCAATCGCTGGAGAAGGACATCATGTTTGACAAAGTGGAGAGCCAGCAAAGATGAAAGAAATCCTCAATGAGATGGACTGACACAATAACCACAGCAATGAACTCAAACATACCAACAATCATGAAAATGGCACAGGACCAGACAATAAATATTTTGTTATGTTGTACATGGGATCATCATGAGTCAGAGCCAACTTAATGACAACTCATAACAAGCGCCAGGCATGGGCTAGTAAAGAGGAAATTAAAAGGGTAACCATAGCCCTTGAGCATTTGGAGGTTCTCAGAGGTGATGTGGCAAACTTGGTCCTTCCTCAGCTGTCCTCTCCAGCCCTGCCAGTGTAACTCTTGCTCCCCCTCCCCAGGTGTCAACGGGAAAGCTCTTCCTCAGGTGTTCATGGGGCTTCCATGAAGAACATCCTTCTTACTCACGTACAAATCATTTTTTCAGCTGTTCCGTTAAGTAAAATTGGTCTTCAAGTGGCTCTGTCCCCAAAAGGAGTATTAGTATATAACCCAGTAGCTATTCTGTGTCTGAAATAAACTTATCCTTGGCTATAAAATGACTTCCTGTAAGGCAAATTTCCCTTTACTACTCTCCTTCTGTAACAAACATCAGATACTGTTGTAACAAGGGAATTTAAGAGTCTGAAGAAATCCTAGGCATCAGCTAATCCAACCACCAACTTTTACACATAGGAAAACTGAGGCTCAGGGAGGACAAGTGGCTTGCCTAAGGCCAAACAGTATATCAGTGCATTCTCCAGACTTTACATCCATGTAGTCATCACCCTAATCAAGGTACAGAACATTTCCGTCGCATCAAAAGGATCCCTTATGCTCCTTTGCAGTCAATCCCCCACGCCTGGCCCCAGGCAACTTCTGATTTACTTTCTGCCACTGTAGATTTGTTTGGTATGTTCTAGAACTTCATATAAATGGAATCACACAAAATAAACTCTTGGGTCTGCCTTCTTTCACTTAGAATTTTTTTGAGATTCATCTATATTGTTGCAAGCATCAGTAATTCATTTTTATTGCTGAGTGGTAGTCCATTGGATGGATATACTACAATTTGCTTATTCATCTGTTGATGGTTATTTGGGTTGTTTGCAGTTTTGAGCTATTATAAATAAAGCTGCTATGAACATCTGTGTACAAGTTTTTACGTGGACATGTTTTCACTTCTCTTAGGTAAATACCTAGGAGTGAAATGGAAGGTTCCATGGTAAGCATATATTTAACCAGATTGGAAATCTGGTCTTTTGCCTTTTAATGTACCACTTTTTGTACCTCATCATACTGTTTCCTTACTTTATTACCATATTCTCAGCAGACGTGAATCCTTTTGGCAGCCTTAGAAAGACTGGGCATTCCCAAACCGACAGCATTCTGTCTCCAACTGGTTTCCAACTAGGAGTACACTTTTCCTTTACAATATCAAGTTTATGATCATCTCTCTATGCTAAGAAGCACAAGAAATTTATGGAATCCATGGCTTCTGAACTTTGTTCATTCTTTTCTCTTGCTGTTTAGATAATTACAGCAACTAATTAAGCAGAGGTTCCCACCAGGACCCACCACCAGGGATGGGACGTGCTCCTTCCTACCTAGTCCCTGTAAGTCAGGGAACTTGGGAGTTCACACAATGAATTCCAGCCAGTTCTATAACACTATTCATTCTCATTCAAAGTCCTGCAAAGTGATCGTTAGAATGAGGAATTCTTCTATGACTATGACTTTTTTTTCTATGACTGTTACTTTTAAATCACAGACTTGATCTGTTGCTCAGAAAGTTCCCTTTGCCATAGGCCAAGAGTCAATGGGGACACCATCTGTTTTAGGGCATGGTAGTTAAGAATATGGACTCTGGAGCTAAATGTTGGGGCTGAATCCTGGTGCTGCCACTTAGCCACCATGTGACCCTGAGCACATCACGGAACCTCTTTGACCTCTGCTTCCTCATCTGTAAAATGGGGATAACAGCACCTACCTCAGAGGTTTGTGGTAAGGACTAAATGAGTTAATTTTTATAAAGTCCTGAGAACAATACCTACAACATGGTAAGAGCCATATAGGCCTTAGCTATCATCAGGAGGTAGGCTGAGGCCAAGTTGCTGAGACCCAGTCTTCAATTTGGGATCCCTGAAGGGCCCCTCAGAGGCACCCATGCAGCTTAATGGGAGATGAAGGGGGGTTCACTTTCCAGGCCTCCAGACTGTATCAGGGAGGCCTCCTCTCAACAGTCCAGCCACCAGCTGAGAGGGACCATGCAGGAACACTTCAGACTGCTGTTCTTGGACTCATGGATTCTCAGAATGTAAGAGCCAGGACCCCAGCTGTCTATTAGCTTGTCATACTGTGGTGGCTGCATGTTGCTATGATACTGGATGCAATGCCACCGGTATTTTAAATATCAGAAGGGTCACCGTGCTAGACAGGTTTCAGTGGCGCTTACAGACTGACAGGCTAGGAATAAAGGCCTGGCAGTCTACTTCTGAAAATTAGCCAATGAAAACATTACGGATCACAACAGAACACTGTCTGACCTGCTTGCTTTGGACACGTCATCAGCAGGGATCAATTTCTGGAGAAGGACATCAGGTTTGGTGACAAAGGGGGCCAGGAGGACATGGGAGACAGTGAGATGGATTGGCCCAAAACTGCAAATATAGACTCAAACATGCCAGTGATTGGGCAGATGACACAGGACCAGGCAACATTTCATTCTATTGTACATAAGGTTGCCATGAGGCAGAGTCAACTTGACAGCAGTTATCTCTCTCTTCTCTATCTACCTGTTATAGATTGAACTGTGTCCCCCCCCAAAATATGTGTTGTAAATCCTAACCTCTATGCCTGTGGTTACAATCCCATTTGGGAATGGGTTGTCTTTGTCATGTTAATGAGACAGTATTAGTATTGGGTGTGTTTGAGTCAATCTCTTTTGAGATATAAAAAAGACTAAACAAGCAATTGAGAGAAGCAGAGATGGGGTAAGATAGATGTCACACCACAAGGAGATCTCTAAAGGACCAGGAAGCAGAAGTTGAAGAGACAAGGACCTTCCTCCAGAGCTGGCAGAGAGAAAGCCTTCCACTGGAGCTGGCATTCTCTGAATTCAAACATCTAGCCTCATTAACTGTGAGAAAATAAATTTGTTTGTTAAAGCTATCCACTGAGGCTGAGTCTTCGGACCCCTAGGTGTGCCGTTTCTGGTACTCATGCTGCCTTTTGCTGAGTATATGTTGCCTTTTGCATCTTCCCAGATCCTCAGATCATGAAAACAGGAAAGTATTATCCGTTCAGTCCTTAGACCCTCATTTAAATGCAAAAGAAGGCAAATAGAGTCTGGAAGTTGACAGCATCAACAAAGGGACATGCTGGGGCAGGGTAAGGATCAGTTATAAGAAAACAGCTTCTCAACAATGCAGTCCATGAGGGCTTCCTCTGTCCCACAGGCAGGGCCCTCCTGGGCACATCAAGCTCTCTGCTGCCAAAATCTGTGTACGGGTGGAAACTCAGGCTAATGTGTGCCAAGACACCCTTGAAGGAAAAGAGAAGCCCAGAATTTCAATCTCACCACTCACATTCTGTGTAGTCTATGTTCTCCACAGAATTTATTAAAAGAAAAATTTTTTTATCTCATTTATTCATTTTCCATGTTTGCAGATGGTGCCTCCCCAAATGCAAGAGTGCAAAGTCCAAGAGGGCTAGCACCTTGTTTATGATCATATGCCCTGTAATAGGGAAAGACTAGAATCTAGTAAGTACCAATATTTATTTGTATGGATGGAGGGATGGATGGGAGGAAAGGAGAGGGAGAGAGGAAGAAGGGAAGGAGGAGAAGGGGGAAGGAAAGGAGGCAGGGAAGGAGAAAGGAGGAAGGATGAAACAGGGGAGGTGCAGCTCTATTGCCTTTGACCTGGTGAATATATTAGAGGAATGGGACAGCTACACCTTCAGTCATAAATATTTAGAGAAGTTTATTGTGTGCCAGGTACTACACCAAACGAAGCCTATTGCTGTAAGTCAATTTCCCCTCATAAAGAATTCATGTGTTACGGAGTAGATTGCTCCATCGGGTTTTCTTGGCTGTAATCTTTACAAAGTAGATTGCCAGGCCTTTCTTCTCTGGCACTGCTGGGTGGTTTTGAATCACCAACCTTTCGATTAGTAGTCGCACGCAAACCATTTGTGCCACCTAGGGACCTTAGTTACTATACTAAAAAAAAAAAAAAAAATTTTTTTTTTTTTTTTGCTGAAAATACTACAGTGTGGAAGACAGATAGGGCTTCTGCTCTCACAAAGTACACACTCCATTGGGGAGACAGACAATTAACTACGTGATTATCACATGATGTAATAAGTGCTATGATGAGCTGAGTGTTGTTGCTGTGTGCCGTCGAGTCAATTCCGACTTATAGTGACCCTACAGGACAGAGCGGAACTGTCCCATAGAGTTTCAAAGGCTGTAATCTGTACAGGAGCAGATCATGCAAGGTCTTCCCCCGCAACCCCCCGAAGAGCTGCTAGTGGATTCAAACCAACAAACTTTCACTTCGCAGCCAAGTGCTTAGCCATTGCACCACCAGGGCTCCTTGATGAGGGGAGTACCCAGAACGATGAGGGGTGTACAGGGTGCTAAAGGAAGTGTTCCTGGAGAAGTGATGTCTCCAGTGAACTCTGAATGAAGAGTGGCTGTTAGCTGGCTGAACAGGGCATGGGGTAAGGAAGCAGTGCTCCAGACAAAGGGAGCAGGATGAGCAGTAAACCCAGGAGGAGCAGGAGCCAAGCTGGTTTGAGAAAGAGCTTATAGGTTGAAGAACATCAGGTGTTTGTTCATTTGAGCGCTAGACAAAGGAGCCACTTCCTTGTCTTTCCCCAGGTACTCCCCCCTCAGTGGACATCTGTTGTTTTTCTCTGGAGGATCATCCAGTTCTCCTTCTTCTAAAACAGCTTGCTGATTTTCTTTGAGGAAACTCCCAGAATTCCTCTTCACCACTCTCAGTCCGTGTGGTTCACGTGAAACTGACTGCACACTCTACTTCTGGGGGTGGACACCAGACCCAGGCTGGCCAATCAGTAAACACTATGTTAATCTGACCACAGTGATCGGGGTCATGATTCCAGCCAGGCCAATCAGAGACAGCTCTGGGACTTCTGCTGAAAAACTGGGAAGGGGTGCTCTCTTTCCACTAGCAGGGCTGATATGGTAGACAGGGAGCTTGCAGTGCCTGGGGGCCATCTTTATCACCACGTGGAAGAAGTCTGCCTGCTTCTAACCTCAACACAGAGGCATTGATTCTCTAACGTGCTGTGGGACTCCTGGATCCAGCTACGCCTGCTCATGTGACCCAACAAATTGTCATTCTTATAAAAACTAGTTTTCACCGGATTTCTGTCCTTGCCACTGAATGAGTCCCAAAAGGCAGACTTCCTTCCCTTCTAGCCTCCCCATGATCCATATCACTGGTCAAACCTTATGCAATGACTTGTAAGCAAATAACATTGACTGGGGGAGCAGGAGAGCTCAGAGCTGCTCGTCCCACACAGCCCTTCCTGCTCCCTGTGGTTGTACATGCTTCCTCTGCCTTCTTCTGCACCCAGGAAATTTCCTCTGTGTTCCAGATCCAAAACAAACACCATGTCTTCTTTGCTGCCTTCCTGACACCCCCCCCATGTCCTCACACTGTGTCCATATCTTCATTAAGACACTTGTCACACTGTGTACCTGTTGAGGACACAAGCTGTGTCTCATCCTTCTGGACGCAGTTGGTGATCCAGAAGTGTGTGCTGAGTGAATGAATATCTTGGCAGGAGAGCTGAAAGAGGCGAGAGGGAAAACCTCATCTCCCAGTTCTTCTTAGGACAAATTCTACCCATAGATGAACCCGCACACACAGCCGGACCAGTGGGACAGTGGGCCAGCAGAGCCTGCGGCGGTGCCCTGAGTCAGAGACACTCCTGTCCTCTCCTTCCTAGGCCACAGTGGCATTCAGATCAAAGCTCGAAAGGACTTTCAAAATTCCTCCAATTCCGTGCCTTCATCCCATAGTTGGGGGAAACTGAGGCCAGAGTCCAGGTAACTTGCTCTAGGTCAGTGTTTCCCAAAGTGGGAGAGAGGTACCGATTGTGTTAGCAAGATGATTTTTGGTATTACATGTGTTATTAAATACTACGGACTCCCCACAACGAGGGGCTTACACCCTTCTCGGTTGTCATGGAATCCTGCTGACAATGGCAGGAGGAAAGGTGCTGTTTGGTGGTAGTACGTCCTCAGTGCCTCTCTGCTGCTGGTCTCTGGCAGACTCCAGCTACTTTTATTTTCATTTAACCTATGGAACCCTTCAATTTATACCAAACTGGTTTCCATTTGCTGATGTGGAATATCGTTTTCTTTCAAAATAAATGGATGTAAGTAGTTTCTGTATGTTTATATAAACAGTTGAATGCAGTTGTATAAGTAGCTTAGTGTCTGAGCACACAGACTCTGGAGCAGGCTCTGCTACTCCCCACTGGGTGACCCTGGGCTGCCTTCCTGGCCTCTCTGTGCCCTAAGACGGAGATGGTAATCATAATACCTACCCCAAAGGGTTATGTGATGACTAAATTAGCTAAATGTAAAGCATTTAGACCAGTGTCTGGCATGGGAAATCACCATCTAAGAGTGGTTGTTGTTAGCTGCTGCGGAGTTGGCTCTCGACTCACAGTGACCCCACGCACAACAGAACGAAATGCTACCCGATCCTGCACCATCCCCACAATCAGTTGTGGATCAGACCACTGTGAACCGTAGGATTTTCCTTGGCTGATTTTTGGAAGGAGATCCCCAGGCCTTTCTTCCTAGTCTTTCCTAGTCTGGAAGCTCTGCTGAAACCTGTTCAGTATTCTAGCAACACACAAGCCTCCATGGTCAGACAGGTGGTGATTGTGCATGAGGTACACTGGTCAGGAATTGAGCCCAGGCCTCCTGCATGCAAGGTGAGAATTCTACCACTGACTCGCCAATGTCCCCTACATAACAGTGAAGGCTGTAATTATTACTGAAACAATTCCCAAAATACAACTACAAAAGCAAGATGCAGAATAGCATGTAAAGCCACTTGTGTAAAACAGGAGTGTGTGGGGACATCTCTGTACATGTGTGCCACTTTACGACTACAATCTCTCTAGAAGGAGATATTAGTAAATTAAACTGTACAGGAGCAGGAGGGAGAGCCAGGCAAGAGGTGACACACTTCTCACTCTGTACCTTTCTGTTTTGTTTAATCATGTTCATGTATTATCCTTAAATTTAAAAATTTAGTAATTCTTAAAAAAAAAAAAGTCCCTCCAGCCCAAGCATGAAGCATGTAACATAGGGCAAGCCTGGAGGATGGAGACCAGTCAGGAGGTGGCTGTAATTTTCAGGCCAAGCTGCCTTAGGGCTCAGGCTGGCACAGTGGCAACGAGGGCTGGAGGAGACAGGAAAGATCCAGAACTACATAGGAACCATATTTGTGCTTCACTCTTTCATCAAATACACAATTATTTAGCACTAATGTTTTCCAGGATCCCTGGGTGGTGCAAACAGTTAATACGTTCAGCTGCTAACCAGAAGGTTGGAGGTTCAAGTCCACCCAGAAGCACCTTGAAAGGAAGGCCTGGTAATCATCTTCTGAAAAATCAGCCATTGAAAACCCTATGGAGCACATTTCTACTCTGATACACATGAGGTTGCGGTGAACTGGAGCCGGTTTAATGTTTGCCAGGCACTGTACTACATCCTACTCACACGCCTCTCCTCAGAACGACTCCTGGGAAGGGCTGACGCTCAGGGGGGTTGCCTGACTTGCCCAGGGTCATATCAAGTAGCAAGACCTTGACCCCAGGCCCATCTGACTCCAAAACTGTGCTCTTTCAGGATACAAGGCTGCTTTGCTGCTAAAGAATTAGGACTGAGAAAGTTTTTTTAAAAAGGGGGGTAGAGGGGGATCAATTTACAGAAAAATGTCAAGTAAATGGCAGAGGGCTCAATCACATGGTGAAGCCATGGTAAGGGCACATGAATGACTACAGATTTGGAGATATTGCTCTAGGAAGACACACAGCAAGCCAGGGATACAGTTGGGAACAGAAGTCACATTCCTGGGCTCCCAGTCTCAGGTTCTCACCACCTGCAACCCTGAGGGTGGTCATTAGGAGGTAAACAGCCTTTGCAAAAATTTGCCTGGGCCTCTCCCTCCCCTGAGTTGATTTCTTACCCCTAAGCCCAGTGCACAACCAAGTCAAGGCTTCAACAAGTGAAGGGTGTTGTTGTTGCTTTTAGCTGCCTTTGAATAGGCCCTGACTCACGGCAACCCCATGTACAATGGAATAAAGTGGTCCAGCGCCATTCCCTTGATCTATTGTGGATTGAACCATTGTGATCCATGGGGTTTTCAAAAGTAGATTGTCAGGCCTTTCTTCCTAGTCTGTCTTAGTCTGGAAGCTCTACTGAAACCTGATCAGCATCACAGCAACACACGAACTTCCACTGACACACGAGTGGTGGCTGCACATGAGGTGCGTTGGCCAAGAATCGAACTTGGGTCTCCTCCATAGAGAGGCAAATTCTACCACTGAGCCACCAATGCCTCGTAAGTGATAAGTAGAGCCCATTTATTAGTGCAATTAGCATCTACCTGGAACCAGCTGCTGCTGGCGTGGACTCTCCTCCTTAGACCCTCCCCACGTGGCCCTGAGCAAAGTCACCAGGCCCAGCCTGAAGCCCTAGACCTGGCAGCCCTGCCTGGGGAGGCTCAGAGCAGAGTTAAGGAGCACAGAGGAGGGGCTGCAGTAGGCAGGCCGCGATGCTGGTCAGTTAATAACACAACAGATGGATTTCATGGGCTAGAAGTATATTGAAGATCTGAACATATTTTTAGCTGAACAATGAAATGAAGTGGGTTTTTTGTTGTTTGTTCTTTTGTTTGGGCCTCTTCTGGAAGGATTTGGCATGTTGGCCCACACGCTCACCCTCTGCCCTTTTTCCCTCCCAGGCCAATATACAATCAAGGGCTATATTGTGTCTTGACAGTGGAGTTCAGGGGAAAAAGAGGTGAGGTAGTGTGTGCGTGTGTATGTGCGTGTGTATGTGTACGCACGCTATTGCGCTTTAGAAAGGAAAGCACCGTGACGTGGTGGGAACAGGGCAGAGGGAAGGCTTGTTGAATGAATGAATGAACAAACAACTAACAAACTGCCCAGCCTTGCAGGGCATCTGCATCCTTCCTGGTCCCAGGTGGAGGCAAGGCTTTTCCCTAAATCAGGTGATGGATGGCCCTTAGCATTTCTCTCCATCATCATTATGCCCAGGATCCATTATAATTCCCCCTGAAAACTACCACCACCTCCTTTATAAAAAACTTAATAGAAAAAAGTCTGGCATATCGAGTAATCCTTTCTCCACATTTGTTCCTCAGTGACTGTGGCCATTACCCTGGAGTTCCAGGGGCTGGCGGGGGGGAGGGGGGGTGGAAATGACTGTGTAAGCAGGTATGGTAACTAGAAAGTGCTCAGAAGATCTCCCTAGCAATGAAGCATGGGATTTGGGGTCAGCAGCTGCAAGGCTGTCGCTGACTGCTTGCAAAGATGGCCACAACAATCCCTCCCAAGAACAGCAGGCACACCCCAGTGCACTGTGACTCTGCAGCTCCTCCATCACTTTTTCCACCCCATGACTCTGGGCATGGCCAGGTGACTTGCTTTGGTCAATAGGATATTAGGCCTTAAAAGTGCTTGCACGCTGGGGTTTGCCTGCTTTTGGCTGTAGTTGGAGCCCTTAGGCCAAGATGTGAACGAGCTTGAAATAGCCTGCTGGGGAGGCCAGATGCAAAATACCCAGGATGCCAACCACCAGACATGTGAGTGAGGCCATCTTAGACCATCCAACCAGGTTTATCAGCCAGAAAATTGTGGCCCACATGAGTGGACCCAGTTGAATTCAGCCCAAATTGCTGACCCACCAGATCATGAGCAAATAAAATGATCATTGGTTTAAGCCACTGAGTTTTGAATTGGTTTATTAAGCAGCAATTGATAACCGACACAATGGCCTTAAGCAAGTCATTTACTCCTCTGTGCCTCAGTTTCTTCATCTATAAAACAATGTTAACAATAGTACCTAGCTCACAGGGTTATATGAGCTTATACATAAAGTACTTAATACTGTATGAGGTACATTCTAAGCACTCAATAAATGGCCACACTTGTTATTATTATCCTTGTTTTGACAATAAAGAAAATGAGGTCCAAAGAGGTTAATTGACTTAGCCAAGCCAGTAGGTGGTACAGCAGAAATTCAAACCCTGGTCTGTCTGTGATAAGTTTGCTGTACGTTGCCTTCCCTGCTGAGAATTCCCTTTCTCTTCCTCTCTTCCCCTCTGCTGCTTTAATCCCTACTCATCTGTCTTAGTTATCCAGTGCCGCTATAACAGAAATACCATGAGAGAGTGGCTTTAACAAACAGCCATTTATTTTCTCACAGTTTAGAAGTCCGAATTCAGGGCATCGGCTCTAGGGGAAGGCTTTCTCTCTCTGTTGGCTCTGGAGGAAGATCCTTTTCTCTCCTGAGCTTCTGCCCTGGGTGATCTTTACATGGCTTAGCATCTCTGTTTCTCCATTTCTGCTTCTAGCTTGCTGGTTTAATCTCTTTCTATCTCAAAAGAGATTGATTTAAGATGCACCCTACACTAACTCTGCTTCATTGACATAACAAACACAACCCATTCCCAAATGGGATTATAACCACAGGCATTGAGGTTAGGATTTACAACACATGTTTGTGGGGGGGACACAATCCAATCCATAATACCATCCAAAGGCACCAAGCTCAAAATCCACCCTTGATCACAGCAGCCCATCTGGGTCCACCTCATTTCTAAGCCCCTGGGCTTCTCTTCCTCCCTCCTTCCCTCTTCCTCTCAATGGATCTCTCACACATGTGCACACTCGCTCTCATTTCTTCTTTCAACAAATAGGTACTGGTGACCTACTATGTGCCGAACACTGCCGTGGGCTCTGGGAACACCCACCCAGCTCACCATCTCGGCACCCTCCCCTCCGATCCACATATTCTGCAGGTGCTATGCTCTGTGCCCAGGTTATAAATTACTTGTGGACAAATCCAGTTTCTTTCATTTATTCATACATACCTCCCTCCCTCCTTTGCTTCAACGAGCAACCTGGGAACGCCAAGATATGTAAGCAACTCTGACAGAGACTAACCCTCGAAGTGTTCAGAATCCCCCACTGGGCCTACCGCAGAGCTGAGCTCACAGCAGGCATCCTGAAATGCTTGAATTTAACTGGGTTTCTGGGTAACTGTCTTAGTTTCCTGGAGTCCCTGGGTAGTGTAAACATTAATGCACTCGGCTGCTAACCAAAAGATTGGAGGTTTGAGTCCACCTACAGGCACCTGAAAAGAAAGGGCTGGTGATCTACTTCTGAAAATCCAGCTACTGAAAACCCTAAGGAGCACCACTCTACTCTGACACACATGGGTCACCAGGAGTTGGGGTCAACCTGATGGCAATTGATAAGGTAAGTCTTAGTGTCCTAGGGCTGCTGTGACAAAATAACCGCAAAATAGATGACCTTAAAGAACATAAATTTATTGTTGTACAGTTCTGGAGGTTAGGAGTCCAAATCAGGGTATCAGCCATGTAGACTCCTTCTGAGAGCTCTGAGAGGAAATCTGTTCCATGCCTCTCTCCTACATTCTGGTGGCTTCCAACAATTCTTGGTGTTTCTTTGCTGCTTATAGATTCATCTTCACATGGTACCTCCCCACTCTGTTGTGATTCCATCTCCTTGTCCGTCCTCTCCTTTTGTAAGACACCACTCAAAAGAGATTAGGATACACCCTATTCTAGTATGACCTCATTAACGTAACATTGTCAAAGAAAAACTCTATTTCCAAACAAGGTCACATTTGCAGGCACCAAATCAAACCTGCTGCTGTCAAGTCGATTCCAACTCATAGTGACCCTATAGGACAGAGTAGAACTGCCCCATAGGGTTTCCAGGGAGCAGTTGGTGAATTTGAACTGCCAACCTTCTGGTTAGTATTCATAGCTCTTAACCACTACGCCACCAGGGCTCCTTTGCAGATACAGGGGTTAGGATTTCAATATCTTTCTACAGGACACAGTTCAATCCATAACAGTAACTATTGAAGACTCAGCATGAAGCCAACAAATGACCTCGGAGTGGGTGGTGTTGGCACCCTGGAGGCTCTGCCTCCCCCATATGTAGCAAAAGAAGAGTGCTGGAGGCTCTGGACCCTTCCTCCTCCTCCCGTTCCTGGTAACCATGACCAGGCTGCTGTGAGCATGCCAAGGTAGGTATCATCCTGGCATGGTCAGAGCCAGCCTGCCTGGCCTGGGTGTCTGACCCAGTGGCACTTCTATCCTGCTGCCCTGCCCCATGGTCAGCGTGGGTAGATGTGAGTGGATCACCTGCTGGACTCAGACACTGTGTGGGGCAGAGCACCAGAAGGGACATGAAGAGGCACTACCATCCTCCTGATCCCTGACCACTGCCTGGACCTTTCCAGTGGGCAAACTAGAGAATGGCACTATTACCATCCCCAGTTTTCACAGGAGATGGAACTAGGAAACTGAGAGGTGAAATGACTGGCCCAAGCCCACACAGCTTGGCAAGTCCTTAAGTTCAGTGTTCCACGGCCAAGCCCTGACTCCCAGGGAGATTACACACCAGCTGGGGAAACAGGATAAAGCCTATAAAGACAACTAATAATACAAGGTGTTATGGATTGAATTGTGTCCCCCAAAAAGATATGTTGAAGTCCTAACCCCCATACCTGTGAACACGACCTTTTTTGGAAATGGGGTCTTTGAAGATGTTATCAGTTAACATGAGGTCATACCGGAGTAGGGTAGGTCCTAATCCAATATGACTAGAAAAAAGATATGACTAGTGTCCTTAAAAAAGAGGAGAAGAGACAGAGAGAGGTACAGGGGGAAGACAGTCATGCGATGAAGGAGTTAAGCTACAGGTACAAGCCAAGGAACACCCAGGACTACCAGAAGCTGGGAGAGACGGGGAAGGATCTTCCTCTGGAGACTTTGGAGAGCGCATGGCCCTGCTGCTGACATTCTGATCTCAAACTTTCAGCCTCCAGAACTGTGAGACATAAATTTCTGTTCTTAGAAACCACGGGATTGGTGGTATATTGTTATGGAAGCCCTGGGAGATGAACACACAAGGGACTTTTGTAAAACTGCCAGAGGAATCGAAGTTCAGAGGAAATGTCTTTCTGAAGGCGTAGGCTTGGCCTAGTTAAATCCTTTGCCGAGTTCTGAGTAGGAAAGCCCCATTCAGTTATCTGCCTTACAAATTGGTCCACCACCCTCCTGCACCCCAAGTATGTACAACAGCCTCTTTTGACACTTTCCAAAGAGGTGTAAATAATAATAATAGCCATGGCAATATTAAGAACTTCTGATCTACCAGGGCTTATTGTCTTCTTTGTTCTAAGCTGTGCCTTACATATGTGATCTCCTTTAATTCTCACGAGTGTGCAAACCTAAGGGATAGAGTCTAGATCGGAGCCCAGGTCTCTGTGGTTTAAACCATCAGGCCATTTTCTCCCCTTGACTCTCCGCAGCCAGCTGAATCAGAGCAATATGTTTCCCAAGCAGCAATTCTTCTTTTGTCTTAAGCAATAACCCAACTAAAAATTGTCCAGGACTCGAGCTTTGCTCCTTACTTGGAATCATAGACTCGAGAGTTTCATTCTTAAAAATTACTCCCTAGGAACTCTCACCCCATTTTACTGATTGGGAAAACGGAGATACAGAATAACAAATGCCTTGCCCAAAGTCCTGTAGCTGGTTGAATCCAAGGCAAACCTTCTGATCTGAGGTCCAGGCTCTTGGGCAAAGGCTCTGAGCCCTCAAGGAATTTATTATGTACTGGCTACACAGGACATAACATAGAAAAATAACAATACCAAAGACAGGGGTCTTCTCACAGCCTGCTGTTCCTTCCCTTCATGCCAGGGGTTTTCAAATACAATTTCAGCAGCAGAATCTCTTCCAACCTGCATTAAATCCATTGCAGTCGAGTTGATTCTGACTCATATCGACCCTACAGGACAGTGTAGAACTGCTCCATAGGGTTTCTGAGGATGTACTATTTACAGAAGCAGACTGCTACATGTTTCTCCCACCCAGTGGCTGGTAGGTACAAACCACTGACCTTTTGGTTAGCAGCCAAGCATTTAACCACTGCACTACCAGGGCTCCCCTCCCCTTTTATAAGACTTCCCTCCCACACTCCTCTTAATGAGAAACTTGATAAGGAATCCCTATATATTTAAATCATAGTTTCGAGGTAGCAGGGCCAAGATGGCAGAGTAGTCAGATGCTTTCTTCGGTCCCTCTTACAACAAAGACCCAGAAAAACAAATGAATTGATTATATATGACAATCTAGGAGTCCTGAACATCAAAGACAAAATTGAGGAATTGGACTGGGTGGCAGGGGGAGGGAAAGAGAACTCAGAAGCCGTGAGAATTTGCCAGACCTGACCTGGCCAGCATCCTGCTAGCTGGATTGGATGGTGCGCATGGGCTGAGGCAAGCACTAGTGCTCAGGACTTGTTTCCCACACCAGGAAAAAACGAGCAGCAGAGTCTGCACAAGCCTCCGGAACCACGGGAAAACGGCACTAGATCTGCGAAAGTTAAGTGCAAGCGTCTAACCTACCTTGAGGGATCAAAAAAACCATTCCCCCTCTGGGAAGTAGCTCTCTCCCATTTACCCACCCCTTCCCCACTCTGCTCCAGTCCTGGTCTGGCTTCAGCTATAGCCAAGCCCCCTGGGCAGGAAGTGGGACCCATCTCATGCCCCATGTCATTCTCTCCACTTTGGAGAGGGAACAAATTCACATACAAGTAACAAACAGGAAAAAATAATTTGCCAGCTCCCCTAAAGCAGGACCTCAGAGCAGGCACAACCCCTTTACCTAGGCACAAGCATAAGGGGTCCATGGACTTTGAATGCCTTTCACCCTTGCCTAGACCTATATGGGCCCATTTCAACAGCGTAGGCCCTCATTAGCATAGCACAGCAGGATACATACCTGAAGCCTATTTTCAACCGCAACAGCTAAGGGGGAATGGCAGATTTGTGACATTTGACATGCCCTACCCTTTAAGCAGGGTCCTCACCTACCCACATCAGGGTCCTGAGGACTGGTAGCTTCACCCACTCCACCTTGCCACCCAAAAGACAGAGGTCTGAGAATAAATGGTGTCTCCCAGTCCTTACAGCCAACAGCATTGGGTGCCCAAAGTCCCACTGCAAAACCCACCCACCTATGTGCTCTAGGAAATGGGGACACGCTTGCCACCCAGGCATTCAGAGGCAGCCGTCAGCCCCCTACCTTGCTCAGCACATAACCCCCTACTGCAGCCAGATACCTGTGCCTGCTCCAATCACCCCTACATAGCCCTGCCAGTCTAGGACTGGCACCACACACTATGGACACTTGAGCTGAATTCACACAAGAAAATTAAATGGACTACTGGGCTCACATACCTAACAGCAGCTCTAACCACCTGGTAACAGGGCATGAGAGCTTCAAAGACGTCAATAATCCAAGTAGCTCACAGCCTATTTGAGCAGATGAAAACAAAACAAAGCAAGAAACTAAGACAGTAAGCAAACTAAATAAATAAATATAATAACTTATATTGGCAACAACAGTCAATATAAAATCACATAAAGGGGCAGATCATGATGGCTTCAGGAAGCAACCAAAACAAAGAACCAAGAAACCTCCCAGAGGAAGAAAAGGTCTTGGAATTACTGGAAGTAGAATTCAACAGATTAATATACAGAGCTTTTCAAGAGATTAGGAAGGTGATCAGGCAAATGCAGAACAAGCCAAGGAAAACACAGACAAAGCAATAGAGGAATTTAAGGTTATTCAAGAGCATAATGACAAATTTAACAGACTGTAAGAATCCATAGAAAGACAGCAAATAGAAATCTAAAAGATTAACAATGAAATTTCAGAATTAGACAACTCAATAGGAAGTCATAGGAGTGGAATTGAGGCACTGGAAGTCAGAATTAGTGAGATTGAAGATAAAGCACTTGACACCAATTTATTTGGGGAAAAATCAGATAAAAGAATTTAAAAAAAAATCAAGAAACCCTAAGAATTATGTGGAACTTTTTCAAGAGAGATAACCTACGAGTGATTAGAGTACCAGAACAGGGGAGATAACAGAAAATACGGAGAGAATTGTTGAAGATTTTCTGGCAGAAAACTTCCCTGATATCGTGAAAGATGAGAATATATCTATTTAAGAAGCTCATCAAACCCTACGCAAGGTAGATCCCAAAGGAAAGTCACCAAGACACATTATAATCAAACTTGCCAAAACCAAAGATAAAGAGAGAATGTTAAGAGTGGCTAGGGATAAACAAAAAGTCATCTACAAAGAAAAGTCAATACGACCAAGCTCTGACTACTCAGCAGGAACCATGCAGGCAAGAAGGCAAAGGGATGACATATGTAAAGCCTTCAAGGAAAAAAAAAAAATGCCAGCCAAGAATTATATATCCAGCATAACTGTCTCTCAAATGTGATGGGAAAATTAGGGCATTTTCAGATAAACTGAAGTTAAGGAAAAATGTAAAAACCAAACTAAAATTACAAGAAATACTAAAGGGAGTCCTCTGGTTAGAGAATCAATAACATCAAAGAACAACCAGGACTAGAACGCAGGACAGAAAAACCAGATATCAACCCAGATAGGGAAGTCACAAAAATAAGTCAGAGCTAAAACACTGAAAATAGGGAAACAGAGACAACAATATGTAAAAGATGACAACATTAAAACAAAAAACAGAGACTAAATAATACAGTCATAAAATTTTCATATGGAGAGGAAGTCAAGGCAATATCAACAAATAAAAAATTGGATTAAACTTAGAAAAATGGAAGTAAATGATAAGGTAGCCATAAAGGGAACTAACAATCCTACACATCAAAGAAAAAAGAAAAAAAGAAGACTCAGCAAATACAAAATCAGCAACAATGAAAAAGTTGAAAAGAAAATACATTAAAAAAAAAAAAAGCACAGAAAATTAAGTGGAACAAAGAAACTGTCAACAACACACAAAAAAAGACATCAAAATGACAGTGCTAAACTCATACCTATCAATAATTACACTGAATGTAAATGGACTAAATGCACCAATAAAGAGACAGAGAGTGGCAGGTGGATAAAAAAAAACACAATCCATCTATATGCTGCCTACAAGAGACACACCTTAGACTCAAAGACATAAACAAACTAAAACTCAAAGGATGGAAAAAATATATCAAGCAAACAGCAATCAAAAAAAAAGCAGGAATGGCAATATTAATCTCTGACAAAATAGACTTTAAAGCAAAATCCACCACAAAGGATAAGGAATGATTAAAGGGTCAATACTTCAGGAGGACATAACCATAATAAATATTTACACACCCAATGACAGCGTTCCAAAATACATAAAACAAACTCTAACAGCATTGAAAACGGAAATACACAGCTCCACAATAATAGTAGAAGGCTTTAATATACTGCTTTCGTTGAAGGACAGAACATCTGGAAAGGCATGGAAGATCTAAATGCCACAATCAACCAACTTGATCTCATAGACATATACAGAACACTTCACCCAACAGCAGCCAAGTATACTTTCTTTTCCAACACACATGGAACATTCTCCAGAATAGACTGTATATCAGGCACAAAGCAGGCTTTAACAGAAACCAAAACACTGAATTATTATAAAGCATCTTTTCTGACCATAAAGCCATAAAAATAGAAACCAGTAACAGAAAAAGCAAGGGAAAAAAAAATCAAATACATGGAAACTGAACACCACCTTGCTCAAAAACTTCTGGGTTATAGAAGAAATTAAGCATGGAATAAAGAAATTCACAGAACCAAATGAGAATGAAAACACTTCCTACCAGAACCTTTGGGACACAGCAAAAGCAGTGCTCAGAGGTCAATTTATAGCAATAAAAGCACACATCCAAAAAGAAGGGTCAAAATAAAAACTTTAACCCTACAACTTGAACAAATAAAAAGAGAGCAGCAAAAGAAGCCCGTAGGCAACAGAAGAAAGGAAAAAATAAAAAATTAGAGCAGAATTAAAAGAAATAGAAAAACAATTGAAAGAGTTAACAAGACCAATAGCTGGTTCTTTGAAAAGATAAACCATTGGCCAAACTGACAAAAGAAAAACAGGAGAGGAAGCAAATAACCCAAATAAGAAATGAGATGGGCTATATCACAACAGACGTAACTGAAATTAAAAGAAATTTGTCCATTTCCTCTAGGGTTTCAAATTTGTTGGAGTACAATACGAAAAATTGTACTCCAACAAATTTGAAACCCTAGAGGAAATGGACAAATTTCTAGAAACACACTACCTACCTAAACTAACACAAACAGAGGTAGAAAAGCTAAATAAATCTATAACAAAAGAAGAGATTGAAGAAGTAATTTAAAAACTCCCAACAACAACAACAAAAAAAATCCCTGGCCCTGATGGCTTCACTGGAGAATTCCACCAAACTCAGAGAAGAGTTAACACCACTGCTACTAAAGGTATTTCCAGAGCATAGAAAAGGATGGAATACTCCCAAACTTATTCTATGAAGCCAGCATAACCCTGATACCAAAACCAAGTAAAGACACCAGAAAAAAAGAAAATTTCAGACCAATGTCCCTCATGAACATAGACATAAAAATCCCCAACAAAATTCTAGCCAATAGAATTCAACAACATATCAAAAAAATAATTCACCATGACCAAGTGGGATTCATACCAGGTATGCAGGGATAGTTCAACATTAGAAAAACAATCAATGTAATCCATCACATAAATAAAACAAAAGAAAAGAACCACATGATCTTATCAATTGATGCAGAAAAGGCACTGGACAAAGTCTAACACCCATTTAAGATAAAAACTCTCAGCAAAATAGGAATAGAAGGGAAATTCCTCAACATAATAAAGGGCATGTATACAAAGGCAGCAGCCAACATCATCCTAAATGGAGAGTCTGAAAGCATTCCCCTTGAGAATGAGAAGCAAACAAAAATGCCCTTTATCACCACTCCTATTCAACATTGTGCTGGAGGTCCTAGCCAGAGCAATAAGGCTAGAAAAAGAAATAAAGGGCATCCAAATTGGTAAGGAAGAATTAAAAGTATCTCTCTTTTTTTGCAGATGATATGATCATATACACAGAAAACCCCAAAGAATCCACAAGAAAATTACTGGAACTAATAGATTTCAGCAAAGTATCAGAATACAAGATACACATACAAAAATCAGTTGGATTCCTCTACACTAACAAAGAGAACTTTGAAGAGGAAATCACCAAATCAATACCATTTACAATAGCCCCTAAGAAGATAAAATACTTAGGAATAAGCCTAACCAGATATATAAAAGACCTATACAAAGAAAACTACAAGACAGTACTGCAAGAAACCAAAAGAGACAAACATAAGTAGAAAAACTTGCCTTGCTCGTGAGTAGGAAGACTCAACATTGTGTAAATGTCATTTCTACCCAAAGTGATCTACAAATCCCATGCAATTCCAATCCAAATTCCAACGACATTTTTTAATGAGATCAAGAAACAAATCACCAACTTCGTATGGAAAGGGATGAGGTCCCGGATAAGTTAAAGCATTACTAAAGAAGAAGAACAAAGTGGGGGTTCTCATGCTACCTGATATTAGAACCTATTATACCTCCACGGTAGCCCAAACAACCTGGTACTAGTACAACAACAGATACATAGACCAATGGAACAGAATTGAGAATCCAGGTGTAAATTCATCCACCTATGAGTAGCTGATATTTGACAAAGGCCCAAAGTCCCTTAAATGGGGAAAAGATAGTCTCTTTAACAAATGATGCTGGCATAACTAGATATCCATCTGCAAAAAAAAATTGAACAAGACCCATACCTCACACTATGCACAAAAACTAACTCAAAACGGGTCAAAGACCTAAATATAAAATCTAAAATGATAAAGATCATGGAAGAAAAAATAGGAACAATACCATGAGCACTAATAACGTGGCATAAACAGAATACAAAACATAACTAACAATGCACAAACAAGAGAAGAGAAACTAGATAACTGGGAGCTCCTAAAAATGAAACACTTATGCTCATCAAAAGACTTCACCAAAAGAGTAAGAAGACTACCTACAAATTGGGAAAAAATTTTTGGCTATGATATGTCTGATGAGGGCCTGATCTCTATTATCTATAAGACACTGCAAAAACTCAACAACAAAAAGACGACTCAATTAAAAAATGAGCAAAGGCTGTGAGTGGCATCTAAGATACTCCATTGTTCTCACCCCTTCGGGAGCAAGGTAGAATTAAGAAAACTAAAGACACAAGGGAAAGATTAGTCCAAAGGACTAATGGACCACAACTACCACAGCTTCCACCAGACTGAGTCTAGTACAACTAGATGGTATGGTGCCCAGCTACAACGACTGACTGCTCTGACAGGGATCACAAAAGAGGGTCCCAGGCAGAAGTGGAGAAAAAAAAATGTAGAACAAAATTCTAACTCACGAAAAATGACCAGACTTACCAGCTTAACAGAGACTGGAGAAACTCCAAGAGTATGGCCCCCAGATACCCTTTTAACTCAGTAATGAAGTCACCCCTGGGGTTCACCATTCAGCCAGAGATTAGACAGACCCATAAAACAAAATGAGACTAAAGAGGCACACCATTTCAGATGCAAGGACTAGAGACAGGAGGGGATAAGAAAGTTGGTAACGGGGAACCCAAGGTTGAGAAGGGAGAATGTTGACATATCATGGAGTTGTTAACCAAGGTCATAAAACAATATGTGTACTGTTTAGTGAGAAGCTAGTTTGTTCTGTCAACCTTCATCTAAAGCAGAATAAAAAAATTTTTAAAACTGTTCGCACTTCAAAGGACACTACCAAGAAAGTGAAAACACAACTCACAGGACAGGGAAAAATAAATAATGGGCAAAGGATATGAACAGGCACTTCACCAAAGAAGACATTCAGATAGCTAACAGATACATGAGGAAATGCTCACGATCATTAGCCATTACCAAAAAAAAAAAAAAAAAGCAAAAACAACCAAACCCAGTGCCGTCAAGTCGATTTTGACTCATAGTGACCTTACAGGACAGAGTAGAGCTGCCCCATAGAGTTTCCAAGGAGCTCCTGGCAGATTCAAACTGCTGACCCTTTGGTTAGCAGCCATAGCACTTAACCACTACGCCACCAGGGTTTCCCATTAGCCATTAGAGAAATGCAAATCAAAACTACAATGAGATACCATCTCACTCCAACAAGGCTGGTATTAATCCAAAAAAAACACAAAATAATAAATGTTGGAGAGGTTGTGGAGAGATGGAACACTTATACACTGCTGGTGGGAATGTAAAATGGTACAGCCACTTTGGAAATCGATTTGGCACTTTCTTAAAAAGCTAGAAATAGAACTACCATACAATCCAGCAATCCCAGACCTTGGAATATTGTTGTTGTTGTTAGGTGCCGTCAAGTCAGTTCCAACTGATAGCAACCCTATGCACAACAGAATGAAACACTGCCCGGTCCTGAGCCATCCTCACAATCATTGTCATGCTTGAGCTCATTGTTGCAGCCGCCATGTCAATCCATCTCGTTGAGGGTCTTCCTCTTTTCCGCTGACCCTCTTCTCTGCCAAGCATGATATCCCTCTCCAGGGACTGATCCCTCCTGACAACATGTCCAAAGTATGTAAGACATAGTCTCGCCATCCTTGCCTCTAAGGAGCATTCTGGCTGCATTTCTTCCAAGACAGATTTGTTCGTTCTTTTGGCAGTCTATGGTATATTCAATATTCTTTGCCAACACCACAATTCAAAGGCATCAAAATTCTTCCTTATTCGTTGTCCACCTTTCACATGTATATGAGGTGACTGAAAACACCATGGCTTCGGACAGGTGCACCTTAGTCTTCAAGGTGGCATCTTTGCTTTTCAACACTTGAAGGAGGTCTTTTGCAGCAGATTTGCCCAGTGCAGTGCATCTTTTGATTTCTTGACTGCTGCTTCCATGGCTGTTGATTGTGGATCCAAGTAAAATGAAATCCTTGACAACTTCAATCTTTTCTCCGTTTATCATGATGTTGCTCATTGGTCCAGATGTGAGGATTTTTGTTTTCTTTATGTTGAGGTGTAATCCATGCTGAAGGCTGTGGTCTTTGATCTTCATTAGTAAGTGCTTCAAGTCCTTTTCACTTTCAGCAAGCAAGGTTGTGTCATCTGCATAACGCTGGTTGTTAATGAGTCTTCCTCCAACCCTCATGCCCCGTTCTTCTTCATATAGTCCAGCTTCTCGTATTATTTGCTCAGCATACAGATTAAATAGGTATGGTGAAAGAATACGACCCTGATGCACAGCTTTCCTGACTTTAAACCAATCAGTTTATATCCTAGAAAAATAAGAGCCGTCACATGAATAGATACATGCACACCCATGTTCACTGCAGCAGTGTTTACAATAGCAAAAAGATGGAAACAACCTAGGTGCCCATCAACAGGTAAATGGATAAACAAATTATTGTCTATATATAATGGAATACTACGCAACAATAAAGAACAAAGATGAATCTGTGAAACATAACATGGAGGAATCTGGAAAGCATTATACTGAGTGAAATTAGTCGCAAAAGGACAAATATTGTATGAAACCACTATTATAAGAACTCAAGAAAAGGTTTAAACACAGAAGAAAACATCATTTGGTGGTTACAAGGGTGGGAGGAGAGAGAGAGGGGAATTCACTAATTAGACAGTAGACAAGAATTATTTTTGGTTAAGGGAAGGACAATACACAACACGGGGAAGTCTGCACAACTGGACCAAACCAAAAGCTAAGAAGTTTCCTGAACACAACCAAACACTTCAAGGGACAGAGTAGCAGGGGTGGGGGTCTGGGGACCATGGTTTCGGGGGACATCTAGGTCAAGTGGCATAACAAAGTTCATTAAGAAAATGTTCTGCATCCCATTTGGTGAGTGACATCTGGAGTCTTAAAAGCTTGAGAGCAGCAATCTAAGATGCATCAATTGGTCCCAAATCACCTGGAGCAAAGGAAAATGAAGAACACCAAAGACACAAGGAAAATATTAACCCAAGAGAGAGAAAGGGCCACACAAATTAGAGACTCCACCAGCCTGAGGGCAAAAGAACTAGATGGTGCCTGGCTACCACCACTGACCGCCCTGACAGAGAACGCAACAGAGTTCCTGATGGAATAGGAGAAAAGTGGGGTGCAGAACTCAAATTCTAGTATAAAGACCAGACTTAATGGTCTGAGACTAGAGGAACCCCTGAAGACATGGCCTCTGGACTCTCTGTTAACCCGGAACTAAAACCATTCCCGAAGCCAGCTCTTTAGACAATGATTAGACTGGACTATAAAACATAAAATAATACTTGTGAAGAATGTGCTTCTCAGTTCAAGTAGATACACGACACTACATGGGCAGCTCCTGTCCGGAGGCAGGATGAGAAAGCAGAAAGGGACAGGAGCTGCTTGAAAGGACGTGGGAAACCCGGAGTGAAAAGGGGAAGTGTGCTGTCACATTATAGGGATTGTGACATGGTCGCATAATAACTTATGTCTAAATTTCTGTATGAGAAATTCACTTGAGCTGTGAACTTTCACCTAAAGCACAATAAATAAGTAATAAAATAAAACATACAGTTTTTACTCTGTTCCAACAGGAGGGGCTTGGAGCTCTACCTGTCCCCAACTTCTCCCCAAGGCTGACCCTGCACCCCTCCATCTTCCTCTCTAAGGAGGCCAAAGGCTTCTTTGAGCGCAGCCTGTGAATCCCGGCACCCCAGCCTAGAGAACTTGTGTTCCCCCATTCACTCACCCTCTTGGCTTCTAAGCCCCATCCCAAGTCCACTTAGATCTTGACTCCAAGAATGTGGCATGTACGGTTCTAGGCCCATTTATGACATACTGAAATTATCCCTTTGCATTGGCAAGGCATGCTTGCCCCCATAATCACATGTGACCCCCAGAACAGCCCTGTGAGGTGGGGTCACTCCCACTTGACAGATGAGGACGCTGAAACCCAGATAAGGACTCACCTGCCTAAAGTCCCACAGTCAGTAAGTAGCAGGCTTCGGCTTGAGCTTGTCCTACCTGAAACCTAAACCCACATCCCTGCCCCAAAAGCTTTCACTCCAATGGCCCCCAGCCTTAACTCTGTGTCTTTCATTTTAGTAAACGAATCGTGTCCCCTAAAATATGAGTTGACTTCCTGGCCCCAGTACCAAACAGGGTGTGATCCTGTTTGGACCTAGGGTTTTCCTTTTGTTATGTTAATGAGACCATGACAGAGCATTGTGTGTCCTAATCACTTCCGAATTAAAACAAAGAAAGAAAGAATAGGTGTAGAGACACACACAGGAGAAAGACAGATTCCATGTGAGGAGCTATCTACAAGCAGAGGAAGGCCAAAGATCTGCCAGGGCTACTGACAAGGAAGGACCTCCCTCTAGAGCTATGCCCTGAATTCGGACTTCCAGCCTTCTGTACTGTGAGGAAATAAATTTCTGTTCTTTAAAGCCACCCACTTGCAATATTGCTGTTACGGCAGCACTAGGTAATTAAGACAGGAGGTAACACAGTCTCACAACCAGCAGGTCATTTGAATCTCTTTTGAACATTTAAAAACTGCAGATGTCCAAGGCCCTGCCCCTCATGTTCAGAATCAGATCTGGGGCTGGGGCATTGTATCCTGCCATGGACAGCCATGTCACTCCTGCACAAGACACAGCAAAAAGTCCCAGGGTCATCCCAGACCTCTGTTAGCCTCCCTCCAGTCCTGGGCACCAAAGAAAGGTGCCCCAATCTGAACCACAGCAGAGGCTGGGAGACTCACCGTGTAGAGCTCGTTGGTGACCTTCAGGAGCTCCTCATGCATCTGCAGGCCAATCTCCTTGCTCTGGAACATGGAAGAACAAATGTCAGAGGACATCTATCAATTTCTTTTCAAATACAGAAAAATCAGGAATGCTTGGGGTGAGGTGGGAAGTGGGGCAGAAATCATCATAAACCTCATGGATCTAGACCTGAATTTCTCAGCTTGTGTTCATGAAACAAACCCACAGAGGGAGGCTCCTTGCCAAAGGAATTCTCTGGTCACATAGGTTCAGGAACCCTACATATCACCTCTCTACCTTGGTGATTCACAGTGACGTTAGCATATTAAATATTCTGAACCGTCCTACAGCCAACCTGTTCATTTCGCTTTAATTCTGCACTTCTTCAGCTGATTTGCCAGAATATGCATTCCTTGCTCAACGCTTATTAACATCTCATGAAAGCAGGGCTTCTCAGAACGCAGTGTGGGAAACGATGTAGCATCTTAGTTCATGGTGAGAGTGACTGGTATTCTCAGGTCATCCCAGGAGCCTCCTGGTCAGTGCCCTCCTGGTTCCTGGAGCTTGTCCTCCTTGACTAGGAACCAGCTGTTGACTCCTGTAAATCAGTGTCAAACAAGTCCAGAGAGGCTGAGATCACCCACCTTTGACACCAAATTGTGTGGTGGACAACAAACCCCAGTCCACACGCCAGCGGCATTCTATGGGAATCTCAGCCTACCTTCCCTGGTCAATCCAGACTCCAGCTACCCACACAGCCCCTTCTCTCTCATCCCCACTAGGTCAGCGGGTACCACCTCAGGTCTGGTTAGGTTCTCAGGAACCAGGACCAAAGGCCAAATTGTTTACGGCAAAGGGGTCCCACACCTCACAACACCCATTTGGCATGAACATCTTGGTTTTCAGAGCCTGGTTACCACAAATGCCTGGAGCCCTGGTTTGGCCCCAAATTTCAGTCCAGCCTCCCCTGTGCTCATTCCCATGCCTGGTTAACCTCATCTACTGCTGCTCAGATCCTGGCAGGATGACAGCTCCACACCCTCAACAAATTTGCTCCACAAGTTAAACAGGAACAGTACAGGTCAGTGCTAGCAGCGGCCTGTGTGGCCTTGGTAAGTAACTTCCCGGTTTGAGCCTCAGTTGATGCATCTAAAATAAAAAACTCAAACTAAAGCAGTGCTTCCCAAAGCATGATCTGGAGGCCACTGCTGGGTGTAACTCTAAAAAGGGGCAGGGCTTCTGTGGCCAAATACTACCTTTGAGAAAAGCTGGTTAAACAAAACCCATTGCCCTTGAGTTGATTCCAACTCACAGTGACGCTATAGACTGAGTGGAACTGCCCCAGAGAGTTCCCAGGGAGTGGCTGGTAGATTCCTATTCAAACTGCTGACCTTTTAGTTAGCAGCCGAGCTCTTAGCCATTGCGCCACCAGGGTTCCGGTTAAACAAAGTCAGGCAGATTTTCTTGACTGTGGGACTTCCCAGAGCTTTAATAGCCTCATGTGCACAGAGGCTTTCCCAGAGGGGGCTGGGGGTGTAGGTTAGTTGACTTCAGTCCTTCTTTCCTGAGGTGACTTACATGACTAGTCTATTAAGGCACAAGATTGAGAAAACAATGAAGAAATGATCTCCAGGGTTCCACTCTACCTGAAAAGTCTAGGATTCTTTGTTACTTTATTTATGTTTTATTATTATCATTTTGGTAAATACTTCCCCTACCTGTAAAATCTGTTGCCATCGAGTTGATTCCAACTCATAGTGACCCTATAGGACAGAGTAGAACTGCCCCATAGAGTTTCCAAGGAGCACCTGGTAGATTCGAACTGCCGACCTTCTGGTTAGCAGCTGTAGCACTTAACCACTATGCCACCAGGGTTTCCAATACTCTCCCTGGGTGGTGCAAATGGTTAAGTACTTGGCTACTAACTGAAAGGTTGGCAATTCAAATCTACCCAGAGGCACCTCAGAAGAAAGGCCCAGTGATCTTTTTCCCAAAGGTCACAGCCTTGAAAATCTTATGGAGCAGTTCTCCTCTGACACACATGGGATCGCCATGAGTCAGAATCAACTTAATGATGACTGGTTTGGGTTTATTTTGTTTGTTTTGCCTGTACCATCAAGTTACATTTCTGTATAGAAAATTTGAGCTCTGACTCTTCCCTGAGGAGCTGAGTCATCCTGCTCTTACTTCAGCTCCAGCGGCCTCACAGCTTGACCATATGCGGATGGGCAGAGACCAGCCTTCCTCCTGCCCCCATGCAGGTTGGGAGCCCCTGAACTCCTTACTGAAGCCCGTTCAGCTGTAGCGGAGGAAGGCTCAGTGTCAGACACCATCTCTTCCCAGGTGCCTTCTCCTTGCCCCACAGCCTTTCTCGCAGCTGCTGGGCCTGGGATTTTGCCAAGAATTACCCCTCTGAAGGTAGGCCCAGGATCTCTCAAGAGACACCAGAAAGCTCTGGGGAAATTCCAGAGATCTGTGTAGGCCTCCCTCAGCTCTGCTGACTAAAGACAAGGGAGCCAATTCAAAACCGCAGCAGAGACTGAGCAGAACTTCTGTGCAGTGCTCACTGGGGACGGTCAGGAGAGTCGTGAGCATACCTAGTGGTGCTCAGTGAACCCGACCAGATAGCCACACCTCCTTCTATTCTTGATTTTCTCAAATGGGAAATCCGTACCTCAGTTCCCCCTGTGGCCCATTTAGCCCCCTGTTGCCGGCCAATGCAGCTCACACGCACCCCCATCCGTCAGTGAAGGCTTACATGTTGCTACGATGCTGAACAGGGTTCAGCAGAGCTTCCAGGCTAAGAAGGACTAAAAAAAAAAAATGACTAGGAAGGCCAAAATCAGCCTGTGAAAACCCTGTGGATCACAACAGTCCAGTTCTGTCATACACGGGTCACCCTAAGTCGAGGGCCAATTGAGGGCCAACTTGCCAGCAGGTAACAACAACGAACGACCTGACATTCGCCCACCACTGCTGACTGCAGACTTTCCAACACGCCCTTGGCCTCCTCTGTGTCCTCAGTCTCACCACCACCTCTGATACCCAAGACCCTCTTTCTTAATATATTTACTTTTATGAGCTAACTTTTTTTGATAAGTAACAAATGTACATGGTTAAAGAAACTCTAACAGCCAACAAGGTAAAAAAAGTAAAAGGTTAAGTCTCCCAGGCTCCCAGACCCCGCCCAGAGGCAAATGCTGTTAAAAGTTTCTTCTGATACCTTCCAGAAATAGTCTATGCATATGTAAGATTACATCTGGATATCATATGTTCTTTTTTTAACACAAATGAGAGCATACTATGTACACCTTTGCACCTTGCTTCTTTCATTTAACTGCGTATCTGAAGTATTGTTTCCATAGCAGCCTGTATAGCAGTCCCATCCGCCCCTTTCCACAGCTGCTAGAGATTCCGCATACCAGATGCGTCTGAATTAATTTAACCAGCTCCTGAGTGATAGGCATTAGGCTGTATCCCGTCTCTTGTTATTTCAAACAATAATGCAGTGAACACCCCCGTTTCTTGTCACTGTGCACTGTCCATGTGGGCAGGGACTCCTGACAGACAAATTCCTGGAAGCAGCTCTGCTGGAAAGGGCCCTGCCTTCAGGACCCAACCTGGCCTATCAGCCCCTGCCCAGCTGGCTCTCCTGTGTACTCCAGGTCTCAGCTCCCATTTGTCTGTCAACAGCAGCCAAATCACCATCCCACCAGCCTCTCTCCCGGGATCTGTCCTGTACAACCTTGGGTCCAAGGTCAAAGGTCCAATACAGTCTGGATGGTCCCTTATAACAAACTCAAAATATCCAGAAGTGAACCCCTGAACTTTTCCTCACCCCCTTGATTTCGGCAATGGGATAACATCTTCCGAGGCATGTTGCCTCAAAATCTTAGGGTTATCTTTGAAACTTTTTTTTATCCTTTCTCCTCAATCCACAGCCTGTGACTGTGTCCTGCCTTTAAACTGCCCGACCCTTTGTTCTCTGCAGCAGACAATGCCGGTTACTTCCTCAACATTCATTCTTGCCCTTCCTACTTGCTAAAAGAGCTGTGAATCTGGCCCTGCCTTCGTCCCTCCAGCCAAGTTCTTCCGGGAAGATGGTGGATTCTGGTTTGTGTTGTCAATTCAGGGGTGAACATGTGGCTTCACTGGACAGAAGAGAAAGACTTATGTGGTTGAGTGGAAGGCTGTAGCCCTTCTACCGACTGCTAGCAAAAAAGCACATATGCTGAGTTTCTGTTAAAAAAAAACCCCAAACCAGTTGCACGGAGTCTACTCTGACCACGGCAACCCCGGGTGCGTCAGAGTACAATTGTGCTCCATAGGGTTTTCAATGGTTGTGATCTTTTGAGGGTAGATCGCCAGGCTTTTCTTCTGAAGTATTTTGGGTGGATTTGAACTGCCAACCTTTAGTTAGTAGCCAAGTACTTGATAATCTGTGCCTCCCAGGGACTGCAGTTTCTATTAAAGGTGATGGAAAAATTTGGAAAGGGAAGTGGTTATGGTTGCACCACACTTCAGACATAATTAACATTACTGAATTGTACATATGATAAAAGTTGACATGGTAAATGCTCATATATTATATATATTTCACCATAATAATTTTTTTTTTTTTTAAAGCATGTAACCCCAGTGGCTGCCAACAGCCATCTTAGGACCAGAAGAGGAGCCAGCCTTAGGACGCAGAGCCAAACAACCCGGGTCCTGGATGACCTCACTGAGCAACAGCTGAACAACTGAGCAACAGAGCCTGCCTCCCACTGAACACCCACTTCTGTGGCTTTAACGTTTAAGCCGCTTTGAGCTGAGGTTTTTACTTACTTGCAGCCAAAATCATCCTAAGTCCCATTGCTCCCCATCAGTCCCCAGAACAAGCACAGTATCATTACAGGCCCAGATCCCTGGAGGAGCCTCCTAACAGGTCCCTGATTCTTGTCTCTTTGAGCTAATGGTCTATCCTGCATGCCAGGGCCAGCATAATTTCCCAAAAATGATTTCATCGTGTCCCTCCAAAGCTTCTGCCGCACTGTCTGCAGGATCAAGGCCCAGCTCCTTAGCTTGACTTGCGAGGCTCTACACGAGTAGCACAGATCTGGTTACACAGTAGAAAGGGGTGAATTTTGGAGCCACAGGGATCTGGATTCGAGGCGGGACTTAAAATCATTTAATCTCTCGGCACTTCAGCTTCCCTGTCTGTAAAATCAGCACCCCGTTTATGTCCTTTTCACTTACAACCAAAAAAAAAAAAAAAAAAAAAAAACAGTCGCCACGAAGTGGATTCCAACTCATGGCGACCCCATGTGTGACGGAGTAGAACTGTGCTCCAGGGGGTTTTCAGTGGCTGATTTCTTAGAAGCAGATTGCCAGGACTTTCTTCCCAGGAGCCTCTGGGTAGGCTTGAATGTCCAGCCTTTTGGTTAGGGGCCTAGCATGCTAACCATTTGCACCACCCATGGACTCCTTGTACTTATAAAAGGGTACATAATTATCTTTCTTGTTTACTTGTAAATTCATTTATTACATGCTTTCCCCACTTGAATGTGAGCCTCATGAGAGCAAAGGGATTTTATGGTAGTGGATGCTGCCATGTCCTGCTCAGATCCCACACCTGCTGGGACTGCAGAGGGCTGTCTCAGGGATGGCCTCAGCAGACAAAGTGACATCCTTCCCAGGGTGGCCCTCAACCAAAGGCTGATCCATGTAGGGTACAGAGACCTGTCTCAACTTGTACAGCTCTGAAGGGTTGTTCCATCTTTAGAACCCCCTAAAGAGTTGCTAAGTCCTCTAGTGAGGCTGCCTACATCACAGCTCAACCTCACCCTGCTTCCTCCTCTTCCCCGCCAAGGTGCTGAGCCCAAGAACACTCCCAAATCAATCCCCTTTGTGCTAAATCCAGATGTCTCAGAGTCTGCTTTCTGGGGCACCCAGTCTACAACATCTCCCTTCCCCATGCCTGTGTTCCTGGGACACCACCTAGCCTGCCATGTAATGGGTGATTAGTGAACGTATTTGTCGAATGAACAAATGAAGTGACAGCTTCTTCAGCCTTGGTTTGCTTCTCTATAAACTGGGATGACAGCATGTGTATCCCTGAGTCCCTGGGAGAATGGAAAGAGATAATGCCTATGGCAGCACTTGGCACCATGACAGGCACAAAGTACTAATAATGGGCTGAATCGATGCCCACTGCATGCCAGCAACAAGGCTAGGAAGGGTACACAGACAGGAATAAAAAATGGAATCTTTTATTAACTCTTCCCTTAAGAATCTCCCAGTCTGGCAGGGTAGAGGATCAAGAACACAAATAATTCTAAGGCAGAGAGCAGGAAGGGTTGCAAAAGGGTGATCAGTGAAATAAGGTGGGATGAAGTGATAGGAGGATGGAGGGGGTAGTACCAGAGCAATCTCGCCTGGTCTGAGTGGCCGGAGAGGGCATTCTAGACAGGGGCACAACCCAAGCAAAGCCTCGCAGACTGACCAGGAATAGCAAGAAGTCTAGTTCGCAAAGAGAGAAGTATAACAACAGAATAGCAGGAGATAAGCTTGGAATGGAGATTGGGTCAGAGTCACAGAGGCTTCTGGGGTGCAACCTCATTCCAAGTAGGGTGGGAGCCCCTGAAGGTCTCTGAGCCAGAGAATACGATAATCAGAGCTGCGCTTCCGGAAGATAAAGATGACAATGGTGTACCTACCACCTGTTGTCATTTTGTTGTACTGTGGTGATTTGTTGCCGGAAGCTATGCCACCAGTATCTTAAGTACCAGCAGGGTCACGTATAACAGGCAGGCTTCAGTGGAGCTTGTAGGTTAAAACAGACTGGAAAGAAAGGCCTGGGAATCAACTTGCAAAAATAAGCCAATGAAAACCTTAGGGACCATAACAGAAGGTTGTCCAACTTGTTTGCCTTGGACATGGCATAAGAAGGGATCAATCACTGGAGGAAGATGCCACGTTTGGTGAAGCAGAGAACCCGTGAGGGTGAGAAAGGCCCTCAGTGAGACGGACTGGCACAACAGCCCCGTGATGGACTCATATATGCTGGCGATTTTGAGGATAATGTAGAACTGAGCAACGTTTCATTCGTACATGAGGTCATCATGAGCCTATCTGCACAATGTACAGAGAACGGGTTACATGGGAGTGGTTGGCAGTCTGGCTCCTGTGTTTCCTCAATAGGACTTTAAGCCTCCAGATGGAATCTACCCACGTCTCTACTCCTCTCTCCATCAGCGCTAAGCACAGAGGCTGGCCACACAGCGATCCTCAGTTGCTGAACTGCATAGAATTCCAAAGAATTGTGTCCTTTTTTTTTTTTTAGTAGTTGGGGTTAGTTAAGAAGGGACGTATTCTCCACTGCAGTTTCAGAAACTACTGGATAAGGAAACCAAACCAAACATTCCACCAGGAACAAGGAGGCCAAAACCCCGATAATCTCTAGCAGATGCATTCACACCCAGCCCTTGGGGACCCAAGTGGCAACGTATTAACACTTGAGATCATATTTCTCGCATTGCTTTCATGCCTTCAGAGGTAGCGGATCGCAGGGTGTTTCCTTTATGCACAAGACATGTGTGGACTGTGGAAAATGATGAAATTGGGCTAAGGAGAGTTTAGCCATGGCAGCCATGGTTACTCGGGGTTGAAAGGACAGAGTCCTGGTTCTGACCCAAATAAGCCTGTGAAATCAGGCGAACCCAGCCCCAAGGGCCAGCCACCCTGAGGGTGGGTCACTCTAGGCCCTGCCTGGTTCCCCATCCTCTGCCTGGTTTTTCTGCCCGCAGCTAAAACCTGTCAGACTCCCCTCAGCACTATTGATATTTGGGGCTAGTTAATTCTTTGTTGTGAGGGGCTGTTCAGTACATTGTAGGGTGTTTTAGCAGCATCCCTGGCCTCTACCCACTCAATACCAGTAGCATTCCCCGCCCTCATTCCCCAAGTTGTGACAACCAAAATTATCTCCAAAAACAAAAAACCCATTCCCATCAAACCAATTCTGAAAACTATCTCCAGAACTGTCAAATGCTCCCTGGGGCAGAACCACTGCCTTAGACCAAGGCCTCAAAGTGGCAGCTTCTCTGGCCTGCAGACATGTTTTGTTTGGCCATTCAGTGTTTTCAGAAAATCTGAATACTTTCTTGGCACTTAAAATTATGGAAATTTCTCTTAGATGTCCTGACTTTTAGCTTCTCTTGAAAAACTAGAAACATCAGCCACACTGAGCCCCCATCTCCACACGGCGGCCCTGTAAAGGGGGCTTGTGCTGTCTGTCGGCCACAAAAAAAAAGCCAAACCCACTGCCTTTGAGTCAATTCCAACTCATAGCGGCCCTATAGGACAGAGTAGAACTGCCCCATAGAGTTTCCAAGGAGTTCCTGGAGGATTCGAACTGCCGACCCCTTGGTTAGCGGCTGTAGCACTTAACCACCACACCACCAGGGTTTCCGCAGTGCCCAGCATTTCGCTTCCTGACCCACATCGCCCATCTCCATGGAGGCATTCAGGCTGAGCCAGAACCTCTGAGAGTACCTTTCGAACTAGCACCCTTCTCACATCCCAACATTTGAGAGCCACTGAACAGAGTCTTGTTCCTGAAACCAAGCCTTGGGCTCCCCGGTGGCCCCTACCACCACTGCTGTGTGGACTCGCAGCATCCCCTGGACCCAGGGTTACTGTCCCCAACCCTTCTGCCTGTACTCTCTCCTCTTGGACCTCTGTGGCCAACTCCTCACCTAGCTTTGTTCAATTTATACAGATAGTTACTGAACATCTACTAGATAATAGAAGCCCTGGTGGCGCAGTGATTAAGAGCTCAGCTGCTAACCAAAAGGTTGGCAGTTCAAATCCACCAGCCGCTCCTGGGAAACCCTATGTGGCAGTTCTACTCTGTCCTATAGGGTCGCTATGAGTTGAAATCGACTTGATGGCAATGGGTACGAGACACCAACCTCAACCAGGCACTGAAGACTCAAAGCCGAATGAGACGTGGTCCCTACTTTCAAGTAGCAGTCATATCAACAGCACCTGGCATTCACAGGGCACTTTCCAGTTGCTGAATACTGTCCTAAGTCACTTCCATGCGTTAGCTAACCAAAACCCTGTAAGGCACATAAAAAACAGAAACAGTTGCTACGAAGTTGACTCTGACTCGTGGTGACCCTATGTGTACCTGAGTGTAACTGTGCTCCATGGAGTTTTCAGTGGCTGAGTTTTCAGAAGTAGATCACCAGGCCTTTCTTCTGAGGCACATCTGGGTAGGCTTGAACCTCCACCCTTTCAGTTAGTAGAGAGCACATTAACCATTTGCACCTTCTAGGGACATTACATCTATATATACATTATGAGGTCCCTGGGTGGTTCAAACGGTTTGTCCTCAACTGGTAACCAAAACGTTGGAGGTTTGAACCCACCCAGTGGCACCGCAGAAGAAAAGTCCTGGCGATCGCTTCTGTAACAGTTCCAGCCAAGAAAATCCTATGGAGCAGTTCTATTCTGTAATACATGGAGTCACCGTAAGTCGGAATCAACTCAGCAGCACAAGACAACAATATATGTTTATATATTAAAAAACTATCTATGTCTATATGTATAACCCATATATAATAATATATACAAGGTAGGTCCTACTGCTACTCCCACTTCACAGATGAGGATGGGAGGCTCAGAATGGTTGAACAACTTGCTCAAAGTTGCACAGCAAGAAAGTGGCAGAGCCAGGATTTGGTTTTTGGTTGGTCCATTGTATGGTTGGTCTGTGGTATGCTTCCTCAGGGCCCAGTGGGAGCACAGACATTCAGATGAAAAGAAGCCATTCCAATGCTGTAATAGAGATGAATCCAGACTACAAGAAAGTTATGAAAGAAGATGTGTCCCCTGGACACTGTCTACCTTTCTCATCACCTGTGTAGGAATCTGCATCCCTGGCACTCCCCCTTCCCTTACTTGTAGGCCGGTCTAGCTCTAAGCCCTGGTCCTCCTTGACCTACCCTGCCTTGCCATGAAAAAATCAGCCATGATTGCCATCTCTTGTTTTTCCCTTCCTCCTTCTGATAACAGAAGATAAGGTATAGGTGGGACTGACTCTTGCTTGCCTTGCCACAAGAGATGGTCTGTTGGAGCCAGTGATTGGTCGGAGATAGAAACATGTCCCAGGGGAGCCAATAAGCCCTATCTTCCCTGGGAACTTTCTAATAATCCTCTCCCAAAGATCATCTCTCCTCTCAGGTTGCTAAGCTAGGACATCAGGAGTCTTCGGCTGCCTGTAGTCACTGTGTCCACCGCGAGGAGAGCGCCAGAACTTTGACAGCAGCCTTTGAGTCCCTAGATCTACTGATGCCTGAACAGGATTTATCTCTGGACCTTTTAGTTAAAGGATCCAATAAATTTTCATTTTCACTTATGTGAAAGAATATCAGCATAAATCTGTGCTCATGTAAATCTCAAGATACCAAAATGACCCCTGAGAGTGCTCACACCTTCTGAAAACCCTCCCCCCAAGCAGCAGCCTTCAAACAGTCCCTGCAGAAGGACGAATTTCTGAACAATTAGAACAGAAGCTCCTTACAGGGACCTCGGCTTCGTGGTGTCTCCCATAGTGCTGACCGGGAAGGCTTACACCCAGAAGGAGCTCCGCAAAGGCCTGCGGACTAGCTCATCGATCCGCAGACCACTGTCAGTTGCCATAGAGTTAATTCCACCTCATGGCGACCCCATGTGTGTCAGCGCAGAACTGCATTCCATCGGGCTTTCAATGGCTGATTTTTTGGAAGTAGACTACCGGGCCTTTCTTCCAAGGTGCCTCTGAGTGGACTCGAATCTCCAGCCTTTCAGTTAGCAGCTGAGCACATTAATAGTTTGTACCACCCAGGGACTTCGGTTGATATGCAGAACCAGTACAAAATAGAGAGGGGCAAAAAGTGGCCACCTTTGAGTCTCATTTCTTTGCAAACAAACAAAATCACACATTCATAACAAGATGGGATCGCTGAAAAACTTTTCTTGACATCAGACAATTCCTGAGTGAAATCAATTTGTCATGAAAATCTTGCCAACGGTGGCTTGATTTGTTCTGAAATGCAGTATTAATCATGCTTGGGGTGAGAAGGAACGGGGGACTCTTGAAAATATTTTCGTAGGTCCCAGGACTTTATGAGCTATATTTGAAAAGTTCTTTGTTTAAAGGGCATGTCTCCATCTGCCCCAAACCAACTCAAGGATGGGTCATTTCCAGGGCTAAAAAGCCCTATGTCTAACAAATAACACTCTCTTAAAGTAATGGGTTTTAATGACAAACCTGTTGCCATCCAGTTGATTCTGACTCATAGCAACAAGGCCCACATTTATTTCTGTAAAGGAGACCAGTCCAAACAATCTTTAGAAAAGTCTGAGGCAGGAGTAAGGACATCTTTGACTCCATGTAAGAGACTTGTCACCTCTCAATTATCCTCGGGGGCCTCCAGGCCTCTCTCCTCCCATCCCATCAGACATTGCTACATCAAGTTCTATCTCTCTTTCCTCATGCCTTGCTTGGAGAGATATTCTCATGTTAGGTTATGGGGTTCAAAACAATAACAAACAAACGAAAACAAAAAAAACCTCTGTCTTTCAGTTCTAAACACTGGCCAATACCGTTCACTGCTTTTCCAGACTCCCGCTTGTTTTCACCAAATAACAAAACTCGAGGCCCACAGATGTCCTCCATTTGAATATAGAAGTACTGGCCACCTCCCAAAGCAAGTGTGTTTTCATCTCCAAGCAAAGGCTTAAAAGGCATGTCTCAGAGGGATCAGCTTCTACAGTCTATCCCAGAAGGTCAGCTCGGCCCTGAGAACAGCAGCTTGGACAGCTGGCCAGGTAACTGTTCCTCCTAGTCATGTCCCCGGTAGCCAATGCCCGGGCTGTCAGCTCTCAGTCACCTCACCACTCCTTGCCTCTGGACATCGTCCTTAGCTTAGTTTCTGCCCCGCCTTCCATCCTGACCCTTGTTTTTCTCCTTTCCCATCCTCTCCTTCCCTTCTCTGCTCCTGGACACCTCTCTTCTTTTCCTCCCCTTCCCAGACAAATTTATGTCTCCTGTTGCTGCAATTCCAAATGTTGTCATCTATTTGTTTTTGCAAGAAGATGGAATGCAGATTTGAGTCCTGAACTCTCCCCGCTGTTGCCAGGCTGGGATTTCATACTGCAAGGAAAAAGGAAGGCTCTGGGACCACTCATTGGATGTTCGTGGCAGACGTGGGGCCCACTAACGCCTACCCAGCAGCCTAGCGATGGGCTGAGGCAGTGAGCCTAGCTCCCTCCTTGTTATCTTCTTTCCCCCGTAAGTACTCCAGCGTCTCTTTGAGACTCTGTTTACTCTGGAAGCCTTCATTTGTATTTTCAGAAATGCTTAAAATAACAGGCCAGAGGGAGTCCTAGGATACCTCTGAATGGCTATGAAGAGGTGACCTGATGTGGTCACAGTAGGAGTTCCTGGATCACTACTAATAATACTAAATACCATTATTAGTAATACTACTTATTATCATCGTTAACAATACCGCCTAATACTATTTCTACTGATAATACTTATTATGAATAACAAAAACAAAAATAGCTATCATTTCTTGATCTCTTAGCATGTACCAGGCACAATGATTACTGCTTTACAGACAATACCTCTTTTAAGCCTGATATCAGCCCTTTATGTGAGGCACTACCATTAACCCCAGGGGGCAATGGTAGAGCTCAGTGGTAGAATTCTAACCATGCATGCGGGAGACTCAGGTTCGGTTCCCAGCCAATGCACTCATGCGCAGCCACCGCCTGTCTGTCAGCGGAGGCTTATGTGCTGCTATGTGCTGAACAGGTTTCACCAGAGCTTCCAGACTAAGACAGACTAGGAAGAAAGGCTTGGTGATCTACTTCCAAAAATCAACCAGTGAAAATCCTATAGATCACAACTATCCCATCACAACCGATCATGAGGATAGTGCAGGACTGGGCAGGGTTTTGTTCAGCTGTGCATGGGGTCAACCATGAATCGGGCCGACTCTGCAACAACTAACATTATTAACCCCACTTTAAAGATTAGGACAAAGAGGCTCAGGAAGGGTGAGTAATACACCCAAGATCACAGAGCCAGTAAGTGTGATACTAGCTCTGGTGCCTCCATTGGGAAAGCTATCGCTTTATGCACCTGTGATGCTTAAGATTGTGTGTCAACTTGGCTGGGCCGTGATTCTCAGTGTCTCTGTATGATCACTCCCATAATTGAATCTGCTGTGACTAGCCAATCAGTTGAAGGGAATTTACCTTGGGGGTGTGGCCTACATCCAAATATAAGCAGATGTTCTGGCTTCTTTGCTCGCTCTGGATCCTGCTGCTGCCTCCAGTTCATCTGACCTCTGGCTCTTGGGACTTGAGATGTCAACTTATCTGCAGATCTTGGAATTCGTGGATCCACACAGCCTGAGAGCAGGAGCCCTGCTCTCCAACCTGCCAATCTTCAGTTTACCAGCCCCTGCGGCTACATGAACTGAGAGAAGCCTCTATCTTGATAAATGGACTTGGGACGTTTCAGCCTCTACAATCACGTAAGCCATTTTCTTGATATAAATCTCTCTCTCTCTCTATGTATATACACTTTGCTGGTTTTGCTTCTCTAGAGAACCCAGCTAAAGACAACGCCTTTAGCATTTTTTCCCAAACATTTAAAAATAATTATAAAGCGTGGATTCACCTCTGCCTTGGCATAAAAAGCATACCGATATTGACAAGGCTCTCTCTGCTTTGGATCATCATAAATACAAGATGACACACTATGTCTTCCCAGTGCCATTTTGCAGAACCTCCCACTATCTGCAACTAAGTCCAGGCTCCTGCCCCTGGCTTCTAGGCCAAGGCAGATGGAGATAGTGTGCAATGATGCACTGAATCGCCAGGACTTGGAACACACCAGGAGTAATCTTCCCTGACTGTGTCCCTGATGCCTGTCTACATGTTTCTGCCATGAATCTCTGCCTCACAGATAAGGAGTGATGGCTGAGGGTGGGTTGAAAGCTTGCACACTCGGGGCAATGTGAGAAGGCCTTCTTCCTAGAGAGTCAGTATCTACAGAAACCTGAAGCTGCTCACTTTTGAGTTGTTTTCTCCCTCTCTGCACTATCTTCAAGGTGAACATGATGTTGATGAGCATATTTGTTGGATTCAAAACATTAGCCATCACTTATTACTGCTGAATCACTGACCTGAGACATCACTTTAACATCCTTGATTTTATAACCTGATCTTCTCTTTCATTTGCATTGTTTGTGAGTGGAATGTCAGTGAAGATCGCATTGACACTTCAAAAATTTGTCCACCCTTCTATCCACACACATGTATATGCACCGCATATTCATACTCATCCATCCATTCGTGCATCTACATACCCTTCATCCTTCCACCCATCCACCCACCCTCTCATCCAGCCATCTCTTCCCGCCCCTTCCTTTCCATTCTCATCTCAACCACCTTGATCCAAGCCCTTATTACCTTTCACCACTAATACTATAAACATATAACTGCTCTCCTTGAAGCAATCCTTGGGTGGTGCAAATGGTTAAGCACTTGATTAATGGTTAACTGAAAGGTTGGCAGTTTGAACTCACCCAGAGGTACCTCAGAAGAAAGGCCTGGCTCTCTGCTTCTGAAGGTCACAGGCTTGAAAACCCTATGGAATGCAGTTCTACTCTGAAGTACATAGGGTCGCCATGAGTCGGAATCGACTCTACAGCTACTGGTTTGGGTTTCTTTGTCTCTCCTTGAGTCCAATAGCTCTCTTTTCAATGGCACCTGATACGTACACCAAACTGATCACCCTTACATTTGGTCCTGATTGCTTCACCCCATATTCAAGAACCTTCAAGGGTTCTCTAATATCTAGAAAATAAAGCCCAGATTCTCAGTCTGACACCAAAGGGCCTTCTTGCTTTATCTCCAACCTGTCTCTTTTTTTGCCCTAAATTTCAATCCTTCAATATTTAAAATACACAAGAGTACAGAGAACACCTATGAACACACTAGCCAAATTAGATAACTATCAAGATTTTGCCATTTTGCTTCTGAATTATTTTTAGGACAAGTGTTCTCTGTCTCCTCCCTTCCTCTCTCATTCCTTCGTTACTATTCTGTAGCTGGTGTGTATTCTTACAGTCCACATTTGTAAAGTTTTATTTAAGTGGCTAGAAACAATATGAACTACTATTCTGTGCTTTAAATTTTATAAAAGTATCACACTGTACCTTGCTTTTTTCACCCAAGACTATGTTTTCAAGTTTTATCCACATCGATACCTGTAGATCTAGTTCCTTTACCTTAAATGATGTATAATATTTCATTGTATACCTACCTACTCCTCATTTATCAACTATCTCATTATCCAATATTTTGCATTTACAACAAGAGTAAAATAATCTAATATCTGGCCATTTTGCACGTAAACAACAGATGTCTGGTAGTAACAAACACCAAGGTATGAGGCAAGAGTAACGCTGGCTGTGATGGTTAAGATTATGTGTCAGCTTAACTGGACCATGATTCTCAGTGGTTTGGCAGTTACGTAATGATGTAACTTGGCAGTTATGTAATGATTTAGTCACCCTCCATTCCGTGATCTGATGTGGTCATCCTCCATTTTTGTATAACAACATGGTCTTTGGAACCTAACCATGTCAATAAGTGAGGAGTGGGTATATTAGCTTACTTCCACATCTAATTTAATCATTTTCTTAACGATGAACACTTAGGTTATTTCTGTTTGCTTATTACAAACACTACTACAGCAAAAATTTTTGTACGAGGTTTTGTGTGCATGCAGATATACTAGACTATCTTTAGATTATACTTAGAAATCCACTATCTGTCCTTCAGTTTGACATACTGTGGTGGCTTGCATGTTGCTATGATGCTGGAAGATATGTCACTGGCATTTCAAATACCAGCAGGGTCACCCAGATTTCAGTGGAACTTTCAGACTAAGGCAGACCAGGGAGACAGGCCTGCTATCTACTTCCAAAAATTAGCCAATGAAAACCCTATGAATCACGATAGAATATTGTTGGATATTCTTACAGATTGAATTGTGTCCCCCCAAAATGTGTGTCAACTTGGATAGGTCATGTTTCCCAGTATTGTATGGTTGTCAATTTTGTCATCTGATGCGATTTTCCTACGTATTGTAAATCCTACCTCTATGATGTTACTGAGGCAGGATTAGAAACAGTTATGTTAATGAGGAAGGACTCAATTTACAAGATTAGGATGTATTTTGAGTCAATCTCTTTTGAGATATAAAGGAGAGATAGGAGCAGAGAGACAGGGGGACTTCATACCACCAAGAAAGCAGTGCCAACAGCAGAGCATGTTCTTTAGACCCAAGGTCTCGTGCTGAGAAGTTCCTAGACCAGGGGAAGATTAATGACAAGGACCTCCCTCCAGAACCAACAGACAGAGAAAGCCATCCCCTGGAGCTAGTGCCCTGAATTAAGACTTCTAGCCTACTAGGCCATGAGAGAATAAATTTCTCTTTGTTAAAGCCATTCACTTGTGGTATTTTTGTTATAGCAGCACTAGATGACTGTCATGGATTAAATTATGTTCCCCCAAAGTATCTGTCAACTTGGCTAGGTCATGATTCCCAGTATTGTATGATTGTCTACCATTTTGTCATCTGCTGTAATTTCCCTGTGTGTTGTAAATCCTATCACTATGATGTAATGAGATGGATTACTGGCAGTTATATTGATGAGATCTACAAGATTAGATAGTTTCTTAAGCCAATATCTTTTGAGATATGACAGACAGAAGCGAGCAAAGAGATATGGGGGACCTCACACCACCAAGAAAGCAGTGTCAGGAGCAGAGCATGTCCTTTGGACCTGAGGTTCCTGCACTGAGATCCCCCCAGACGAAGGAAAGACTGATGACAAGGACCTTCCTCCAGAGCCGACAGAGAGGGAAAGACTTCCCCTGGAGCCAGTGCCCTGAATTCGGACTTCTAGCCTACTGGAGTGTGAGAGAATAAACTTCTCTTTGTAAAAGCTATCCACTTGTGGTATTTCTATTTTAGCAGCACTAGATAACTAAGACAATAACTAAGAACAAGACAAACAACCAACTGAACCAGCGCCGTTGACTGAACAGACTATTGTTTCCATCTATTTGTAATGTACTGCTGCCATACGCCGGGTTCCTGTTTATGGAGGGCTCTGCTCCTGGGCTCTCTGTATGTCCCAGAGATCAGCCTGTCTAGCCCTGCTCTAGTCCTACCTGCTTTACTGACTATCACTTTCACAGAACTCTTGATATCAGATAGGGCAAATACCCCAGCAAATACCAAAAAATTGTATCCCATGGGCCATATTTTCTGAGTATAATGAAAAAAAACTTAGAAATTAAAAACAAATAGAAAGCTTAAAATTTTTTTGAAAAAAAAAAACCCACAATTCTGAATAATTCATGGTGCAAAGAAGAAATTCTAATGGAAATTATGAAATATTTATAACTGAATGACAATGAAAACATCACTTATCAAAACTTCTGGGATGTAGCTAATTTGTAGCATTAAGGGCATTAATTTTCATCCTTGTTTTCTACTATGTGCATTTAAATTACATTTTCTAATTGGATTTGGCTTGCACACAGGAGCATTATTAATTTTTGTCTATTGATCTTATAACCGGCCATCTTGCTGAGCTCTTTTCAGTAGGAAGTATGATATTTGCTGCTGTTTTTTGCTAAATACCGTTCCATCAGCCTACAGAAGTTCCTATCCTTAATTTGCTAAGAGTTTTTGTCTTAAATCATGAAGTGTTGGAAGCATGCCTTTTAAAAGTCAGGAATAAGACAAAGATGCTCCTTCTCCCACTTCTCAACACACTGTACTGGATGAAGGTCTTAGCCAATGCAATAAATCAAGAAAAAGAAATAAGAGTTGGGAAAAGAAACAAGACCATCATCATTTAGAACTAATCACTGAGTGGAAACAAAGAAGAGGGATCGGTGTTTGGAAAATACGGCCTCGGGGATAGAAATGATGCCAGAGATCACAAAATAGAACTTTGCAAGACCAGTGACTTCTTCATTGCAACTATCTTTTTTTCAACAACATAAATGGCAACTATACATGTGGGCCTCACCAGATGGAATACACAGGAATCATATCAACTGCATCTGTGATAAGAGATGATGGAAAAGCTCAATACCATCAGTCAGAACAAGGCCAGGGGCCTACTGTAGAACAGTCCGTCAATTGCTCCTTTGCAAGTTCAAATTAAAGCTGAAGAAAATTAGAATAAGTCCACAAGAGCCAAAGGACGAACTTGAATATATCCCACCTGAATTTAGAGACCATTTCAAGAAGAGATTTGATGTGTTGAACACTAATGACCAAAGACCAGATGAGTTGTGGAATGACATCAAGGACATACACGAAGAAAGCAAACACCCTTTTGGCTCAGTAATGAGGTCACTCCCGAGGTTCATCCTTTGGCCAAAGATTAGACAGGCCCATAAAGAAAAATGAGAGTAAGGGAGCACAAGAGCCAGGGGCAGGGACTAGAAGACAGGAGGGGACAGGAGAGCCAGTAGTAGGGAGCCCAAGGTCAAGAAGGGAGACTGCTGACATGTCATGGGGTTGTTAACCAATGACATAAAACAATATGTGCACCAACTGTTTAATGAGAAATTAGTTTGTTCTGTAAACCTTCATCTAAAGCACAATAAAAAAATAAAAGCAAGAGGTCACGTCTAGGGTCTTAAAAGCTAGGGAGCGGGCGTCTAAGATGTATCAATTGGTCCAACCCACCTGGAGCAAAGTCGAATGAAGAACACCAAAAACACAAGGAAAATATTAGCCCAAGAGACAGAAAGGGCCACATAAACCAGAGACCCATCAGCCTGAGACCAAGAGAACGAGATGGTGCCCAGCTACCATCAATGACTGCCCTGACAGGGAACACAACAGAGAGTCCCTGACAGAGCAGGAGAAAAGTGTGACGCGGAACTCAAATTTCAGTAAAAAAGATCAGGCTTAATGGTCAGACTGAGACCGGAAGAACCCCAGAAGACATGGTCCCCAGATTCTCTGTTAATCCAGAACTAAAACCATTCCCGAAGTCAACTCTTCAGGTAAAGATTAGACTGGACTATAAGACATAAAATGATACTCAAGAAGAGTGTGCTTCTTAGTTCAAGTAGATACATGAGACTAAATGGGCAGCTCCTGTCCAGATGTGAGATGAGATGGCAGAAAGGGACAGGAGCTGGTTAAACAGACATGGGAAATCTGGGATGGAAAGGAGGAGTGTGCCATCACATTATAGAGAGAGTAACTAGGGTCACACAACAATGTGTGTATAAATTTTTGTATGAGAAAACAACTTGAACTGCAAACTTTACTTAAAGCACAGTTAAAAAAAACTACTGGAAAACACAAAAATTAAAAAAGAAAGCAAGACGTCATTAAAAAGACAAGAAAGAAAGAAAAGGCCAAAATGGATGTCAGAAGACACTCTGAAACTTGTTCTTGAACGTTGAGTAGCTAAAGAGAAAGGAAGAAATGATGAAGTAAAAAAGCTGAACAGAAGATTTCAAAGGGCGGTTCAAGAAGACAAAGTAAAGTATTATAATGACGCGTGTCATGGATTGAATTGTGCCCCCCCCAAAAATGTGTCAACTTGGTTAGCCCATGATTCCCAGTATTGTGTGGTTGCCCTCCATTTGTGATTGTAATTTTATGTTAAAGAGGATTAGGGTGGGATTGTAACACCCTTACTAAGGTCACATCCCTGATCCAATGTAAAGAGAGTTTCCCTGGAGCGTGGCCTGCACCACCTTTTAACTTACAAGAGATAAAAGGAAAGGGAAGCAAGCAGAGAGTGGGGACTTCATACCACCAAGAAAGCAGTGCCAGGAGCAGAGCGCATCCTTTGGACCCGGGGCTCCCGTGCAGAGATGCTTCTAGTCCAGGGGAAGACTGATGAGAAGGACTTTTCTCCAGAGCCAACAGAGAGAAAAAGCCTTCTCCTGGAGATGACACCCTGAATTTGGACTTTTAGCCTACTTTACTGTGAGGAAATAAATTTCTCTTTGTTAAAGCCATCCACTTGTGGTATTTCTGTTATAGCAGCACTAGATGACTAGGACGACATGCAAAGAACTGGAGTTAGAAAACCAAAAGTGAAGAATGTGCTCAGCATTTCTCAACCTGAAGGAACTGAAGTAAAAATTCAAGCCTCGAGTTGCAATGTTGAAGGATCCTGTGGCGAAAATATTAAACGATGAAGGAGGCATCAAAAGAAGATGGAATGTATACACAGAGTCACAATAACCAAAAGAATTGGTCGATGTTCAACCATTTCAGGAGGTAGCATATACCAAGAATGGATGGAATTGAAGGAAAAACAGGGCTCCAAGAATTGACAGAATACCAATTGAGATGTTTCAACAAACGGATGCGGTGGTGAAAGTGCTCACTCGTCTACGCCAAGAAATTCGGAAGACAGTTTCCTGGCCAACTGGCTGGAAGAGATCACATTTATGCCTATTCCCAAGAAAGGCAATCCAACCAAATGAGGAAATTATCAAACAATATCATTAATATCACACACAAGTAAAATTTTGCTGAAGATCATTCAAAAGAGGCTACAGCAGTACATCGACAGGGAATTGCCAGAAATTCAAGCTAGATTTAGAAGAGTACGTGGAAGGAGGGATAACATTGCTAATATCAGATGGATTCTGGCTGAAAGAAGAGAATACCAGAAAGATGTCTGCCTGTGTTTTATTGACTATGTAAAGTCATTCGACTGTGTGGATCATGACAAATTATGGTCTAACATTGCAAAGAACAAGAATTCCAGAGCACTTAATTATGCTCACGAGAAACCTGTACATAGATCAAGAGGCAATCGTTCGAACAGAACAAAGGGAGAGTGCGTGGTTTAAATTCAGGAAGGGCGTGTGTCAGGGTTGTATCCTTTCACCATACCTATTCAATCTGTATGCTGAGACAATAATACAAGAAGCTGGACTGTATAAAGACAAATGTGGCATCAGGATTGGAGAAAGACTCGTTAACAACCTGCGTTATGCAGATGACACAATCTTGCTTGCTGAAAGTGAAAAGGACTTGAAGACCTACTGATGAAGATCAAAGACTACAGGCTTCAGTATGGATTACACCACACCGCAACATAAAGAAAACAAAAATCCTCACAACTGGACCAATAAGCCACATCATGACAAACGGAAAAAAGATTGAAGTTGTCAAGGATTTCATTATACTTAGATCCACAATCAACATCCATGGAAGCAGCAGTCAAGAAATCAAGAGATGCATTGCATTGGGCAAAGCTGCTACAAAAGACCTCTTTAAAGTTTTGAAAAGCAAAGATGTCACCTTGAAGACTAAGGTGTGCCTCACCCGAGCCATAGTGTTTTCAATCTCCTAATTAAAAAAAAAAAAAATTATGCATGTGAAAGATGGACAATTAATCAGGAAGATCGAAGAAGAGCTGACGCCTTTGAATTGTGGTGTTGGTGAGGAATATCGAATATACCATGGACTGCCAAAAGAATGAACAAATCTGTCTTGGAAGAAGTAAAGCCAGAATGCTCCTTAGAAGCAAGGATGGCAAGACTATGTCTCATATACTTTGGACATGTAATCAGGAGGGACCGGTCCCTGGAGAAGGATATCATCCTTGGTAAAGTCGATAGCACTATTTTTTTTTTTTTAAGTAGAGGGTCAGCGGAAAAGAGGAAGACCTTCAGCGAGGTGGACTGACACAGTGGCTGCAACAATGAGCTCAAACATAGCAAAGATTGTGAGAATGACACAGGACTGGGCAGTGTTTTGTTCTGTTGTACCTAGATAGGGTCGCTAGGAATCAGAACTGACTTGATGGCACCTACCAACAACACCTGTGTACAAGGTAGGCATTTTATGTCATCATTTTAAACTCTTACAATAACCCTGTTGTCATGGATTGAATTATGTCCCCCCCAAAAAAGTGTGTATTATCTTGGTTAGGCCATGATTCCCAGTATTCTGTGGTTGTCCTCCATTTTGTGATTGTAATTTTATGTTAAAGAGGATTAGGGTGGGATTGTAACACCGCCCTTACCCAAGTTACCTTCCTGATTCAAGGTAAAGGGAGTTTCCCTGGAGTGTGGCCTACAGCACCTTTTATCTCTCAAGAGATAAAAGGAAAGGGAAGCAAGCAGAGAGTTGGGGACCTCATACCACCAAGAAAGCAGCACCAGGAGCAGGGCGTGTCCTCTGGACCCAGGGTCCCTGCACCTGAGAAGCTCCTCAACCATGGGAAGATTGAGGACAAGGACCTTCCTCCAGAGCTGACAGACAGAGAAAGCCTTCCCCTGGAGCCGACCCCCTGAGTTTGGACTTGTAACCTACTAGACTGTGAGAAAATAAATTTCTCTTTGTTAAAGCCATCCACTTGTGGTATTTCTGTTATGGCAGCACTAGATGGCTAAGACACCTGTGAAGTAGGTATTATTATCTTATTAACTCCATTTTGAAAATGAGAAAACTCAGAGGGTTTAAGAGTCAGGCCAAGTTCACATGCCTGGAAAGTGAGGGAACAGAGATTTGAGCCAGGGTCTGCCCCTATACCTAACCACTGCTCTAGACTGCAATCCCAGCCTACTGCTCTTGATACAGGGCCCAGAATTTTCTGCCCATCAACCTTTGCTTTGGTATGGAATCCCATCTCTCACTTTTTCCCAAATCTCTGTATATCTGTTGTGGACAATATGATTCTGTCCTATCCAGATCCCCTTTGATACTAAGACATATTCCCCCAGCTGCTGGGCGTACTGCTGTCAGACAGCCTTCAACTGTCAACCCTTCTTGGGAATTGCCTTAGCTGAAGAGTCATCTGTCCAAGGCCACACAACCCCTTCCAGAGGCAGTCTACATCCAATGGCTGATCGACAACTCGGGACAACTGTGACAGGCCATCCATGTTTCACAGCTTCCCAAGGAGTCAGCTGAGCCCTTTGTTGTGACTGCATCACAGCCCAACTTCTCCCTTTGCAAGTTTCTGCTTGATCTCTTTCTTCTCCAGGTGGTGATCCCAAGAGCACTACCTAATATACCCCTCCCTGCACTGTAATCGGAAACCCTGGTGGTGTAGTGGTTAAGTGCTACGGCTGCTAACCAAAAGGTCGGCAGTTCGAATCCGCCAGACGCTCCTTGGAAACTCTATGGGGCAGCTCTACTCTCCTATAGAGTCGCTATGAGTTGGAATCGACTCCACAGCAGTGGGGTTTGGGTTTGGCACCATAATCACCATCTCAGAGTTCGTGACCTGGAACACAACCTGGGAGAGATCCTAACCCTCAGGGCTCATTTCAAGTGCAGCCTTCCCACACAGAACCTTTCCTGAGCCTCCCGGCCCAGAATTAACTTCTGTGATGATGATCATTGTTTTCTGTATTGGAGTTACTGCTCCACATCTCTTTTAGCTTCCATACTATACTGTATATCGTATGTGCTATACTGTAGCCTCCTTGAGGGAGGACATTGGGTATGATTCATTTCTCCTCTTTAGCACCTGCCTTTACTACCATTGAGCATGGACTCTAGAATCAAACATATCTGGATTCAAATCCCAACTCCACATTTACCAGCATCAGTTTCCTCATCTGTAAAATGGGAATGATAGTTTCTTCCTCTTAGGCTTTAAGAATTAAATGTATATAGTATGCTTAACCCTGAGCCTGGCACGTAGTAAGCACTCAATGATTGTTATCTATGATTATTATTATTTACCTGCTGTATTACAACACTAATATGCGTTTATTTAGAGTCCCTGGGTACTGCACATGGTTAACACGCTCGGCTGCTAACCAAAAGGCCGGAGTTTCGAGTCCACCCAGGGGCACCTTGGAAGAAACGCTTGGTGATCTACTCATAAAAGTCAGCCACTGAAAACCCTGTGGAGCACAGCTCTATGCTGACACACGTGAGGTTGCCATGAGTCGGAGTCAACTCCGTGGCAACTGGTTTTTCACTGGTTATGTGTTTATTGAATGAGCTGGGAATGCCTGCTGCTGACCAACTCAGCAGGCTCTGCTGGCAGAGTGATGGGTCGTGACTTCATCTCCCTGGGAGACCGTGGCGGTTGGCTGAAGGTGCATCATCCATTGGCAGTTTGCCTGCTTTGCTCTCTCTCTCCCTGCTGGCCTCATAGCTGGATCTTCCAGCATGCGAACTCTCACTCTCTCTTGCAACCAAAAAATAAGTAAGCTTGGCATTGAATCCAAGGCCACTGGTGCTTTTGATCTCAGTTACAAAGCAATGCAATTACTGGACAAAAAAGCACTGATTTATTTATGAAATGCTATGGACATCTTTGAGGCGGGAACGAAAAAACTCACTCAAGACCGAGCCCTTGTTGCCACACAGTGAATGGCTGCTTTCAAACGCAAGCCTCCCAAATGCTCTCTCTTCTCTACTAAGAGTCTTTCCTCATTAGCTCTTCCTCTAGAACATTGCTGCTCCCAACAATCACATTCGCATCACAGCCTGGGCAAGTAATTAAATTCTGCAGGCATCAGAGCATGGAATAATGGATGGCTATTAGGGAACCTGAAGAACACAGAATGAGGCTGAGAATAGAATGGGCTTCAATGCTCAGTCTCAGTAGCAGGGGTGGGAAGAAAGAGCAAGCAGGGTGCAGACAGAACCCCCCAGCTGGTGCCCCACGTGGGCTAGTAGACTGGGTACTGGACCTGGAGTCAGAAAACTGGGTTCGGGGTCAGACTCTGCCACTTACCAGATGTGAGCCTCAGTTTCCTCATGTATAAAACAAGGTGGTTGGACTAGGTTAAGTCATTCTCAAAGTGTGGTCTCTAGACCAGCAGCAACAGCAACACCAGAGAATTTATCAGAAATGCACATTCTCAGGCCAAACCCTAGACCTACTGAGTCAGAAACTGTGGAAGTAGGCCAAGCCATCTGTGTTTTAAAAAGCTCTCCAGGTGACTTGGATGCATGCTAAAGTCTGAGAATCTTAAATCTATACCACTGTTTCCCTAAGCTTGGGATATAATGAAACAGCAGATAATTCCAGCACCACTGTGCTAGCAGAATAGCTGACTCTTGTCTACACTTTACCAAAGACCCTTTCTATTAGCCTCAGTAAAGGGTGTATACACATTATTTCCTAGAAAAGAGAAGAGCAATTAAAAACCAAAACCAAATCAACAGTCCCATCTTGCCACATGGAGAGTTTGAGAACCACTGGTAGATAATGTTTAAAGATGAAACCACAAACTCAAATGCATAAAAGGTCCAGGAGGTAAAACAAAGGAGGCAAGTGGGTATAATATACTGGATGGTAGCAGGGTCCATGGGGCAGTGGAGACAATATTTGTTGTTGTTGTTATTACTGGCCATTGAGTGGCCTCTAATTCATGGCAACCTTATGCATAACTGCGGTGCAATGAATTACTTAATATGGCTCTTCTAGCCATGGTCCTGTAACTTCCACCCAAGTGATCTGGTGGGACTGTGAAAATAAGGTAACTGTGGCCCACCAAGGGGATTGGTCAGTTTTGCCATTCTGCTAGGCTTAAACGAGAGCCAATTTCTGGGCAGAAAGAGGATCTCACCATCACCAAGGTAGAAGAGCCAAGAGCAGAGCATATCCTTTGGACCCAGGATCCCTGCACTGAAGGGCTCCTAAAACCAGGAGACTGAGAGACAAAGAGAGTTCTAACACTGAAGACATCAAGAAGTGGTGGCATAGAAATGGCAGCAGAACCAGGAGACCGACAGGACACCATGCAGTGGGAATTCTGGCCCACGGAGTGAGAAAGCTGAGTGCCTTAGAGCCAAGGCTTCCTGGCTGAGTGGGGTGCCTTTGGGGCACTTATCAGCAGAGTTAAAAGTGTGTTGTAACACTTGCCCAAGCAAGGCAGAGGCTGAGGGCCAGAGGGAGGCGTGCCTGAGAGCACAGCTAAGAAGAAGAAGCTGTTCTGAACAAAGAACTGTATCCTGAATGTCCCTGAACCTGAATCGTAACCTGTTACTTCCCTAATAAACCCCATAATTGTGACTATTGTCTGTGAGTTCTGTGTGGCCATTGCAATGAATTATTGAACTCAGCAGAGAAGTAGAGTGCCACGGGAAGGATGGTTGGTGTCAGAATTGGTAAAGACGGCAGGGAAAAGTGGCATGTCTGGCCTCCACCTCACAGGAATCAGCCTTGGGCTGTTGATCTTGATTCTCCTTGTGAAGTTAAAGGAGGTCAGATACCACAGCTCCCATGCCATTATTACAATAACAAAACAAAATATTGCCTGGTCATGTGCCATCTTCATGATCATGGGTATGTTTGAGTCCATTGCTGTGACTATTGGGTCTGTCCATCTCATGGAGGCATGGAGGGTTTCTCTCATTTTCAGTCACCTTGTACTTTACCAAACATGATGTCCTTTTATAGGGAATGGTCTTTCATGATGACGTGGCCAAAGTAAACGAGCTGAAATCTCACCATTCTCACTTCTAAGTAGCATTCTGGTTGTATTTCTTCTAAGACTCATGTCTTAGTTATCTAGTGCTGCTATCAGAAATACCATAAATGGATGGCTTTAACAAACAGAAGTTTATTCTCTCACAGTCTAGTAGGCTAGAAGGCCAAATTCAGGGCACCAGCTCCAGGGGAAGGCTTTCTCTCTCTGTCAGCTCTGGAGGAAGGTCTTCGTCATCAATCTTCCCTTGGTCTAGGAGCTTCTCCACGCAGGAACCCCAGATCCGAAGGATGTTCTCTGCTCCCAACGCTGCTTTCTCGGTGGTGCAAGGTCCCCATGTCTCTCTGCTTACTTCTCTTTTCCGTCTCCTAAGAGATTGCCTTAAGACACAACCTAATCTTGTAGATTGAGTCCTGCCTCATTAACAAAACTGCCACTAATCCCACTTTATTAACATCACAAAGATAGAATTTACAATTATCATAGGAAAATCACATCAGATGACAAAATGTTGGACAATCACATAGTACTGGGAATCATGGCCTAGCCAAGTTCACAGATATTTTGGGGGACACAATTCAATCCATGACAACTCATATGGTCATTCTTCAGCTACTCAGTTCCAGCTGACTACTGCCAAGTATGAAGCCAAATGATTTGTTAAGAGAAACACAAAATCCAGATTTTTATGTGAAGTGTCCACATTTTTAAATGTTGTCTCAGTTTTTCTTAACATAGTGAAGGCCAAGCAGATTATACTCGACAGCCAAGTTCAGCTGCAGACCACCATTTGCAGCCTCTGTTCTGAGATGCCTTTGACTTCCATTATGACATACTCTATCCACCATGTTCTGGACTTTTTCTGAACTCCCAACCTCCCTTTCCCCCTTGACAGACTCCTGTTCATCCTTCAACACCCAACTCAAGGGTCATTTCCACTGTGAACTCATTCTCAATTCTCTCCCCTGCTTTCTACCTCTCCACTAGGAAGGTTGAAAAGAATCAAACACAGGGCAAAAGAATTGCCACATAAAAGAAATGGGGAACATGGAGAGGTTACAAAACAGGTTTTTCTCACAGAGAAGGCATTAGGTCTTCTTGTAAAAGTTACCCTATTTCTGCTTGAAAAATCACTTACATGAGGACACTGATCTCATCTGACCAGAATCTAATAAAAAGAAGTTTTGAAAGAGCAAATATAAAGAAATACAAATGCAGAATTCATAGAATTGGTTAAAAAAACAGTTGGTACAAAAATTACCTAGGGATTTTGGCTGGCTGGGAGCTCAGAGTGAGCCGACTGTGTGGTGAGATTAGCATTAAAAAGCCAAATGCCTTCAGCGGTTTCATTATTAGAAATCAAGAGTTTAGGCAACCCTGAGGGCAGTGGTAGGTCAGTGGTAAAACTTTTGCCTTCCATGCTGGAGACTCGAGTTCTATTCCGGGCCAGAGCACTTCATGTGCAGCCACCACCCGTCTGTCAGTGGAGGTTTGTGTGTTGCTATGATGCTGAACAGGTTTCAGCAGAGCTTCCAGACTAAGATGGACTAGGAGGAAAGGCCTGGAAATCTGTTTCTAAAAATCAGCCAGTGAAAACCTTATGGATCATGATGATCTGATCCACAACTGATCATGGGGATGGCACAGGACCGGGCAGCATTTTGTTCCATTGTGCATGGGGTCACCATGAGTGAGGGCTGACTGGACATCAGCGGACAATAACAGGTAACTCTGCTCCACTCTGAACTAGTCAGACTTCCCTAGAATATTCTGATTGATCCTACACATTAACTTCTGCCAGTCAGAGAAGACCTGGAGCATTACTAGGGGAGAGTGACACAGGTGGGGAGAAAACGCATTCAAGTCACAAGGAACAACTGGAGGAACGTGGAATGTTTATCCAGAGATGGGAAACCTTAGATGGGTGGTCATGATTTCTGCCTTTTAGCAAATGATGGATTTCCATGCGGATTTAATCTGTGAGGCTGTCAAGAGTATGTCCAGGACCGAGGAGTGGAAACACAGTAGGATTTCACCTCATTTGGGGACAGAATTTTCTATTAATCACAGTTGTCCCCAGATGGAATGAGCTGTCCTGAGAGGTCATGAGTGCCCCTTTATGGAGAGAGATTTAGCAGAGGGAGGGATCTAGCAGACAAGAAGGAGCACGACTCTCTGCAGAAGATGACAGAAGGACGCAACAGAGGGCCTATTGGACATTATTATTTTATTTCTCCCTTTCTTCTTGGAAGAAACCAACTAGTTGCTGTGGAGTTGACTCTGATTCATGGCGACCCCACGTATGTCAGAGTGGAACTGTGCACCATAGGGTTTTCAGTGGCTGTTTTTTTCAGAAGTAGAGTATTAGGCCTTTCTTCTATTTTTCCAGAAATTCCACCCTCACCCATCCTTACCGCCATGGCTCAGGTGGAGGCAAGTGTACATCTGACTCCAGGAGTGGGTGTGTTTCCCAGGTCAGGAACTGTGTCTCCCTGGCCACAGGCACAGCTTCAGGAGAGCACCACGACCCATGCTGGCCCAATCACAGCCTGTAAAACCCAACTCTGGGGGAAAGGAGCACTCACTTTCTGCTAGGTTTGAAGCAGGTAGGATGTAAGCTTGAGCTGACAGGGGCCATCTGATTGTTGTACAGGGAGAGGCTAAGAAAGAGCCCCCAATCCCATACACACACAAAACGGAAAACAGAAAATTGGAGCCAAGAGCTGCAGAGAGACCGAGTTCTGACGACATCATTTGTGGAGCTAATTCCTGAAGCCAGGCTTCTCTCTGGAGAGCAGGTAAGCTCCCTTTTTCCCAAAGTCAGTTGAGCTTGGGTTCTATAACTTGTGACCCTAAGATTCCTGATCACTACAGATGGCCTCCAATATCGTGTTCGATTCTGTGTTGTTATGGCTGACCCTCATCTCACACTTAAAGTAAGGTCCACCTGCATACATAAGCCCGTTTGTCCAAATGAATTCTAAAATGGTTTCTGGAATTTGAAGCGCTGCCCGCAGTCATAATAACAGACTTCACTGCAAAAGGGAAAATGGAGAACCACGAAAAGGTATGCAAACAGCATCTAGTATCAGTGATAGGACTGAGAACCTGGTAGGTAGGGCAGCTGCCCCAGGCTCAAGCCAAAAGACCAGCACAGAAAGGGCCCCCTCGCCTTTCCCCTGGAAGCCACCCCCTTTCTGCAGACCCATTGCCAGAGTGGCTGAGGGGGGTGGTCAAGGAAGACCAACCCTAAGCCCTAGGACTCTAGATTAGGCATGAGGAGGGGTCCCATTCTTAGGGATCACTAGTGAGTGAGCCACCATTTAATGAGTACCTACTCAATGCCAGGCTTGTTCTGGTCACTTGACCTACCCTATTCCTCAAAGCAGCCCCTCAAAGTAGGCATTCTTATTCTCTCCATTTCCCAGATGAGAAAACTGAGGCTCAGAGAGACTTGCCCACGCTCACACAGTTAGTGAGAGGCAGTTCTGAGACTGATTCCAGAAGCCCAGCCACGCTGCCTCCTACTAGCAATGACAGTGGGCTGAAAGTCACCAAGTCGGGGTTCTCCTTGCAGTGTGAAGGCTCTACTTCTTCCTCTGTAAAATGGGGTGAGTGATGCTCTCGTCCCCCATTCTGACCAGAAACCAGCTGCCATAAGGGAAAAGGACAGTTGCTGTGAGGTCTGCAGGAACTATTCTACCTAAGGAGTCCAAGCCTTGCTTCTGAGATTATATATAACTGATTTAACACAAAGGGGCCAAGCTGGGCTAAATGGGCCAGTCAGGCCCAGGCCCCTGCCCGTCTCCTGGCCCATGGGGATTGGGTCGTTTCCTTTGTTCCAGGCATGGTAACAAGGCAGCCAGGAGCTCAGCTGTAGACATTTTTTCATTATTTTCTACCCTGTTAACCTCCATCACAAGGCAGGCTGCTGTCAGCCTAAATGAGAACTGAAAAGATTTATCTCACTTGTCCCAGGGCTCAGCTCAGGAAACAGACCCTTCATTTCCTAAAGGCCCTGCTGACTCTTTCTCTGTGAGTCACTCCCACCCAGGAAAAAAGATGTGACAGCAGCGGCAGGTGGGCGGTCATGACGGGATCAATAGTCCAAATTTGCAGACGTCTAAATCACTTCAATTGGGCTCTGGAAAGCACTGTGGGATTTTCCTTTTTTTTTCTGCAGTGTATTTACCTCCCTAAAGGAGTCTTGGTGGCACAGTGGCTAAAGCACACAGCTGCTAACCAAAGAGTTGGCAGTTCAAACCCACCAGCTGCTCCGAGGGAGAAAGTTGTGGCAATCTGCTTCCACAAAGATTACAGCCTTTGAAACCCTATGGGGCAGTTCCACCCTGTCATAGGGTCACTATGAGTCGTAATTAACTTGATGGCAGCAGGTTTCAGGCTTTCGTTACCTTCCTAATTATGTTTGCTAATGTAAATATTAAACTTAATAAGCACAGCCTCAGAAGGAGACCAGAAGCATATTGTATAGCAGGAGGAAAAGAGACTAGGATGGCAATTTTGCTATGTGAGTAATCCTCAGAGTGGAGAGTCCAAATCCAGACAATGGAGAGATTATATTTAGATTGACTTTTCCTCTCACTTGTGCTTCTGGGAATCCCAGGTCACCAAATCCCTAAAACCGGCACCTACCAAAAAGAGATGAGCTAGATTATTTTAGCAGTAATAAAACCGAAACCAAACCCATTGCCGTTGAGTTGATTCCAACTCGTAGCAACCCTACAGGACAGGGTAGAACTGCCCCCCAGGGCTTCCAAGGCTGTAATCTTTACAGAAGCAGCTGCCACATCTTTCTCCCATGGAGCAGCTGGTGGGTTCAAACTACCAACCTTTTGGTTAGCTGCCGAGTGCTTAACCACTGTGCCACCAGGGCTCGTTTTTAGTAATAATGGCCCCTTATAAGCCCACTGCATTGAGTCAATTCCAACTTATAGCGACTCACGGGGTTTCCAAGGCTGTAAACCTTTATAGAAGCAGACTGCCATATCTTTCTCCCACAGAGCTGCTGGTGGTTTCAAACTACTCACCTTTCAGTTAGCAGTCGAGAGCTTTAACCAATAACCTCTTATATTTGTATGATAATAGCATTCACTAAATGCTTACTAAATGTCAGGTGCTGCTCTCCAGGCCTTACAACAGCCCTGGGGGTATCTCTTCCCATTTCCCAAATGAGGACACTGAGGCATAGAAAATTTAAGTAACAAACTCAAAGACACGTAGTTAATAAATAATTGAACCAGGATTTTAAGAATTCTGGACCCGGAGACTCCACCCAAACCACTTTGCAATGATGTCTCTCTCCTTCACATGCACCATTTCATTTAACCCTCAAGCTGCCCCTGGGAAGTAGTTGGGCTTAACCCCATTTTATAGACAAAGAATGTGAGGTTCACAGAGGCTTGGTGACTTGCCCATTTTACAGACAAGGGAACCGAGGTTCACAGAAGTTCAGTTCTGCAAACATTTAGGCAAACCCTTCAGAAAGCAACTGGGCACACTATCAAAAGCCTTAAAAATGAGCATATCTTTTGGCCCATATTATATAAATAAGAATCTATGTATTGGCCCCAGGTTGTTTACTTCTTCATAGCAAGCTGAGGACTGATAGCCCAAAAAGCCCACTGGTTTCCAAACTCTAATTCTTACACATGCAATTATTTTTAAAATGGCCCCAATAAGCAGATTTTTAGCCACTTAGAGCATCTCTGCTTTACCTATCCCAATAAACTGCACCCAACACCTGCTAGCCCTAGAAAGATAAAACCTTGTAGGTATAAAGAACCCCAGCTGTGTCTGTCCTTCAGCACTCTCTGACCCAGAGACTCCCCACCTTGCTGCAGAAGTACATTGTCTCAGTATAAGTAATCCTTCCCCCTTTTTTCTCCTCTCCTCCAGGGCTTCTTTGCCCCTTCTGGTGGTTCCCTGAGGCACCGGCCCCTGGAGGCCCTCTGGCTGTGGGGGACCACTCTCTACATGCAGCTGTCAGTGCATCGGCCCCAATAAATAACTTGGCGTGCAACACTGCTACTTCATGTTCTATCTTCTTCCTTGATCATCGCCAAACTCCCTCAAAGTCACTACAACCCTAAAATTCCTGTTGCGGAGACCAGTCCTAAGAGAATAACAGTGGTTGTGACAAAGGCGTCTTATACAAAGAAGCTCACAGCAGCATTTATTTATAAGAGTAAAACAATAGAAATAACCTAAGTGCTCAACAGTAAGAGATTGGTTAAATGAGGGCACATCAATATAATGAAATAAAAGAGACCTGGTGCCATAACAGTTAAGCACTAGGCTGCTCATCAAAAGGTTGGTGTTTCTAACCCATCCAGTGTTTTCATGGAAGAAATACCTGGCGATCTTCTCCAATAAAGATTATTACAACCTTGAAAACCCTATGGGCCAGTTCTACTCTCTCACGTGGAGCTACTATGAGCCAAAATCGACTCAACGGCAACCAACAACAACAATATATAATGAAATACTACGTCATTATTAAAAATGTTATAAAGATATATTTATTGATGTGGCAAAATTTTATAATAGATTGCTAGAAGACATAAGCAGATAGTAAAATCATAAGCACACTATAATCTTATTTGGGAAAATGTATAAATATAAGCATCCATAGAAAATATATTTGTATATGTACATGTGAAAAAATGTCTAGCACACCAAAGTGATTATTTCTGAGTGGAAACATTTCAGGCTATTTTAATTTTCTGTGTGTGTACTCATCTCTGTTTTTCCAGATTTCCTACAATGGACATGTATTACTTACCTAATGACGCAAAGGTTTTTATTTTTGTGATGGTTGTTGCTGAAGTGGCTGAGATCACATAGCCTTTAAAAGGAATATTCAGAGTTCAGGCTCAGGATCTCGGGTGCCAAGTCCAGTGCTCAGCCCCTTGTACCCTTCAACACACCTGCCACAGACACTCACCCTGCCCTCCTGGACCCATCTCCCCAAACCACATCCTCCCCTGGCTAGCACAGTATTGCCGTGGCCAGCCTGGAATAAAGACCAGGGCAGGTGGGGCAGCCCGCTTGCCCACCTTTTTGAAGAGCCTGATGACATCCTCGCTGATCTGAGAAAGGCGGACGATGACATTGTTCATGAAGATGTCATTGAGGGTAGCATGGTCTCGGCTCTCCCGCCTGGTCTGATGCAGGACCAGATACCAGCAGTTCACGGGCGAGAGAAGGTACTGATCCTTCCTGTGGAAACCAAAGCAGCTCTGGTTGGCTTCATATGTACTGTCATCTACAAGGTTTTTACACTGTTGCCCACCTTAGCTCTTTGACACTTGCAGCCTCCCCTCAAGGCTGGTTTTACTACGATACATTTTAAGGCTGAGGAAATGGAAGCCACAAGAGGTGAAGTGATTCTCCCAAGGTCATGAAGCTAGCAGAGCTGGGCCTAAACTCAGTCTTTGATGATAAATCCTATCCCATTCTATTCTTCCATTGAATTTAGCATTTGCTACACACACTTCTCCCTTCTGAGAGAAAGCTGCCTTCCTTGGGGCTAAGAAACACTAGACCAATTGTGTTTGAAATATTTGTATGATTTCTAGAATTATGCAGTGGAAAGAACAGAAAGTGGACACCTTTTTTCTTCTTTCCTGCCTCCCCCAGGCCCTCAGACTCTTAAACCCTTTGCTCTTCCCCAGGTATCACCTTCTGTCTCTTGGCTTCCTAGAAACTAGCTTACACATGGCTTTGCCCCTTGATGAAGCTAGGGGAGAGGGACAGGGGGTCTGTGTTTAGGAAGAGGGGTTAAGGAAAGCTACTTTGAGTAAAATAATCTGAGAAGCTGGACTGCATGAAGAAGAACAGTGCATCAGGATTGGAGGAAGACTTATTAACAACCTTTGATATGCAGATGACACAACCTTGTTAGGTGAAAGTGAAGAGGACATGAAGCACTTACTGATGATGATCAAAGACTACAGCCTTCAGTGTGGATTACACCTCAACGTAAAGAAAACAAAAATCCTCACAACTGGACCAATAAGCAACATCATGATAAATGGACAAAAGACTCAAGTTGTCAAGGATTTCATTTTACTTGGATCCACAATCAACACCCATGGAAGCAGCAGTCAAGAAATCAAACGACATATTGCATTGGGCAAATCTGCTGCAAAAGGCCTCTTTAAAGTGTTAAAAAAAAAAAAAAATGCCACTTTGAGAACTAAGGTGAGCCTGACTCAAGCCATGGTATTTTCGATCACCTCATAGGTATGCAAAAGCTAGACAATGAATAAGGAAGGCTGAGGAAAAAGTGATGCCTTTGAATTATGGTGTTGGTGAAGAATATTGAATATGCCATGGACTGCCAGAAGAACAAACAAATCTGTCTTGGAGGAAGTACAGCCAGAATGCTCCTTGAAAGCAAGGATGGCGAGACTTCATCGCACGTACTTTGGACATGTCACCAGGAGGGACCAGTCCCTGGAGAAGGACATCATGCTTGGTAAAGCAGAGGGTCAGCAAAAGAGAGGAAGATGCTCAGCAAGATGGACCAACACAGTGGCTGTAACAATGGGTTCAAGCATAACAACAATTGTGAGGATGATGCAGGAGCAGGCAGTGTTTTATTCTGTTGTACATGGGGTCACTATGAGTCACAACCGACTCAACAGCACCTAACAACAACACTTTGAGTAAGGCACATCCAAGACAAACCTTTGTCCTACTATGACTGATAGATTCTTAGCATATACTGAGTATTATCACAAAACAGTGGTTCTCAAAGTGGGATCCCCAGACCAGGAGCATCAGCATCACCTGGGAACTTGTTAGACATGCAGATTCTCAAGTCTCACCCCAGACCTGCCGAGTCAGGAGACCTAGGGCTGGGCCCAGCCATTTGGGTTCGGCCGAGCCCCCTGGTGATTCTGATGTTCTCAGATCTGAGAACCACAGATCTATCCCATTGTTTCTCAAAGCTTAGGATACTAATGAAACAGAAGGGTATCTGTCTTACCTACACTTTACCAAAGATCCCTCTGTTAGGGTGCACATACACTATTCTCTAGGAAGGAAGAAGGGAGGGCAATTAGAAACCGAAACCAAAAGTCAAACCAAGAATCCCATCTTGCCACATGGATTATCTGTCGTGCAGTTCTTGCCTTCTGCCCCTGAGTCTCTCCCTTACTCCACTTTCCAGTGCAGGCAGGAGGGGTTGGAAAGGCCGGATGTGAGGGAGAGGCCTATGCACCAGCTGAGAGTGGCCAGCTCTAAGGGTCCTACCAGGCCTGACTTGCTCTACCCCTGCCCTTGAGCCTGGGCCACTTCCCAGAACTGGCCATGGTTCTGCTCTCAGGAAATGCAGCCTCCCTCTATCTGCGTATTTACCAGTCACCAGTTACCATGGGGAACCCCTGGTGGTGAAGTGGTTAAGAGCTATGGCTGCTAACCAAAACGCTGGCAGTTTAAATCTACCAGGCATTCCTTGGAAACCATATGAGGCAGTTCTACTCTGTCTTATAGGGTCGCCATGAGTCAGAAACAACTCGATGGCAATAGGTTTTATGGGTTTTAGTTGCCATGGAGTAGATTCTGACTCGTGGTGACCCCATGTGTGTCAGAGTACAACTGTGTTCCATAGGGTTTTCAATGACTGATTTTTCAGAAGTAGATCACCAGGCCTTTCTTCTGAGGTGCCTCTGGGTAGACTCGAGTCTCCAACGTTCTGGACAGCAGCCGAGCACTTTAACCGTTTGCCCACCCAGGGGCTCCATCAGTGTGTTTAGGGAAGAGAACTCTGCTGACTCTTGCCATGACTACTCGCCCGCCCCAAAGGCACGTGGGGGTGCCAGATAGTACAGCCCTGAGGGCCCCTGGGCTACCACACCCACCTCCCAACTCCCTGGGTTTGGGAAGGATAGGTGAAGAGAGGTCACTTAACAGAGAAATTTTTCTTTCTTTCACCAAATGGGCTGAAAATCTGTCAAGGTGGGAAGAATTTGGGAGAAGGGAATTTGGTTTAGATAGAAGACAGATATGTTGGGAACTGTCTGGGGAAAGGAGAGGAAGGCAAAGCACATGAGACATGCTGCTATAGGAGAAATGAACAGAATTCTTCTTTGCTTATAGCCTAGAAAGAGCCAGAACACGACATTCAGCCACCCAGCCAGAAATCACTCACCGTTTACTTATGTCAGGTCTCTGTTAGGCTCAAGCACAGAAAGGTGACCTTGACATAGACCCTGCCTTGGAGGTATGCACAGTCGAATGTTGAGTCAGAAGAAAAGAATTAACAGTGGAAGGCAATAAAGCATGATAATAGAGTCACACATGGAGCATCAATTCTGCCTGAGAAGTTGGAGAAAGCGCTGCTCTCCCGCCGTGCTCTCTATGTACCAGTCACAGTTCCTTCTGCTTATGTGCCAAGTTCTTTCCACCTGGGACCTTCATGCATGCTGTTCCCTCCACCTGGAATGCGTTAGCCCCTGCTCTTCTCTTGACTGTCTCCTTCTCTTCCTCTAGATCTCAGCTTCAATCATAACTCCTGATATGGATTGACTTCTGTCTCCCAAAAAGACATGTTGAAGCCCTAACCCCAGCACCTGTGAGTGTAACCTCATTGGGAAATAGGGTCTTTGAAGCTGCTATTAGTTAACATGAGGTCATAACGGAGTAGGGTAGCTCCTAATCCACTATGACCAGTGTCTTTATAAGAAGAGATGAAGACACACAGAAACAGGGAAGATGCCCATGTGAAGACAGAGGCAGAGACTGGAGTAATACATCTACAAGTCAAGCAATGCCAAGGATTGCTAGGAACCACCAGAAGCTACGAAGAGGCAAGGAAGGATCTTACCCTAGAGCCTTCAAAGAGAGAGCATGGCTCTGCTAACACCTTGATTTTGGACTTCCAGCCTCCAGAGCTGGGAGAGAATAAATTTCTGTTGTTTTAAGCCACCCGGTCTGCGGTACTTTGTCAGGGCAGCCGTAGGAGACTAAGACATATCTCTAGAGAGGACTCCTCTGACTATATGCTAAGGTGGGGACTCTCAAAGTGTGGTTCCTGGGTCAGCTGCATCAGCATCACTTGGGAACATGTTGGAAATGCAAGTTCTTAGGGCCACCCCAGACTTACTGAACATGAAACTCTGGGGGAGAGGCCCAGCATCTTTGTTTTAACCAGCCCTCTAGGGGGTTCTGATGCACACTCAGGACTGACAGCCTCTGCCTTTGGAGTTTCCATTCTCCACCCCTACCCTCCCTTACCTGACTGTAAGACCTTTGAGAACAGGGACTGTTCCTGTTTTATTCACCACATCCAGTGCCCAGCAACTTGCCTAACACACAGTAAATACTATGGAAAAGAGACCTATGAGAGGAAGTCATATTTGCGCTGGGTCTTGAAGGATGGAGTTTTCCAAATGGAGAGAAGGGCAGAGAAAGAATGGAATTGTAGGCAGAGGGAATTGTGGGTATAAAATAGGGAAGTAGCTCAGTAGAGATGTAACTCAGAGTGTGGTAAGGGAGGACGTGAGGCTGGGGAGATAAGTTAAGAGCTCGATTGTGGTGGGTATTGATTGCAAAGCTAAGGAGTCTGGACTTTATCCTCTAGGCCACATGGTGCTCAATCTGAGTAGGACTTTAGAATCACTTGGGGAGCTTTTAAAAACACCAAGACCCAGGCCACATCTAAGATCAATTAACTGATACTTTTTAAAACGCTCTATAGAAGATTCTAAAAAATCTTATTGTGCCTAGGTCACCATGAGTCGGGGGTCAACTCAATGGTAGCTAACAACAACAATAAAAGATTCAAATGCGCAGCCAGGCTTGAGAACCCTTGCTGTAGGCAGTGGGTCATCAAGAAAGTCATTAAGCAGAAGTATGAGTTAACCAGGAGCCCTGGTATCGCAGTGGTTAAGCCCTCAGCTGCGAAACAAAAGATCAGCAGTTTGAGCCCACCAGCCACTCCACAAGAGAAAGATGTGGCAGTCTGCTTCCATAAAGATTTACAGCCTCGGAAACCCTACGGGGCAGTTCTACTCTGTCCTATAGGGTCGCTGTGAGCCAGAAGTGACTTAACGGCAATGGGTCTGGTTTTCTTGTTTTATGAGCTAATGGATGCATGGTTTAGAAAGATCATAGGAGGCAACTTGGAGGATGGGCAGACGGATGGGCGGATGGATGAATGGATGTAGGTATCGTGCTGGAGGCAGGAGGTAATCTTAGTCCCAGAGAGGAGGGACAGTGAGGGCCGGGTGATGGCAGTGTGGCCAAAGAAAACTGGACTTGAGAGACTCAACGTGAGACCAGATAATCTTAGAGACTGCTGGAAATAGAGGGGACAGGGAGGTGGGTTGGATGGTGATTCTGAGGTCTGGACCTCAGGCGACTGAGTAAATGCTGATGACATGAACTGAGATAAGAACTGCAAGGGTAGGTTTAGGCAGAAAATACTTCATTTATCCCATTTTTCACAGCTCACTAGGTGATGATGGAAATGGAAAGATTAAAGGAGAGATGAGAAAATTGAGCTGTTACCTAAATTACTTCAGGGGCTTAGCTCAGCCTGGGATAAACCAAGTTGAATGGCATCAGGGAATTAAATGTGCAAAATTCATGGAAGTCAGAGCAACAAGGTGAGTTTCAGAGGGAAGAAAAAAGACAAGTGATCTTGAAAAGGTGCAGAGGCACTGGGACAGCTTGGGGACCATTAATTAGGTCACCTGGCCAGAGAGATACCATCAGAGGAAGAACAGAGAGGACAGCTTTTCTTATCAGAAACAGGACCAGGAGGCAGTGCCGCCTAAGGCAGGCAGAACAAGGAGCAGGAGGAGGAGGAAGTTACCCAAAGCAGACAAGGGCTTGTCAAGTTGAAGTGTGCAGCCTCTGGGAAGCTTGACTACTTTCACTCATTCATTGTCTGTCTTGGTATGTGCATACTAGGTGCTGTGATGCCACAGAGACCAGGGCAGGCAAGGCCCTGCTCCCACAAGCCTTCCCTTGAGCCAGGGAGACACACAAGGAATGAGAAAACCATGATACAGCCTCATAAATGTAGTGATGGACAGGCAGGAGGCTACGGAGCAAAGGAGGGGCACTCACGCAGGTTTAAAGATGGGGTGGTCATGGATGGCTTCCTGGAGGAGGTGCTTTCTAGGCTAAGAACTAAACGCTGGAATGGAGTTTGATGGGGAAGAGGTTTCTAGATAGCGATATATGATGAACAAAGGCCCAGAGACTGGCAGGAGAGAGCATGTTGGTGGGCTGAACATGGCTGGGGTGAGCACGGTGTTCCAGGGTGGGAACGGGAAATGAGGTTGGAGAATTAGGTGGTGGCCAGATTGCAAAGGGCCTGTAAGTCCCATTAAAGAGTTTGGGCTTAGTCCTGAGGTCAGTGGGAGCCACTGAAGGGTTCAGAGCAGGGGAGTGAAGGGAGAAAGTTGCATTTTCAGACTCTCACTCCAGCTAAAGTGCAGAGAGCGGGCTCGAGAGAGTCAAGAGAGATGTTGAGGGATTCCAGAAATACTCAGGTGGTAAATTGACTGATCTTGGAGATTGACTGGATGGGGGCTGGGACTGGAGGTTGGGAGTAAAAGATGTCCAGGACAACTCCCAGGTTTTCTGGTTTGGGCCCCTAGGAGAGTAGAAGTGGCATTTATTAAGATAAGGAGAAGCAACCCTGGGGAGAGATGGGGAGGGAAAACATTGAGTTGAATTTGAACATGACAAGTCTGAAGGGCTTAGAGAACATCCAGATGGAGCTATCTGGGCTAGAGAGACAAATGCGAAAGCCGGCAGGAAGTGCTTGGAAGATATGTGAAACCGTGGACTGATATGAACGCTCTACAAATGTGCGTGACCACAATGCAGTAAGAGGCAAATCCCCAGGAGGTCTGGCAAGGCTGTGGCCAGAGGGATGGGGCAGGGCCAGGCCACTGTGGCTCCCTCCCTGGCCAGTCACCCGGAAAAGGGCTAGGCCCTATTTGGGATGGCGACGACGTGCCAGCCTGTCCTCGGCAGAGATGATTTCCAGACTGCCATCCAGCCAGTGCCCTTGGTTCTCCAAGAATTGGGATCACCCACACTCACCCACCCCGGCTCTCTTCTGTGGAGCAGCTTATTTGTGAAATAAAAGGTTGGGGTGAACTTGGCTGGATATAACCAGGGTCTGGGTGGAGTTGACCACTCTGTAGAAACCTGGCTTCTGTGGCCTTGACCACATGGCACCAGGCTCTCCCCACATGAAAAAAAAAAAAAGAGGGAAGTGGGTCAGAACCAAGGCCACAGATGCCAGCATGATGAAATAGAGACATCTGGACACAGGGGTGGGCTTTCACCCTGAGTCTGCCGTACCAGCTGTGTGACCTTGTGCAGGTCACTTACCCCTCTGGCCGGCTACTCAAATCACATCATTCAACCTGAGGCTAAACACCAGAAAGCAGCTCTGAGGTTGCTCATTCAGTCGTTCATCCATCCAACAAATTTTTACTGAATATTTCGTATTGGCCAGGCCTCAGGGACATGGTTTTGAGCACACATAGACACAGTTCCTGCCTCCATGGAGCTTCGAGTCTAGTGAAGGAGAGAAACAGATATCTCTCAAGGATTCCCATAAATGTGTGCAAAGTCCCAACTGCAGAAAGAGCTAGAAAGGAGAGAGCATGGTGCCATGAAAGCCCACACAAGGTGACCTGACCTGATTTGGGGGTCACTTAAATGTCCCCGAGGAAGAAGTCATTAGGTTGAGATCTACAGGAAGAGTTGGAGGGGCCAGGTGAAGGGGGTTGGGAGGGTGGGCTGGTGGGAGAGAGTTCCAGGCAGAGGTAATAGAATGGATAGAGGCTCACTGTAGTGGGAAGTTTTGTGCATTTAAGGAAAGGCCAGCAGGAGTGGCTGGAGCCCAGGAAGCAAGGTGTAGGAGGAAGGGTGCAGGGCGACACTAGAGGGGCCTGTGGCAGGAGAGGAGTGGGGAGTGGTCTCTCAGACTCTGGTGAGCGTGTTGAGCTTCATTCCTCTGTCATCTGGATTTCAGTGGGTCTTTAGGAAGGAGCACCCAGGCCCCATATGACAGAGCCGGACACTGGCCTTCCGGGCTATTCAGGCTCTGCCCTTCCGTTTTCAGCAGGATGCTTTTCTCTTTTGAAAATGGAATCACCTGGACTTGGGATCCAGCACTCCATACCAACAGTCACCGTGGCTAGTTCAGCCTCCCTTTTGGAACAGATATCAAAACACACCTGGCCCAGGCACTCCCTCCTCCAAGGCACATTCTGAGTGTTTTTTCTGCTTTTCCAACCTTGCGTTCAAGTGTCCACCCAGCAGGCAGAAGCTGCTGAGCTAAGTCATAATGTTAGAACTTTCACATACATATTTTCTTTTCTTTTCTTACAGCCAGAAAATAGCAATTAAAATTTCTGGTGAGTCACAGCTTTCTTTCTTTGGCTGGGGGAACTGGGTAAGAGGCTCCAAGAAACTGCAGCTAGAGGAGCAAGCTGTCTGCTGGGTTGGGCAGCTGAGGCCTTGCCAAGCTGGTGAGTTAGGAAAATGAAATTAGCAGTGAGCCAGCTTCTCCAGCTTCTCAGCTAGGGGTAGGAAAATTCCGCTTAGCCAACAGAACCCACTTCCAGGCCTGCAGAGCTCCACGTTGCAGATGAACCCAATCCACTGCTCTGGGATCTTGGTCCTTCTAGGAGGGAGGTGAGCTCCTGCAGCAGGCAGTCCCCAAGATGCCCGAGCCCCTGCCTCTTGCTTCTTGCTCCCTTCTAGAATGTTCTCAGGTCTTACATTGGGCTTGCTGAGGCAGCTGCCAGCAAAACTGCCTCTGAAAAAGATTATTCAATTAGGTCCGGAGCTAGAAAGTTGTGGCTAACCTCTTGCTACCTAAGTGTCCCAATCAGGATTTATGATGCACTGTACTTGCCTTGGGAAACCTGGTGGCGTAGTGGTGAAGTGCTACAGCTGCTAACCAAAAGGTCAGCAGTTTGAATTCACCAGCCATTCCTTGGAAACTCTATGGGGCAGTTCTAGTCTGTACTATAGGGCCACCGTGAGTTGGAATCAACTTGATTGCAACGGGTTTGGTTTGGTTGGTTTGGTACTTGTCTTGACACCCTGGTGATGCACTGGTTAAGAACTTGGCTGCCAACCAGGTTGGCAGTTCAAATCCACCAGCTGCTCTTTGGAAACCCTATGCAGCAGTTCTACTTCATCCTACAAGGTTGATATGAGTTGCAATCAACTTGACAGCCATGAATTTTATGGGTACTTGCCTTAGGAGCCTTGGAGGCACAGTGGTTAAAGCACCTGGCTGCTAATCAAAAGGTCAACAGTCCGAATCCACCAGCAGCTCCATGGGGAAAAGATGTGGCAGTCTGCTTCCACAAAGATTTACAGCCTTGGAAACCTTCTGGGGCAGTTTTACTTGTCCTAGGGTCACCATGAATTGGAATATACTTGACAGCAGCGGGTAGGTGGGTACTTGCCTTATAATTACTTATAATTCCTGGGTTTTATAAAGCCAGGTGAGTCCCTGGGTGGTGCAAATGGTCAACACACTGCTAACCGGAAGGCTGGAGGTCTGAGTCCACCCAGAGGCTCCTCAGAAGAATGGTCTGGTGATCTACTTCTGAAAAATCAGTCATTGAAAACCCTACGGAGCATAGTTCTGCTCTGACACGCACGGGGTCGCCATGAGTTGGACATGACTCAACAGCAGCTGGTTTTGCTGGTTTGGCACTTGCCAATAGGATGACCATTAATTCATCAAATATTAACCAAGTGCCCGTTTTGTGCCAGGCAATGATAAGCAAAAGTAGCCACATGGAGATTTCGGGGAGGGGGGGGGCTCACGAAATAATCAGATAATCACATGAACAAATAGAAAATTGCAACTGTGATAAGGGTTGTGAAGGAAAAAGACACAGTGTCATGACCTCATCTGGGGAAGGTGCAGGTGGGCGTTGGTTGATCATGCGTGTCCTTCTTGCCATTAAGATCTTATTTGAGCTACCCCTCCTCATTGAGGCCTCCTCTGAGCCCCAGTAGCACCCAGACTCTCCATCACACCACGTTATTTTATTGTCTTAACAATTTCGTATCCACTAGCCACTCCTTGGAAACCCTATGGGGCAATTCTACTCCGTTGTTGTTTTTAACAGCACTTCCAACCCTGGTATTTGTCTTTTTCCTTTATTGTTTGTTTCTAGTCTGTGTCCTCCTCTCCAGTTTATGTCTATCCTGAACAGTGTTCAGCACTGTTTGTCTAGGGCCAGACACTGCTGGCTACACAGTCGGCCCTCAGGAAATACTTTTTGAATAAGTGAAAGGTGCCCCCTGACAGGGAGCAGAAAGGGTAGGATGAAACATGCCACAGGAATAAGGAAGAGCAATCCTAGCAGTAAGTGTACTTGGGGCGCCTTCTAGAACTGGGAGAACATGAGTGTGGTCAGAGGGCAGAGGCGGAGGGATGATGGGTGGAGTCAAGGCTGGAGAGGTAGTACAAGCTGGGTCTGTAGGACCTTGTAGGACAAAACGAGCCTTTGGGGTACTACCCAGGTGGATCAGGAGGCTTGAGAAGGGTGTATGTGCTCACTCAGGCATCTTTCTCCTGGCCCCTAGAGGACCAAATGGACCTCCTACAGAGAGGAGGAGGTCTGAACTCGGCTAATATTCAAGGCTGGCCCAATCTTCCTCAGCCTTTCTCTGCTCACAGAAACCTTCTCCAGGCACCGAAGCTGGGGCCAGGGATGGGTTTCTTCATTTATCTATTTCTTGGCCCCCAAGGAATCTGAGGCTGCTATACTGGGAGTTGGAGAACATGGTCCAGGTCCTGGCTCTGCTGCTAATTGGCTGTGTGTTCTTGGGCTTATGGCTCTATCTCTCTGAGGCTTCAGTTTCTCATCAGCCAAACGAGGGGTCAGTGAGGGCCTTTCAAGTCTCTTTGACAACAGCATCCGTATTCTCCAAAATCAAACTGTGTACACATGATCTGGCAAAAGATATTTTTTGCCAATTTATTTATTTGAAAAGTCTAAAAAGCACAAGATGAAAACAATGAGTGGCCTTTATCGATGCATTTACCATGTCTATCCTCCATGGCAGGAAAGTGAAGCCACTGGCATCTGGGGAGGATGGGAGCTCTGCCTAGGTCACACGTATTCCCGCTTCAGCATTTCTGCATGTTCTGGCTTCCCTCCCCTGGAATGCCTGCCTCTACTCCTTCCATGAGGTCCCTGGGTGGCATGAATGGTTTGTGCTCCACTGCTAAGCTAAAGGTTGGTGGTTCAAACACACCTAGCAGCACCATGGGAGAAAGGCCTGGAGATCTGCCTCCTAAAGAAAACTCTATGGCATATAGTTCTACTCGGTAACACGCAGAGGTGCCACCAATTAGAATCAACTCGACAACAATTAATTTAGTTTGGTTTACTCCTTCCGTGCAGCTAAATACCGCTCTTCGAGGTTTACTTCAAACGGCTCTGAGACTCCAAGGATCATCTCAGGCCCATAGAATGTTCTGTCTGTACCACTCACTGATCAGCACCAGTTGCCACTGAGTAAATTCCAACTCATGGTGACTCCATGTGTGTCAGAGCGGAACTGTGCTCCACAGGGCTTTTCTTGTATGTGTGTGGTAAATATATATGTAACAATGGCCATTTTAGCATTCTTTGTCAACGGCTGATTTTTCAGAAGTATATTCCCAGGCCTTTCTTCCGAGGCACCTCTAGGTAGACTTGAACCTCCAGCCTTTCTGTCAGCAGCTGAGTGTGTTAACAATTGGCGCCACCCATTTTGATCTTTTCATGCAGTTACCTCTGGGTGATGTCTTTGAGGTTACTGCTTAACTCAGGTACATTTCACATGCTCGGGGGTTGTTTCATCACCTATTCGATAAGCCCCTTGAAGGCAGGAATGATGTCTTACATTTCTTTGTATCTCCCCAAGCCCCTGGCAGAATCCAATCCATTCATTCTTTCACTCGTCTAATTGTTTTTTTTTTTTGTATCTACTATGCACCAGACAGAGCCCTGGTGGCACAGTGGATAAGAGCTCAGCTACTAACCAAAAGGTAGGCTGTTCAAATCCACCAGCTGCTCCTTGGAAACCCTATGGGGCAGTTCTACACTGTCGTATAGGGTCGCTATGAGTCAGAATCAACTCAATGGCAGTGGGTTTGGTTTTGCTCTTGGTACGTGCCAGGCACTATGCTAGTCACTAAGGACTAGAGAGATGACTGGATGTGATCTGAATAAACTCCAAATCTAGCAGAAGAACTGAGGACAAACCAAGCCATAGTATGGCTATAGGTCAGGACACGTAGTAGAATGTCAGAAATATTCACAGTGGCTTAAGCAAAAATGAGAATATATTGGATCAAAAAAATATAAAAGAATAGGGGATAGTTGGTCTCAGGCATAGCTGGATCCAGGGGTTCAAAGAATGTCCTCAGGACCTGGTCTTACTCTCTGCATCTCTTGTTTTTGCTTTCCCCTCTCTGTGTTTATTTCATTCTCAAGCAGGCTCTCTCCAGATGAAAATATTCTAAATGTTAGCAGTCCCAGTGGAAAGAGAGCTTTGCCCAGAAGTTCCACCAATAGTCCTGGGTTTGCATCTTAGTGAAGGGGCTTGGGTTACACCCAAACCTAAAGCTTTATAGCCAAGATGATGTAATGCTGGTCACAGGCTTACCATTGCTCATGGATGGTTCCCCAGAGGAAAATTTGAATTTTGTTATCAAAAGAAGGGGGAGGAGATGCTGAGCAAACAAGAGCAACAGATGCCTACTATGTTATGCTGGTTGGGGAATGGGGCCCCAGAGGAAGAAGTGAGTGAGTGGTAAATTCTGCCTTAGAGTAGATGAAGAGTCACAAGACCATTTGCACTGGGCCTTGAAGTTCACATAAGAGCTTGCCAGGTGGAAAGGGTGGTGATGGGGCGAAGCCTGTGTGCAAAGGTGTGAAGTTGTCCTGGGGCTGGAAAGAAGCTCTATATGCTGAGGCAGTCTGCCTGAGGCGAGGCAGGGCATGTGTTAGGAAGGGAGGAGCCAGGTCATCAGGGACTCAGAGGTCAAGGCTGAATGAAGCTTGTAAGTGGACCAGTGATGCGATCGCTGGGGCAGGAAGGCCTGCTGGGAAGTGGAACAGCTGACCAGGTGAGAGGGGAAGAGTTTGAACTGGAGCTTTGGCTTGGCGCAACTCTAGTCCATACAGGAGAAGAACCATCTCATGGCAGATGGGTGGGCCTAAGGCTTCAGAGCAGGGGGCTCTTCTTTGTGCCAGCTGAAATCTTCTGACTTAGAAGCCACCTACGGCTGATGCCAGCCCTGGGACAGAGTAATTTCAAAACAGAGGGATTATATTCATTGGTTCACCTGGCTGAAGCACTACTTGTGTGGGGGTGCTATGGAGTCAAAAGACTGGGGCTCAAACACTAGTTCTGCCTCTCACAAGCTAGGTAAACTTGGAAAGTTAGTTAAACCATTTCTTTCCTTAACCGTAAAACAGGGTTGATAATATCTACCTCACAATGTTTCTTCAAGGATTAAAAGAGGTGATTCATGTGACTCAGCATTAAACCCCCTCTCAAAAAAAAAAAAAAAAAACACTGCCATGGGGTCAATTCCGACTCATAGTGATTCTATAGGACAGAATAGAGCTGCCCCATAGGGTTTCCAAGGCTGTAAATCTTTATGGAAGCAGACTGCCACATCTTTCTCCCATGGAGCAGCTGGTGGGTTGGCATATAACAATAACCCGGCATAAAATAATAATAATAATTATTATAATGGGGCCCTGGTGGCACAGTGGTTAAGTGTTTGGCTGCTAACCAAAAGGTCGGCAGTTCAAGTCCACCAGCCGCTCCTTGGAAACCCTATGGGGCAGTTCTACTCTATCCTATAGGGTGGCTATAAGTTGGAATTGGCTCGATGGCAACCAGTTTATTATTATCATTGCCATCAGTGCTTCATAAGGTTGTTGGAAAAATCCAAGGACTGATGTACACAGGTGGCTCATAGGTTTTATGGGTTGAATTATATCCCCTCAAAAGATATGCTGAAGTACTAACCTCTGGTACCGGTTAATGTGACCTTGTTTGGAAACAGGGTCTTTGAAAATGTTACCAGTAACATGAGGCCATGCTGGTGTAAGGTAGGTCCTAATCCAATATGAGTGGTGTTCTTATAAAAGAGGAGAAGAGACACAGAGAGAGACAAAAGGGAAGATAGCCATGTGAAGACAAAGGCAGAAATTTGAAATGATGAATCTACAGGCCAAGGAGTGCCAAGAATCACTGGCCACCACAGAAACTAGGAGAGAGACATGGAACACATTCCTTCCTTCTCAGAGGCCTCAGAAGGAATCAATACAGCCAACACCCTGATTTCAGACTTTGAGCTTCTAGAAATATAAGACAATAAATTTCTGTTTATATAAGCCACCTAATTTGTTACGGAAGTCCTTGGAAACTAAAACAGTAGGTTTCCTACAAATGTTGGTTTTCCTGCCATGACTACCCTTTCCTTCTGCAAACTCTTATGTGTACTTCAAGGCCCAGTGCAAATGTTCCTACAACTCCTCCTCCATCCTGAGGCAGAATTAACTACTCACTCATTCATTCCTCTAGGATGCCATTCCTCACACCTCATCATGGTGGCACATGGGGTGTGGTATCCAGCAGTATCTGTGAGCTCGCCTTTGACTTACTGAATGTATTCTTGGTACCAGAACGAAAATCTCGGCCTCATTAGGCAAAACCTGGACAACCTCAACTTCTCTTCCCCTGCAAGCCCCTTTTGACTTCATCCAACTGGACAGTAGATGCACAGCCTGGTGTGTTTAGCACCAGACAGAGGAATGGGTTCTGATTCAAGGTTCCTCTGGTCAGTTCTGTCACAGGTCAGTAGTGTGATCCTAAGCTAGGACCCACCCTGTCTGGCCTTTAGGTCCCTTGTCTAACAACACCTTCCCTTACTCCTCTTCCCTTATTCCCCAGCTCCCTGCCAAGTATTCTTGGGAGGATTTAAGCAGTTAAAGGATGGGGAGATACTTTGCAAAGTATAAGGTACTATCTAGTCCTTAAAGGTCATTGTTATCCCATTTGCCTAGCAGAATCATATTATGTGTGTGCTTTTAAAATCTCATTTATTAGAACATCTATTCTTCATTTTTAGAATTAACATTTTATATATATATATATATATATATCATAGCAACTCATAGCGACCCTATAGGACAGAGTAGAACTGCCCCATAGAGTTTCCAAGGAGCGCCTGGCAGATTCGAACTGCCAACCTTTTGGTTAGCAGCTGTAGCACTTAACCACTACGCCACCAGGGTTTCCTATGAGTCAGAATCGACTCGACAGTAGTGGGTTTTCTGGTATATATATATATATATATATATATATATATATATGCATACATGTATATCAAGCATATACATGCATCCCAAAACCAAACTCACTGCCACTGAGTCAATTCTTACTCATAGTGACCCTGTAGGACAGAGTAGAACTGCCCCGTAGGATTTCCAAGACCGTAAATCTTTACAGAAGCAGACTGCCACATCTTTCTCCCACAGAGCAACTAGTGGGTTCAAACTGCTAACCTTTTGGTTAACAGCCAAGCACTTCACCACTGCGCCACCAGGGCTCCTCATAACATGCATACATATGCATAAATAAGCCATCATGGTTACTTCTTTGGAGATTGTTGATTATAGTCCCTGAGGATTCCAAGAAACTTGGCGTGGGAACTGGGGAAGGACCAGAAGGAAAATCTGGAAGGAGAAACAGGCAGTTGAGAAAAGGTGATTTGTAGCCATCATATGGATCACCCTTTAGGCCTGGCCTCCTGCCTTATGATCCCTCCCAGGGATGAAAAAGGAAGGCAGAGGGTGGAGAGGGCAGAGATAAAGACATCCACGCTCCAAGAGGAACTGGAAGTGGCCTGGGGGGATCTTTTGCTGTCTTCAGGATTTCTGACAATCCTGCACACCCCCATACTTAATATCTCCCTTTCAGTTGTCTTTTTTTACTTAAATAAATTTATTTACCAAGGACTGCCTCTACGCTAAGTTTAAACAAAAAACAGTATTACTCACAACAAATAGAAGGTAACCGAAAAAATTAATTCAAGGGGAATAAAACATTATTCAGTCCTAGACAGATGTTGATGCCCAAAGTCTGTTCTCCATTTATGGTTAAAAGGAGATTAGAGAGGTGTTAACAACACACTAGTACCAAACTGAGACTTTCTCCTTGAGGCAACTGAATTGGTTGAAGAAAATTGAATAGACAATTCAATATTTAATGATTCATGTGCCATCAGTGATCCCTCCCTCATTTTGAGGAACACTGACCTGGTCTGACCACCCAACATGCTACGGAAATGCTCTGCTAAAATACCTAGCCTTTGTTTACACGCCTCCACTGGTTGGGAACTCATTCCCTCCCAAGGCAGCCCTTTCATTACTGGACAGCTCTGGTTCTTAGAATGTTCTTAAGGTTGAGTTCCACCACCCATCTGTCAGTTTATCATACTGTGGTGGCTTGCGTATTGCTATGACGCTGGAAGTTATGACACTGGTATTTCAAATACCAGCAGGGTCACCCATGGTGGGCAGGTTTCAACAAAGCTTCTAGATAAAAACAGACTAGGAAGAAAGGCCTCGGAATCCACTTCTGAAAATTAACCAGTGAAAACCCTATGGATCACAATACAATACTGTCTGATATAGCACTGGAAGATGAGCCTCCTAGATTAGAAGGTGCTCAAAATACAGTGGCTGCAACAATGGACTCAAGTATACCAATGACTGTAAAGCTGGTGCAGGACCAGGCAGCATTTCAATCTGTTGCACATGGGGTCACCATGAGTCAGAACAAACAACAAAAAAGGTTAGGTTGAAGTCTGCTGCTCTGAAACTGTTCCCACAGTTTGTATATCTGTATATAAACTTTGTATGTTTGAAGAGAGCATTCGGTAGTATCTAGTCTTGTCATTTATTCATTCAAAAATTTTTGATAAAGCTTCTATTATATATCAGGTGGAGAGAGACAGAGAATAGAAATGGCCTGTTGCCTGGAAGGCAAATGACTTGGGGGACATCTACGTCAATTGGCACAACATGTTTCATAAAGACAATATTTTATATCCTCTTTTGGTGAGTAGTGTTGAGGGTCTTAAAAGCTTTTCAGCAGCTGTCAAAGAGCAAAGAAGAGTGAAGAAAACCAAAGACTCAAAAGAGCCATTAGTCCAAAGGACTAATGGACCGCATGAACCACATCCTACACAACCCCGAGACCAGAACTAGATAGTGCCTGCCTACCCCTACCAGCTACTCGGACTGGGATCGCAGCCGAGGCTCCCGGGCAGAGCGGGAGAAAAATGTAGAACAAAAATCAAATTCACAAAAAAGACCAGATTTCCTGATCTGACGGAGACTGGAGGAACCTCTGAGACTACGACCCTAAGATACCCTTCTGACCTGCAACTGAAGCCACTCCAAGAGACCGCCTTTCAGCCAAACAATAGACAAGCCCATAAAATAAATAATAACACCCGGGAGGAACATGCTCCTTAGAACAATCAATTATTGAGATCAAAAGGGCAATATCTGCCCAAAAGCAAAGATGAGAAGGCAGGAAGGGGTAGAAAATTAGGACAAAAGGACATGAGAAACCCAGAGTGGAAATGGGGAGAGTGCTGACACATTATGGGGAATGAAACCAACGCCACGAAACACTTCATGTACAAACTATTGAATGGGAATCTAATTTGCTCTGTAAACTTTCACCTGATGCACAATAAAATAAAATAAAAAGACGAAGCAACGACCCCTTGCTCGAGCAGCTGGCAGATTAACAAGGGAAAACCAGGCATACGAATTGGATCATCCCTCGATAATCTGGCCAAAGCCCCATGAGGGAGACACAGGCAGAGCCCTGTGGGAGGGCACAGGAGACAGCAGCTGACTGTGGGCCTGGGAACAACAGCAGGGGCTTCCCAGAAGGGGTGACTCCTGAGCTGGATCTTGTGGGATAAGCAGGAGTTGACCAGGGGGAGACGAGGGTAGCCCTGACGCCCACACAGGAAGGATGTGGTCTAGACTGAGGGGTGACCCTTGGGGAACACTAAACCAGCCCAGAGAGGTGAGGGGACAGTCCAAAGACATGAGCTATAAGCAGTTTTGCATTTTGGACCCAGATAAACCAAGATCCGAATCCTAGCTCTGCTACTTTCCCGCTCTAGCTGTGTCCCTCTGGGCGAATTACTCAATTTCTCAAAATCTCAATTTTTTCAACTAGAAAGATGGAGAGATTACCTGCCCCACAGGTCATGAAGGTTACTGTGAAGATTTTAAATGAGATTATGCATGTAAAACATTTATTAGAGCGCATAACCAAAAGCCAAACCCACTGCCCTCGAGTCAATTCCAACTCACAGCAACCCTATAGGACAGAGTAGAACTGCCCATAGAGTTTCCAAGGAGCACCTGGAGGATTTGAACTGCCAACCTTTTGGTTAGCAGCCGTAGCACTTAACCACTACACCACCAGGATTTCCAATAGAGCACATAGCACAAGGTAATATGGATGTGGGAGGATGTTTGAAATATTAAACAACCTGCACAGCACAGGCACCCAATAATCAGAAAGAGCGTATGGGAAGAACACCAGCTTGAAAGTAGGCTGCGAGTGGGAGCTGCCGAGACTGGTGAAACATGAGTAACGGTAGTTGCTGTGAATGGAGACCAAGCCCCACCTGCAAGTCTTTCTCCACTATCCTCACCTGATTCTGAACAAGCCTTTTAATTCTGACTCTCTTGAATATTTATGGGATCGATTTACATGTTACAAGCGTGCTTCTCTGTTTAGGATGAGCCTGGAAGGCTAAGTCAAGATTATAGCATCTTTTTAGGGAAACGCTACATCTGTGAAAAACTCTGAGATGCTGTACCCTCAGTAAGGAGTGTTTTCTTGGCAATCAAGTTAGGGACTCGATGGTATCCTCCCTTCCAACTGCTCCTTGGAGCTGAAAGATGCTTTAAAAACTGCTTTGAATAGTGTACTAGCCATTATTCATTAACTACCCACATGCTTCCCAGCTCTTTCCAAATTCTAATTTTCCCCAAACACTTGAAACATATTTGAATACAATTTGCCCTTCCTTCCTTCTTTCCTTCCTTCCTTCCCTTCCTCCCTCCCTCCTTCCTTCCTTCTTTCCTCCCTCCTTCCCTCCCTTCCTTTTTCTTTCTTTTTTTGTCTGCTGTTCAAATAGCAGCAACCAACACTTAAACCTCCCAGATATAGCATTTTTCACTAGGTAAATCCCGTGGGAAGGGAGGGGTAGCAAAACCAAGTGAGTCAGAATAGAAGGGGCTTTGTCACCCAAAACACAGCACACTATTCGAATAAAAAAAAAATTTTTTTTTTTATTCGAATAGAATGCCTCTATTTCAGGGGAGATTTGGCGTTTGTCTAGAACAGAGCTTTTTGACCTGGGTCCTGAGGGATGCTAGTTTTGTAAAATATTAATATATATTATGGGGGAGGTATGCTCCTAGGAAGGAGCCCCAGCGGCTCAGTGGTTAAAGTGATCGACTGCTAATTGAAAGGTCGGTGGTTCGAAACCACTAGCGGCTCCACCAGAGAAAGATGTGGCGGTCTGCTTCCATACAGATTTACAGCCTTGGAAATCCTGTGGGGTTGCTGTGAGTCAGAATGACTACACGGCAGTGGGTTTGGTGGGTGGGTTATGCTCCTAGGAGCCCTGGTGGCACAGTGGTTAAGCATTCAGCAGCTAACTGAAAGGTAGGTGGTTTGAACACACCAGCTGCTCCACAGAAGAAAGATGTAGCAGCCTGCTTCTATAAAGATTTACAGCCTTGGAAACCCTATGAAGCAGTTCTACTCTGTCCTATAGGGTCACTATGAGTTGGAATTGACTCATAGGCAGTGGGTTTGGTTTTGGTTTTTTGGTGTGCTCCTACGGTTAAATAGCTTCCAAAAAGAAATCAACAGGTGTATTTATTGCAAAATACCAGAGGCTTCCAAATACTAATGCTTGAGAGGCACAGGGCAGGCATGGTTCCCAAACTGTGTTGACCACAGAACCATCTCTTTCTCACTCTTTCCCTTTTGTTTTTTAAACCAAACAACTCAAAGTATTGGTGCTTTACAAAACACATCTCTGGAGAAAGAAAAGAGTCTTAGTTCCAGAAAACCTCTGGCTTCTTGGAATTATGCAACTTGTTTGAAGGTGAACAGCCACCAGGACAAGAGGAAGGGTGTGAAGCCCCTGCTGTCACCGCCCTTCATGCCTGCACCTGCTAAGGAACACGTCCCAGCCCCAAGCCTTCAGAAGGGAACGCCAACCTCAGGTAGGCCTGGCCTGGAAAGGGCAATGAGTTAGGGATTTGTGCTGGTGAAGAGGAGGGGTGTGGAAGGCCAGAGCGGGAAGAAAGCGAGTTGTAAACAATTTATCATCTAGAAAATCACCATGCCCAGTGGCTCCTAAACCTGAACGGTCATCAGGATCCCCAAGAGGAGATTAATCTGTTGACCTCCAGAGTTTCTGATTGAGCCCCAGATTCTGCATTGCTAACATGTCCCCATGTAAAGCCAATGCGGCTGGTCCAGGGACCACACTTTGAGAACTACTGCTCATCCTTCTGCTGGTCCTGAGTCCCCAGATGAGGAGAGCATTGGAAAATCCACATCTGTCCTCTCGTCAACCTTGTATCTGATGCCAGGTGCATGAGTGGGTGACCCTTCACCCGATGGCCTCACCAAGGTCCTAAGGCAGTCAGAAGACAAATGTGCCCCCTTCCTTGCCCCCCAAACCCCCAAATCAACCAGTTGCCATTGAGTCAATTCTGACTCACGGCGAGCCAATGTACGTCAGAGTGGAATTGTGCTCTTTAGGGCTTTCATTGGCTAGTTTTTCAGAAGCAGATCACCAGGTCTTTCTTCTGAGGCACCTCTGCGCGGACTCGAACCACCAATCTTTCGGTTAGCAACCAAGCACTTATCCATTTGCTCCACCCAGGGTATTCCCACCCCAACCCCCCGACCAACTCTAATTACCACTTGACCTTCATCCATTCTTTCAACCAACCAACATTTTGTAAGTAACAACCATGTGTCAAACCTTGTGCCAGGTGCCAGAGGTGCCAGTTAACAGCCACCATCCCTGCCATCTCAGAGCTTGTAATCTAGGGGTTGTCAAAAAGGGGACATTCCAACACAGGGTGGGAGCTTCTGTCTCACACCGCACCCCCTCCCTAAGTCGTTTCCATCTCAAGTCAGAAACGGGGACATCCTTGATCTCTGTCTTTTCTGCAATTTTACCTCTGAAAGAGTGCCCAGCATCTTTCCCTGCCTCTGCCCACTTCTCCCCATGTGCTCTCCTTCTCCCCAGGCCAACATCACCTCCTGCCTGGAGAGCTATAATCACCCCCTGGTTCCTGTGATCTCCTCAGTTCCACTCTTGCCCCCTCCAGTCCAAGGTGATCTTTTAAAAATATAAATCAGACTGTGCTACTCTCTGCTTATGATGACTCAGTGGCCTCCCCCTCCCCTCATTCACTAGTTCCAGCCTCACTGGCCTCTCTCCCCTCACGCTGTGCCCATGGCTGCGCCTCCTCATCTCTCAGGTCTCAGCTGAAGCACCACTGCCTCCAGAAACCTTCCTTGATCGCCGCTTTAGCTCTGTGTGGTGAACAGAAGAGGATTGCCTCTGACACTCCACTCATTGAAAAGAGGGGTTCATGTCCACTCTCCTTGAAGCTGAGCTGGGGCTATGGCTGCTTTGACCCACAGAACACAGGGGAGTGACACCATGCCGGTTTTGGGCCTAGCCTTTAAGGGGACTACAGCGTTCACCTTGCTCTCCTGGAGCCCTGAGCTACCATGTTGGAAGTCTAACACTGGCTGGAGAGTCTAAATGAAGAGGAAGATGGCTCTGCTGAGCCAGTCCCCAGCTGATCCACCAAGGCATGTACGTGAAGCCACCTTGGACCCTCTGGACCAGACCAAACAAAACCCGTTGCCGGAGTCAATTCCGACTCAAAAAGACCCTATACATGACCAGCTAGTTAACACCGAGTGATACACTCCATACCATCTAAAACAGAAAAACCACCCAGTTGAGCCCTATTCATATTCCTGCACCACAAAATCACAAGGTGCATTAAGTTTTGGGGTACACAGTTTTGGAGTATCACTGTTACACAGCCGCAGATAACCAGAAAACTTAGTGTTATATTTGTTTCCATCTTAGCAGTCATTTGATTACAGTTTGTCTTTTTTTTTTTTTTAATCTTTTATTCTTTATCTCCTCCACTAAATGATAAATTCCACTGTAGCAGGAACCAAATCTATCTTGTTCACCACTGTCAATGCAGGGTTTGGCACACGGTCCTGTTTTTTCCCATTGCCACGGAGTCAATTCCGATCATGGCAATCCCATGTGCTACAGAGTAGAATTGCTCCATAGGATTGATTTCCTTGGCTATAATCATTATAGAAGCAGATCACCAGGTCTTTCTTCCAAAGAGCAACTGGGTGGGTTCAAACCTCCAACCTTTAGATTAGTAGTCGACCACAAACTGTTTGCGCCACCCAGGGACCTCTGGCACGTGGCAGAGCCTCAGTAAATGCTGGCTGAGTAAACAAATACATAAGTACAGATTATTACAGGCACGCAGAGGAAGGTACCAGGCAGAATCAAGGAAGCTTATCAGACGAAGTGACGACTAAACTTTGAGGCCTGAAGGGCAAGTGGGGACAGTGTTCAAACACCAGAACCACAGGGTCTGGGTGCCGGGCCTGACTACTGGGGGTTCCCCAAGCCTGCTCTTCTCTCTCAAGAGAGAGTACAACATCAGAGAGCATCTTGTTCATCTTTGTAACCTCAGCACTGAGCCCAGAACAGGAAAACAAGAGGTCCTCAATGAATGCAGTTTAAATAAATGAGCGACCATGTGGCTTCTTGGAAAGAGAAGCCCGAGCCAGAAGTTGGGGTCCCTGGATTTTCGAACTCAGCAGCTCACAGTGCATCCTTGTTAAATAAGTCATTCGCCCCTTCTGGTGCTCAGTTTGTGTGAGACAAAACCCTCTGCTCCTCCACTACTTCTCTGGGTTATCATAAGGACTGTAAGAGAGCCAAGATGTCAGAGTGTTTTGAGAGGTTTGTTCAAATAGAAATATGTGATGTGAGAATGAAAACATATGATGATATTGTTGTCTGTGTGTTTCACCTACCCCAGGTAAGCCCTCCGAGTCAGCATCTGAGCCTTTCTTTGGGTAACATGCCACCTGGAACTTAGCCCAGAGACACAGCACCTCCTGGGCAGCTATAACATTTTCAGTTGCTCAGGTAGACAGACGTCTGGGCCTATCGCCCTTAGAGAGAGGTGGACCATAGAGCAAATGGAGCACTGGACTCAGGTCAAGAGACCTGAGGCCTTGTCTGGTTCCACCACTCGTTTCCTGTGAGACCTTGGACAACTCACCTCCCTTCCTGAACCAAATCTCTCAGCCAAGGTGGGCTTTATAGAGCAAGGATATCTCCTTCCTCCCTCCCTCCCTTCCTCCTTCCTTCTTTTGTCTCCTCTCTCCTCTCCTCACTCCTACCTCCCTTTCCCCCTCCCTCCTTCCTTCCTTTCTCTCATCAGAAACACTCAGTCTCCACCCCCAGCACTGGGGCCATTGCTGGGGGAATAAAATGGCAAGACCTGGCCCTGCCCTCAAGGTGCTGAGAGACTCCTTGGAACACAGATGGACACTCTTAAATGAAGTATCAGTAGGACAGCCGGATGAGGGTTCTCAGAGAGCCAGGATGAAGGGTCTCCAGTGCAGCACAGGCCACAGGCACTGAGCTCCAAGAGGAGGCAGCTGGGTCACACTGGTTGGGCCTGGGGTCAAAGGGTGAGTCCAGCCTGCCCTAGAGACTCTCTGCTTCCAGAGCCACGGTACCACACCATCACATTAGCATTGTGCAGAGGGCCCTCCCCAGCTGCAATGGTGTGGGCCCACGTCCTAATTAAACCTTCATGGTGTGTCACTCAGCCCTGTTCACCCAGCTGCCAGCTGCGCCTCTCATTCCGTCTGGTGGCCTTGGTTAATGAACCCTTGAAGGGCTGACCGAGCTCATTACAAGCAATGCAAAGGATAAGGGGACCCCTCCTCGATGCTCCCTTGGTCCCTGCCCTCCTCTATCTCTCCCTCACATTCACACTGGGAAGGGGAGAGGCCCCACCCCCACCACACGCAGCCTTGTGCCTACAGCTGGTGATGGCCGAAGACACAGAAAGTTCCAGTGACAGCTCAACCAGAGAGGTGAGTTTCTGTGTGTGTTTGTACCTGTGTGCCCAAACACCTGCTGTCCTCAGGCTGGCCCAAGTCCCCTCTCATCTCAGGCTGGGCTGGCAGAATAAGGGTGGCAGGTCCAGGTCTGCCTCTTTCTAATTGCAGGTCCATGCACATGTTTGGACAAGTTGCCTTCTCAGAGTTTCAGTGTCCTCATCTTTTGTGTGTGTGTGTGTGTTTTAAGTAAAAGTTTACAATTCTCTCAGTGTCCTCATCTTTTAGATGGGCAGTAATACCCACCTGGCACAGAGTAAGCACTCAGTTATGTGCTCAGGAATTATTATTGTGTTGTTGTTGTTAGTAAAAGACAGTCAAGGAAGCAACCACAACACCCTTCAATAGGCAAACGGACAAACAAACAGTGGTACATACATACCAAACACACTGCCGTCGTCAATGCCGACTCATAGTGACCTATAGAACAGAGTAGAATTGCCCCATAGAGTTTCCAAGGAGCGCTTGGCAAGTTTGAACTACTGAACTCTTGGTTAGCAGCCGTAGCACTTAACCACTATGCCACCAAGGTTTACATACATGCATACAGTGGGGTATTATTCAGCAATAAAAAGCACTGAGCTGTGAAAAGACATGGAGGAAACTTACACGCATACTGCTGAGGGAGTGAAGCCAGTCTGGAAAAGCTACATATTGTATGATTCTGACTAAACGTCATTCTGGAAAAGGTAAAACTATCCAAAATCAAAAACCTGTTGACGTAGGGTAATAGAGACCCTATAGGACAGAGTAGAAATGCTCCCATAGGGTTTCCAAAGCTGTAATCTTTATGGAAATAAACTGCAAAATCTTTCACTGCAAAATCTTTCTCCCACGGAGTGGCTAGTAGGTTTGAACCGCAGACCTTTTGGTTAGCAGCTGAGCTGCTTAACCACTGTGCCACCAGGGCTCCTTGACAAAACCCCAGAGGAGTAAAAAGGTCAGAGATTGCCAGTAGTTCGGGAGGGATGAACAGGCAGAGCACAGGACATTTTAAGGGCAGTGAAATTATACTGCACGATGCCATATGGTGGGTACACACATTATGATGATACACATTTGTCACAACCTACAGGCTGTACAAACAAAGTGTGAGCCCTAATGTGAATATGGACTTTAGTTAACAATAATGTGTCAATATTGGCTCATCAATTGTAACAAATGTATCACACAAATGCAAGATGTAAATAAGAGGGGAAATGACGGGCAGGGCACGGGGCGGGTATATGGGGCTCTCTGTCCTTTCTGTGCAAGTTTTCTGTTAACATATAACTGCTCTAAAAAATAAAGTGTACATAGATACATAAAGACAGTCAATAACAGAAGCCAAATGTGAGCAGTGGTTCCTTACGATTGATTTTTTTTTCTCCTACTTTTCTGTATTTTCTAAATTGTATGTAATGAACGTTTTACTTTTTATCACTTATAAAACCACAAATCCTCTCAAAAAATACATCAGAGAAGTGAGATTACGTGTATGAAAGGGGCTAGACAGTGCCTGAGAGGAAGTTATTAACAGGAGTTTCCTCCTGCAGTGAAAGTCTTAATAGAGGAGATTGGGTAGAAAAAGAAGCAGGTAATTTGCTAATGTCTAATGCATTTTTTGCCCTTTAATAAAGCAATTTCTTATCCCTAAATGTCAAGAGAAGAAAACATATACCTGAGTGTTGAAGTGCTGTGGCACTGACTAAAGGAGATGTTTAAGGAGTTTAAAGGGGAGACGAGTCCCTGGTTGGTACAAACGGTTAATGTGCTCAGCTGCAAACAGGAAGGTTAGAGGTTTAAGTCCACCCAGAGGTGCCTTGGAAGAAAGGCCTGGTGATCTACTTCTGAAAAATCAGCCATTTCTACTCTCACACATGGGTTGGAGTCCACTCGAAGGCAACTGGTTTAGGGGAGTTTAAAGAGAGAGAGCTCCCTGGCCAGAGCAAAAAACATAGAAAGCAAAATGGATGGAACCAAGAGGACGGAGCAGGGGTCAGATGTGACGAAGTGGTTGCACGTCTCCTGGGTTGAGGGTCAATCGCTGGAAGATGAACTGAGGAGGAGAGGAAAGCCCAGGAAGGATGGCTGAGGAAGACTGTGCTAGATGGGGTGGCCTGCGAGAGGAGCCCTGTGTGGGGAACACGGTCCATGCGAGGTCTGCCACCTCCTGCGTCCCACCCCCCGGAATGCTGTGCAGCTGGGGGATTCAGAGCCCACCGCATCACTGCCCGAGCAGCTGGAGCCCAGTAGAAGAGGCAGCAGGAGACAGCCATCACACACTCAGAGCCTAGGGGGTGAGAAACTAGGACTCCGGGGGGTTTGTGTACCACTTCCACACGGTATATAAGGCAGAGAAGGAGTTAGTGCACCCAGGGAGTGAGGAGAGGAGTGCTTTGACCGTCAGTTCCATGGAAAAGAATTGCTAAGGTAATTATCCTGAAGGACTTTGGAAGTGGGCTGGCTGGCCCCCCCAGGTGAGAAGGAACTGAGTCAGGTCACGATGTCCTAAAAGGAGGAGGGGGTCTCATCTGGGCACAAAGGGAGGCCAGCTCGTGCCTGGGGCTTGGTAGCATAATAACAACAACAATTTACTCAGAGCTTACTGTGATAAGCACGCCTCTTGGATTACTCATTTATTCCCTGCAGCAACCTTATGCATAGAAATTATTTCTATCTCCACTTTACACACAAGGAGGACTAAGACTTACACACAAGGAGGACTAAGACTTAGTGGTATAAGTAGGTTGCAGCCCCAAGGCCTTAAAGGCCCGGCCACCTGCCTCTAATGAGTCTTTGTCCCCTTTCTGCTTTGCCACCAACTGTCCACCCACCCGGCATCGCTTCCCTTCTCCCTAGACCCTGCCCTTCTCACTTGAACTGGTGCTCCCGGGAGCTGCGGATTTTGGAGGAGAAACGCTCAGCCAGCTTCTCCAGGCTGCGGGAGTACTCGAGCTCAATCTCAGCTTTCCGGCGGAAAAACTCCTGGAGGTCCTGGAGCAGCTGCAGCCGCGACTCGGATTGCTGCTCCAGGCATTTGAACTGCTCCACCAGCTGCGTGCGGATCTCTGTGGGCAGAGGCAAGGGGTGGAGACTGTTAGGCTGGTGATGGGGACAGCAGTGGGACCCACCAGCTGACCCATAGCCCCAGGCTGGCAGTGCAATTCACGCTGCCCCCTCCCTCAGAACCTCCACCCTAAGCACATCTCTCTGAGCCTAGTCAGAGACAGGATTTTGGCACAAAGACTTGGCACAAGCCAGCTTCTGCCACACGGTTTCTTACGATGTTTCCCAAACTCGAACCACTGCACATCGACTTCAGTATTTTTGCCATATTCACATAAAGAAAAACACAGTTGCCGTTGAGTTGATTCCAACCCATGGCAACCCCATGTGTGTCACAGTAGAACTATGTTACGCTCCACAGGGTTTTCAGTAGCTGATTTTTCAGTAGATTGCCAAGCCTTTCTTCCAAGATGCCTCTGGGTGGGCTGGAACCTCCAACATTTCGGTTAGCAGCTGAGCATGTTAACCACCAGCATTATTGTTTCCTTCATTTGATCTAAAAAATTGACTCTCTCTGTACTGAAATGAATTTACTTAAAATGAGAAGTTTCCTATAACTACAATAAGAGGAAAACTAGAACCACATGTTATCCTGGTACATAGAAAATTAATTCAATGGAAACAAAAATTCTGTAAAATTCTATCTGGAGCATGTTATTTACCTAAGCTGCTTGCTCTTTATCAACAAAAGCAAATGGCAGTGTGAGAGATGTAAAAAGAAAGACTTTCTTCTGATATAGTCAGGACTGAAGGAGAGCTGAGAAGGGGATACCTGTCCATCTTGTGCTGCAGTGTGACTTAATGCTATGACTGTGTTACACTTTAAATTACCTTGAGTTTCATCTATACTCTCAAGTTCCATGAACCGAATGTAGCCCACATTTTAGGAAACACTGATTGATCAAACCAGTTGTGTGCAACCAGGGCAAAAGTTCCAAAGCTGGTTCAGAGGTAGAATTCTCATCTTCCATGCAGGAGACCAGGGTTTGATTCTGGCCCATGCACCTTATGCACAGCCACCACCTGTCTGTCAGTGGAGGCTTGCGTGTTGCTATGATGCTGAACAGTTTCAGCGGAGCTTTCAGACTAAGATGGACTAGGAAGAAGGGCCTGGCAGTCAACTTCTGAAAAAATTGGCCAGTGAAAACCTTATGAACAGCAGCCAGGTATTGTCTGATATAGTGCCGGAAGATGAGCCCCTCAGGTTGGAAGGTGCTCACAATACGACTGGGGAAGAGCTGCCTCCTCAAAGAAGAATCAACCTTAATGACGTGGATAGAGTAAAGCTTTTGGGACCTTCATTTGCTAATGTGGCATGACTCAAAATGGAAAAAGCAGCTGCAATCATCCATTAAAAATTGGAATGTAGAATGTACGAAGCATGAATCTAGGAAAATTGGAAGTCGTCAAAAATGAAATAAAATTCATAACAATCAATATCCTAGGCATTAGTGAGCTGAAATGGACTGGTACTGGCCATTTTGAGTCAGACAATCACGTGGTCTATCATGCCGAGAATGACAAATTGAACAGGAATGGCATCGCATTCATCGTCAAAAAGAACATTTCAAGATCTATCCTGAAGTACAGTACAATGCTGTCAGTAATAGGATAATATTCATATACCTACAAGGAAGACCAGTTAACATGAATATTACTCGAATTTATGCAATGACCTCTAAGGCCAAAGATGAGGAAATTGAAGATTTTTACCAACTTCTGCAATCTGAAATTGATCAGTAATTTTCAAGATGCATTGAAAATTACTGGTGAATGTAATGAGCAAGTTAGAAACAAACAAAAAAAAAAGGATTGGTAGTTGGAAAATATGGCCTGGATGACACAGAAATGACACTGGAGATCACATGATAGAATTCTACAAGACCAACGACTTATTCATTGCAAATATGTTTTTTCAACAACATAAATGCAACTATGCACCTGGACTTTGCCAATGGAGTACAAAGGAATCAAATTGACTACATCTGTGGAAAGAAACAATGGAGAAGCTCAATATCATCAGACAGAACAAGGCCAAGGGCTGACTGTGGAACAGACCGTTAATTGCTCATATGCAAGTTCAAACTGAAGCTGAAGGAAATTAAAACAAGTCCATGGAAGCCAAAGTATAATCTTGAGTATATCCCACCTGAATCTAGAGACCATCTCAAGAATAGATTTGAAGCACTGAACCCTAGTGACCAAAGACCATACGAGTTGTGGAATGGTATTGAGGATATCATACATGAAGAAAGCCAAAGATCATTTAAAAAACAAGAAAGAAAAGACCAAAATGGATGTCAGAAGAGACTTTTAAACTTGCTCTTGAACACAGAGTAGCTAAAGCAAATGGAAGAAATGATAAAGTAAAAACGTTGAACAGAAGATTTCAAAGGGCAGCTCAGGAAGACAAAGTAAAGTATTACAATGGCATGCGCAACACCTGGAGTTAGAAAAGCGAAAGGGAAGAAGACACTTGTCATTTCTCAAGCTGAAAAAACTAAAGAAAAAATTCAAACCTCTAGTTGCAATTTTGAAGGATTCTATGGGCAAAATATTGAATGACACAGGAAACATCAGAAGAAGATGGAAGGAATAAACAGAGTCATTGCACCCAAAAGAATCAGCTGATGTTCAACCATTTCAGGAGGTAGCATATGACCAAGAATGGATAGAACTGAAGGAAGAAATCCAAGCTGCACTGAAGGCACTGCCAAAAAACAAGCTTCCAGGAATTGACAGAATACCAATTGAGATGTTTCAACAAACAGATACAACGCTGGAGGTGCTCACTTGTCTATACCAAGAAATTTGTAAGACAGCTACCTGGCCAACTGACTAGAAAAAAAAAAAAATCTGTTTATGCTTATTCTCAAGAAAGGTGATCCAAACAAATGTAGAACAATATCATTAATATCACGCACAAGTAAAATGTTGCTGAAAATCACTCAAAAGCAGCTGCAGCAGTATATTGACAGGGAACTGCCAGAAATTCAAGCCAAATTCAAAAAAGGACATGGAACAAGGGATATCATTGCTGATGTCAGATGGATTCTGGCTGAAAGCAGAGAATACTGGAAAGATGTTTACCTGTGTCTATGCAAAGCCATTTGACTGTGTGGATCATAACAAATTATGGATAACATTACAAAGAATGGGAATTCCAGAACACTTAATTGTGCTCATGAGTAACCTGTACATAGATCAAGAGGCAGTTATTTGGACAGAACAAGAGGATAATGCTTGGTTTAAAGTCAGGAAAGGTGTGTGTCAGGGTTGTATCCTTTCACCATACCTACTCAATCTATATGCTGAGCAAATGATCCAAGAAGCTGGACTATATGAAGAAGAATGTGGCATCAGGATTGGAGAAAGGCTCAGTAACAACCCTCGTTATGCAGATAACACAACCTTGCTAGCTGAAAGTGAAGAGAACTTGAAGCACTTACTGATGAAGATCGAAGACTACAGCCTTCAGTATGGATTACACCTCAACATAAAGAAAACAAAAATCCGCACAAATGGAGGAACTGGGGCCAAGACGGTGGAGTAGTCAGATGCTTTTGGTGAACTCTCTTACAACAAAGACCCAAAAAAAAAGTGAAATGATTATATTTATGACAAGGTAGGAACCCTGAACATCAAATGCAAAGTTAGAAAATGGACCGAACAGCAGGGGGAGGAAGAAACAGTTTAGAAGTGGAGAGGATTTGCCAGATCTGAACTGCCGGGAACCCTCAGGCTGCGGTGGGCTAATGGTAGCATTTGGCCCAGTTTCCTCAGGGAGAAACAGCCAGCCGCACAGCCTACTCACACCTCCGGAACCAGAGAAGAACAGCGCTCTCAGGAAAAGCTAAGTACTTGCATATATTTTACTGTGCACCCCACCCCCAAGCCGCCTTCAGTGGCTGTCAATTTCCCTGGACCTGAGATAGGTCCTGCTGCGTGCCCTGAGCCACTCTCCAGCCTTGGAGAAGGAATAAATTCACAATTTGGGAAAAGATAATCTGCCGGCTCCACTAACCTGGGGAGTTCAGGACAGAAGCAGCTCCTGTCCAGGCATAACAGTCCATGTATTTGAACACCTTTCCCCCCTGCATGGACCTGTATGGGCCTATTTCAGGAAAATAGGCCCTTGTTGGCAGACTACAACTGTTTCATCTATGTGGTGGAGAGGTGGATGTTTGATGTTTGACACTGCTTTGCCTATTAAACAGGGTCCTCATCTACCCACATCAGGGGCCTAAGGACTGGTGGCTCCACTGAGGACACCCAGACACCCACAACAGGGGTCCAAGGATAACTGGCACCTCCCAGTCCTTACGACCAAAACCATTGGGTACCCATGGTCTATCTGCAGAACCCACCCGCCTGTGCGCTCTAGGGAACAGGGACCTGCTTTCCTCACAGACATTTGGGTGACAGCTGTCAGCCCCCTGTCTTGTTCAGAGCATGAGGCCCTGCTGCAACCAGATACTGGTACCTATATCAATCATTCCCGCCCCTCTAAGACTGTATGACAGAGCCTGTATCACACACTTGATGACCAGCTACCTGGATACCTGAGCTGAATCCATACAAAAAAAGTGAATGGACTCCTAGGCTCATATACCTGATAACATCTCAAGCCATCTGGTGACAGGACGTTAGTGCTTCAAAGGTGAAAACAATCAAGATAGCTCACTCAAGCAACCTAACTGGGCATATCAAAACAAAACAAAGCAAGAAGCTAGTATACAGTAAGCAAACACAAAATAAACTAATACAGTAACTTATAGATGGCTCAGAGACAACAGTCAATAACAATCACATAAAGAAGCAGTCCATGATCATTTCAACAGGCTCTGAAAACAAAGAATCAAGGGATCTTCTGGATGAAGGTGCTGTCTTGGAATTACTGGGTGCAGAATACAAAAGATTAATATACAGAACTCTTCAAGACATCAGGAAGGAGATCAGGCAAAATACAGGACAAGCTGAAGAACACACAGATAAAGCAGTTGAAGAAATTAAAAAGGTTATTCAAGAACATAATGAAAAATTTAATAAGCTGCAAGAATTCATAGAGAGACAGCAATCAGAAATTCAGAAGATTAACAATAAAATTACAGAATTAGGCAATTCAGTAGAAAGTCAGAGGAGCAGAATTGAGTGAATGGAAGGCAGAATTGGTGAGATTGAAGATAAAGCACATAGCACCAATATCTTTGAAGAAAAATCAGATAAAAGAAATTTAAAAAAAACGAAGAAACCCTAAGAATCACGTGGGACTCTATCAAAAGAAATAACCTACAAGTGATCAGAGTACCAGAACAGGGAGGAATAACAGAATATTCAGAGAGAATTGTTGAAGATTTGTTTGCAGAAAACTTCCCTGATATCATGAAAGATGAGATGATATCTATCCAAGATGCTCATCAAAATCCACATAAGGCTGATCTTAAAAGAAAGTTACCAAGACATATTATAATCAAACTTGCCAAAACCAAACATAAAGAGAGAATTTTTAGAGCAGAAAGGGAAAAAGGAAAAGTCACCTACAAAGGAGAGTCAATAAGAATAAGCTCGGACTATTCGGCAGAAACCATGCAGGTAAGAATGCAAGGGGATGACTTATATAAAGCATTAAAGGAAAAAAAAAAAACGCCAGCCAAGAATCATATACCCAGGAAAACTGTCTCTCAAATATGAAGGCAAAATTTGGACATTTCCAGATAAACAGAAGTTTAGGGAATTCATAAAAACCAAACCAAAACTACAAGAAATACTAAGTGGACTTCTCTAGTTAGAAAATCAATAATATCAGGTATCAATCCAAGACTAGAACACTGGACAAAGCAATCAGGTGTCAACCCAGATGGGGAAAACACAAAAATAAATCAAGATAAAAAAATGTTCAAAACAGGGAAAAGTGATGTCATTATGTAAAAGAAGATAACATTAAAACAATAAAGAGGGACTAAGAAATATAGTTATAGATCTTTCATATAGAGAGGAAGACAAGGCAATATAAAGCAATAAAAGTTAGGTTTAAACATAGAAAAATAGGGGTAAACGTTAAGGTAACCACAATGGAGACTAACAATCCTACTCATGAAAATAAAATCAAAAAAAAAAAAAAGAGACTCAGCAGAAACAAAATCAACAACAACGAATAAAAGAAAAAGACAATATATAAACTACTCAGCTGAAAAAATTAAGAGTGAAAAAGGAACTGTCAACAACACACAAAAAAAGACATCAAAATGACAGCACTAAACTCATACCTATCCATAATTATGCTGAATGTAAATGGACTAAATGCACCAATAAAGAGACAGAGAGTGGCAGAATGGATAAAAAACACGATTCATCTATATGCTACCTACAAGAGACACACCTTAGACTTAGAGACACAAACAAACTAAAACTCAAAGGATGGAAAAAGATATATCAAGCAAACAACAATCAAAAAAGAGCAGGAGTGGAAATATTAATTTCTGACAAAATAGACTTTAATATTAAATCCACCACAAAGGATGAGGAAGGACATTACATAATGATTAAAGGGACAATATACCAGGAGGATATAACCATATTAAATATTTATGCACCCAATGACAGAGCTGCAAGATACATACAAGAGACTCTAACGGCATTGAAAAGTGAGACAGCACCACAATTATAGTAGGAGGCTTCAACACACCACTTTCGGTGAGGACAGAACATCCAAAAAGAAGCTCAATAAAGACACAGAAGATCTAAATGTCACGGTCAACCAACTTGACCTCATAGACATATACAGAATGCTCCACCCAACAGCAGCCAAGTATACTTTCTTTTCCAATGCACATGGAACATTCTCTAGAATAGACCACATATTAGGTCATAAAGCAAGCCTTAGCAGGACCAAAAACATCGAAATATTACAAAGCATTTTCCCTGACCATAAGCCCATAAAAGTAGTAATCAATAACAGAAAAAGCTGGGAAAAGGAATCAAACACTTGGAAAATGAACAATACACTGCTCAGAAAAGACTGAGTCACAGAAGACATCAAGGATGGAATAAAGAAATTCATAGAATCCAATGAGAATGAAAACACTTCCTATCAGAACATTTGGGACACAGCGAAAACAGTGCTCAGAGGTCAATTTATATCAATAAATGCACACATACAAAAAGAAGAAAGGGCCAAAATAAAAGAATTATCCCTACAACTTGAACAAATAGAAAGAGAGCAATAAAGGAAACCCTCAGGCACCAGAAGAAAACAAATAATAAAAATTAAAGCAGAATTAAATGAAATAGAGTACAGAAAAATAATTGGTGAAAGAGTTAACAAGGCCAAAAGCTGGTTCTTTGAAAAAATTAACAAAATCAATAAACCATTGGCCAAAATGACAAAAGAAAAACAAGAGAAGAAGCAAATAACCCAAATAAGAAATGAGGTGGGCGATATTACAACAGACCCAACTGAAATTAAAAGAATCATATCAGATTACTACGAAAAATTGTACTCTGACAAATTTGAAAACCTAGAAGAAAAGGAGGAATTTCTAGCAACACACTACCTACCTAAACTAACACAAACAGAGGTAGAACAACTAAATAAACCCAAAACAAAAGAAGAGATTGAAAATGTAATTTAAAAATTCCCAACAACAAAAAAAAAAGCCCTGGCCCGATGGCTTCACTGCAGAGTTCTACCAAACTTTCAGAGAAGAGTTAACACTACTGCTACTAAAGGTATTTCAGAGCATAGAAAAGGACAGAATACTCCCAAACACATTCTATGAAGCCAGCATATCCCTGATAACAAAACCAAGTAAAGACACTACAAAAAAACAAAATTACAGACCTATATCCCTCATGAACTTAGAAGCAAAAATCCTCAACAAAATTCTAGCCAATAGAATTCAACAACATATCACAAAAAAATAAAATTCACTATGACCAAGTGGGATTCATACCAGGTATGCAGGGATGGTTGAACATTAGAAAAACAATTAATGTAATCCATCATATAAATAAAACAAAAGACAAGAACCACATGATCTTATCAATTGATGCAGAAAAGGCATTTGACAAAGTTCAACACCGATTCATGATGAAAACTCTCAGCAAAATAGGAAGGAAAATTCCTCAACATAGTAAAGGGCATTTATACAAAGCCAACAGCCAACATCATCCTAAATGGAGAGAGTCTGAAAGCATTCCCCTTGAAATCAGGAACCAGACAAAGATGCCCTTTATCACCACTCTTATTCAACATTGTGCTGGAGCTCTTAGCCAGAGCAGTTAGGCTAAAGAAAGAAAGGGCATACAGATTGGTAAGGAACATGTGAAAGTATCTCTATTTGCAGATGACATGATCTTATACACAGAAAACCCTAAAGAGTTCTCAAGAAAACTACTGAAACTAATAGAAGAGCTCAGCAGAGTATCAGGATACAAGATAAACATACACAAATCAGTTCGGTTCCCCTACACCAACAAAAAGAACATCGAAGAGGAAATCACCAAATCAATACCATTTACAGTAGCCCACAAGAGGATACTTAGGAATAAATCTTACCAGAGATGTAAAAGACCTATACAAAGAAAACTACAAGACACTACTGCAAGAAACCGAAACAGAGCGTGGAAAAGCATACTTCACTCGTTGATAGGAAAACTTAACATTGTAAAAATGTCTATTCTACCAAAAGCTATCTATAGATACAATGCAATTCCGATCCAAATTTCAATGACATTTTTTAATGACATGGAGAAATAAGTCACCAACTTCACATGGAAGGGAAAGAGGCCCTAGATAAGTAAAGCATTACTGGAAAAGAAGAACAAAGTGGGAGGCCTTACTCTACCTGATTTTAGAACCTATTATACCGTCACAGTGGTCAAAACAGCCTGGTACTGGTACAACAACAGATACATAGACCAATGGAACAGAATTGAGAATCTAGACATAAATCCATCCACATATGAGCAGTTGATATTTGACAAAGGCCCAAAGTAAGTTAAATGCGGAAAAAACAGCCTGTTTAACAAATGGTGCTGGCATAACCAGATATCCATCTGCAAATGAATGAAATAAGACCCATACCTCACACCATGCACAAAAACTAACTTAAAATGGATCAAAGACCTAAATATAAAATCTAAAACGATAAAGATCATGGAAGAAAAAATAGGGACAACACTAGGAGCCCTAATACATGGTATAAACAGTATACAAAACATTACTAACAACACAGAAGAGAAACCAGATAACTGGGAGCTCCTAAAAATCAAATACCTATGCTCATCCAAAGACTTCACCAAAAGAGTAAAACGGTTACCTACAGACTAGGAAAAAGGTTTTAGCTCTGACATTTCTGATCAGCATCTGGTCTCTAAAATCTACATAATACTGCAAAAACTCGACTACAAAAAGACAACCCAATTAAAAAATGGGCAAAGTATACGAACAGACACTTCACTAAAGAAGACATTCAGGTAGCTAACAGATACATGAGGAAGTGCTTATGATCATTAGCTGTTAGAGAAACGCAAATCAAAACTACAATGAGATTTCATCTCACTCCAACAAGGCTGGTATTAATCCAAAAAACACAAAATAATAAATGTTGGAGAGGATGTGGAGAGACTGAAACCCTTATGCACTGCTGGTGGGAATGTAAAATGGTGCAACCACTTTGGAAATCAATTTGGCACTTCCTTAAAAAGCTAGAAACAGAACTACCATACAATCCAGCAATCCCACTCCTTGGAATATATCCTAGAGAAATAAGAGCCTTTACACGAATGGCTATATGCACACCCATGTTCATTGCAGCACTGTTTACAATAGCAAAAAGATGGAAGCAACCAATGTGCCCATCAATGGATGAATGGATAAGTAAATTATTGTATATTCACACTATGGAATACTATGCATCTATAAAGAATGATGGTGAATCCATGAAACATTTCATAACATGGAGGAATCTGGAAGGCATTATGCTGACTGAAATTAGTCAGTTGCAAAGGACAAATATTATATGAGACCACTATCATAAGATCTCGAAAAATGGTTTAAACAGGGAATAAAATATTCTTTGATAGTTACAATAGTGGGGAGGGAAGAAGGGAGGGAGAGGGGTTTTCACTAATTAGACAGTAGATAAGAACTGTTTTAGGTAAGGGAAAGACAACACACAATACAGAAGAGGTCAGCACAACTGGACTAAACCAAAAGCAAAGAAGTGTCCTAAATAAACTGAACACTTCCAAGGCCAGTGTAGCAGAGGTGGGCATTTGGTGACCACGGTTTCAGGGGACATCTGAGTCAACTGGGATAATAAAATATATTAAGAAAACATTCTGCATCCCACTTTGGAGACTGGCGTCTGGGGTCTTAAACGCTAGCAAGTGGCCATCTAAGGTGCATCAATTGGTCTCAACTCACCTGGAGACAAGGAGAATGAAGAACACCAAAGACACTAGGTAATTATGAGCCCGAGAGACAGAAAGGGCCACATAAACCAGAGACTACATCAGCCTGAGACCAGAAGAACTAGGTGGTGCCTGGCTACAACCGATGACTGCCCTGACAAGGAACACAACAGAGAATCCCTGAGGGAGCAAGAGAACAGTGGGATGCAGACCTCAATTTCTCATAAAAAGACCAGACTTAATGGCCTGATTCAGACTAGAAGGACCCCAGAGGTCATGGTCCCCAGACCTTCTGTTAGCCCAAGACAGGAATCATTCCCAAAGCCAACTCTTCAGACAGGAATTGGACTGGAGTATTTTATGGGATAGAAAATGATACTGGTGAAGAGTGTGCTTCTTGGATCAAGTAGACACATGAGACTATGTGGGCAGCTCCTGTCTGGAGAGGAGATGAGAGGGCAGAGGGGGTCAGAAGCTGGCCAAATGGACATGAAAACTGAGAGCGGAAGAAGGAGTGTGCTGTCTCATTAGAGGGAGAGCAACTAGGAGTATATAGCAAGATGTATAAAAGTTTTTGAATAAGAGACTGACTTGGTTTGTAAACTTTCACTTAAAGCACAATAAAAATTAAAAAAAAAAAAAAATTCTCACAATTGGACCAATAAGCAGCATCACGATAAAAGGAGAAAAGAATGAAGTTGTCAAGGATTTCGTTTTACTTGTATATACAATCAACTCCCATGGAAGCAGCCGTCAAGAAATCAAAAGTCAAATTGCGTTGAGCAAATATGCTGCAAAAGGGCTTTTTAAAGTGTTGAAAAGCAAAGATGTCACTTTGAAGACTAAGGTGCACCTGACTCAAGCCATGGTGTTTTTGATTGCCTCATATGCATGTGAAAGCTGAACAATTTTTAAGGAAGACTGAAGAAGAATTGATGCCTTTGAATTGTGGTGTTGGCAAAGAATATTGAATATACCATGGACTGCCAAAAATAACGAACAAGTCTGTCTTGGAAGAAGTACAACCAGAATGCTCCTTAGAAGCAAGGATGGTGAGACTTCATCTCACATACTGTGAACATGTCATCAAGAGGGATCAGTCCCTGGAGAAGGATACCATGCTTGGTAAAGCAGAGGATCAGCAAAAAAGAGGAAGACCCTTGACAAGATGGATTGACACAGTGGCTGTAACAGTGGGCTCAAGCATAACAACAATTGTGAGGATGGCAGAGGACCAGGCAGCATTTCATTCTGTTGTACCAGGGTCTCTGTGAGTGGGAACCGACTCGAAGGTACCTGGCAACAACAAAGAAAGGTTATCCAACAGAATGCAGAAATTATCAAATAATAGCATTAATACTACACACAAGTAAAATGTTGGTGAAGATAACTCAAAAAAGGGTGGAGCAGTACATGTACAGCGAATTCAGCCGGATTCAGAAGAGGACGTGGAACCAGGGATATTACTGCTGATGTCAGATGGGCCTTGGCTGAAAGCAGAGAATACCAGAAAGGTGTTTACCTGTGTTTTCTTGACTATGCAAAGACATTCAACTGTGTGAATCATAACAAATTATGGATAACGTTGAAAAGAACGAGAATTCCAGAACACTCAATTATGCTCATGCAGAACCTGTACATAGACCAAGAGGCAGTCATTCAAACAGAACAAGGGGATACTGTGTAGTTTAAAATCAGAAAAGGTATACGTTAGAGTTGTATCTTTTCACCATACTTATTCAATCTGTATGTTGAGCAAATAATCTGAGAAGTTGGACTATATGAAGAGGAATGTGGCATCAAGATTGGAGGAAGACTCATTAACAACCTGTGATATGCAGATGACACAAGCTTGCTTGCTGAAACCAAAGAGGACTTGAAGCACTGACTGATAAAGATCAGAGACTACAACTTTCAGTATGGATTACATCTCAACATAAAATAAAAATCCTCACAACTGGACCAATAAGCAACAATATCATGATAAATGGAGAAAATATTGAAGTTGTCAAGGATTTCATTTTACCTGGATCCACAATAGACACTCACGGAGGTAGTAGTCGAGAAGTCAAATGACGAATTGCATTGGGCAACCTGCTGCAAAAGACATCTTTAAGTGTTGAAAAGCAAAGATATCACTTTGAGGACTAAAGTGCGCCTGACCTAAGCCATGATATTTTCAATCGCCTCATATGTATGCGAAAGCTGGACAATGAATAAGGAAGACCAAAGAAGAATTGATGCCTTTGAATTATGGTGCTGGTGAAGAATACAACATGGACTGCCAGAAGAAGGAACAGGTCTGTCTTGGAAAATATACAGCCACAGTGCTCCATGGAAGTGAGGATGGAGAGGCTTTGTCTCATGTACTTTGGACATATTATCAAGATGGACCAATCCCTGGAGAAGGACATCATGCTTGGCAAGTTAGAGGGTCATCGAAAAAGAGGAAGACCCTCAACAAGATGGATTGACGTAGTGGCTGCAACCATGGGCTCAGGCGTAACGACGATTGTGAGGATGGTGCAGGACTGGGTAATGTTTTATTCTGTTGTATATAGGGTCACTGTGAGTTGGAACTGACTTGACAGCACCTAACACCAAAAATAAAACGAACAATTTAAAATGTTGGTGTTAGCATATCCTCCTTCAATTAACCAAAAAAACCTGCCAAGGAGTTGATTGCAAGTCATGGTGACCCCATGTGTGTTAGAGTAGAACTGTGCTTCACAGGGTTTTCACTGGCTGATTTTTTGGAAGATTGCCAGGGCTTTCTTCCAAAATGCCTCTGGGTGAACTTGAACTGCCAACCTTTCTGTTAGCAGCCGAGCTCATTAACCATTTGCACTACCCAGGGACTCCTCCTTTCATCAAAAGACCGTAAAAATCCTTGTTACTCAAAGTGTGGTCCTAGGACCAGCATCAGCATCACGCGGGAGGTAGTAGGGAATGCAGAATCTCGGGCCTCTACCCAGACTTTCTGAATCAGAATCTGCATTTAACCAGGGCGTTCTTACACACCTAAAGGTTTGAGAAGCACTGCCAGCAGCCACCCCATCTGTCTCGTTATGAGAAGCATTTCCCATACAAGTTTACCTTTTATGTTTAATAATTATTTATCAAATATGCAAAATATTTATGTTGTTTTGATAAATTATGTACTAGTGATGATTGTAATAATAAATCATTCCAAAAGATATTTACAGTTTTAGATCAAAGGAAAATTTTTTAAGATGTTCATTTCAATTTACATACATATTCAGGTAAGAGTAAGTATGACAGTGTAATCAATAAAAAATGTTTCAAGCAAACCATTCCGAAGCCCACTCTTTAGACAAAGCTTAGACAGGACTATAAAACAAAAAATAATACACGAGATCAAGATGCTTCTTAGTTCAATCATATATACGAGACTACATGGGCAGCTCCTGTCCACACGCAGGATGAGAAGGCTGGAAAGGACAGAACTAGTTGAATGGACGTAGGGAACCCAGGGTGGAGTGTGCTGTCACATTCTGGGGATTGCACCCAATGTCACAAAACAATATGTGTATGAATTTTTGAATGAGAAATTAACTTGAGCTGTAAACTTTCACCCAAAGCACAATTAAAAAAAAAAGTTCCAAGCATCAAATTCTATGAAGGGAGCGCATTGAAAATACAACCTCAAGGACATAAAAATATAATGCAAAATTTCTGACTTGTTCAGGTAAATTTTTTTTATTGTACTTTAGATGAAGGTTTACAGAGCTAATTAGTTTCTCATTAAACAATTAATACATACATTGTTTTGTGACATTGGCTGCCAATCGCACTGACATGTCAACACTCCCGCCTTTTCGACCTCGGGTTCCCCATTTCCATTCATCCAACTTTCCTGTCCCTTCCTGCCTTCTCGTCCTTGCCCCTGGGCTGATGAGACCATTTAGCCTCAATTTGTTTTATGGGCCTGTCTAATTTTTGACTGAAAGGCGAACCTCAGGAGTGACTTAGGTTCTGAGTCAAAAGGGTGTTCAGGGGTCATACTCTCAGGTTTCCCCAGTCTCTGTCAGGCCAGTAAGTCTGGTCTTTTTTTGTGAGTTAGAATTTTGTTCTAAATTTTTCTCCAGCTCTGTCTGAGACCTTCTATTGTGATCCCTCTCAGGGCAGTCAGTGGCAATAGCCAGACACCATCTAGGTGTGCTGGACTCAGTCTAGTGGAGGCTGTGGTAGTTGTGTTTCATTAGTCTTTTGGACTAATTTTTCCCTTATGTCTTTGGTCTTCTTCATTCTCCCTTGCTCCAGACAGGGTGGGACCAGTGGAGTATTTCAGATGGCCGCTCACAAGTTTTTAAGACCAAAGGCGCTACTCACAAAAGTAGGATGAAGAACATTTTCTTTATAAGCTATGTTATGCCAACTGAGCTAGATGTTCCCCGAGACCATGGTTCCCAGCCCTCAGCCCAGTAATTCGGTCCCTCAGGGAGTTTGGATGTGTCTATGAAGCTTCCCTGACCTTGCCTTGGTCGAGTTGTGCTGACTTCCCCAGTATTGTGTACTGTCTTACCCTTCACCAAAGTTACCACTTATCTACTGTCTACTTAGTGATCCCCCACCCACACCCCCCAGTAAGAATTAAAGGTTGTTTTTTTCTGTGTGTAAACCTTTTCATAAGTTTTTATAATAGTGGTCTCAAACAGTATTTGTACTTTTGTGATTGACCTATTTCACTCAGCATAAAGCCCGCCAGATTCATCCATGTTGTGAGATACTTTGCAGATTCATCATTGTTCTTTATCATTGAGTAGTATTCCATTGTGTGTATATACCATAGTTTGTTTAACTATTCATCTGTTGATAGGCACTTAGGTTGTTTCCAAATTTTTGCTATTGTGAACACTGCTGCAATGAACATGGGTGTGCATACGTCTATTTGTGTGATAGTTCTTCTCTCGGATGTATTCCTAGGAGTGGGGTTGCTGGATTGTATGGTATTTCTATTTCTAGCTTTTTAAGGAAGCACCGTATCATTTTCCAAAATGGCGGTACCACTTTCCATTCCCACCAGCGGTGCGTAAGAGTTCCAAGCTCCCCTCAGCCTCTCCAACATTTGTAATTTTCAGTTTAGGTTATTTTTGATGGAAGGTGGTACCAAAGTACTACAAGTATTTCTCCTAAGACCCAGTAATTCCACCATGGATACGTATACCTCCCAAAATCAATGCTTATGTCCACCAAAAAACACATACAAGGATACTCATAGTAGCTTTATAGCCAAAAGTTGGAAACAACATAAAACGTCTAATGAGAGCAGAAAACACTTTTAAACGTGAGCTATTCATTCAGTGAAATACAGCAATGAAAAAGAATGAACTACTGCTACCTGCGGCAACATGCTTGAATCTCACAGACCCAATGTTTATTGAAAGAAGTGAGAGAAAATGAGATGATGCAGAAGTTATTTATGGTGAAAGAGGTCAGAGAAATGGTTATCTCTGGGGGACACAAGGGCACCTTCTGGGGTTCTGGAGATATTCCACCACACCTTGATCTGGGTAGTAGGTACATTGGTAATTAATTGAGCCACGTTGAGCTTCTGTTAAGGGTGATAATATAATTTAGGAACAGATAAGGGTGCTCGTTAGACAACATGATGAACTTAATGTCACTGAACTGTACACGTGAAGCCTGTTTAAATGTCAAATGTTTTGTGACATACATGTTTACCACAACTTAAAAAAATCTATGCCTTGCAAACCTGCAAATTAAATAATCAGAGTGGATAAGCTAGAGAATTTCTCAACAAACACTTCAGTGCCATGGAACTCTTGAAAAATAAACAGCCACAAGTCTAAAGAACATGGGATCAGTGATGTTTGGAAAAGTACAAAACATGCTTTAAAATGACCTTGATATCTGATACCCACCTAAAACATTTTTAGAGGTATAAAATATATGGTCCTGAAAAATGCCCCCCCCCAAAATTTAACTGAGCTGCACGCTTAAGATTCACGCATTCTACTGTGTGCAAGTGATACTTTAATTAGGAAAAAAAAAAATTTTTTTTTTTTAATGCTGTGTTAGTTTCCATTTGATGTATTTAAGAGAGTGGTAATATTTTATTTCCAAATGTCAATATTTACAATATGGCTGAGACATATTTTTTGTAACTACTTAAACTGACAATGAAACATTTTAGGCATCAAGTTAAAACCTGTGAAGCAGAAGAGATTTTTCCCCCAAAGTTCATTTAGAGGGCAAGCAAGGAAAAACGCTTGAAAACCACTGCTGTGGAGCCCACATCAAGCACCACCTCTCCCAGAAAGTCCTAGGCTACCCAGCCCTCGTCTGAATTCCCATGGCACTCACAGATCATCTCACGCTGTCTCATTTTTTTTTTTTAATTCTTTCACATATACATTTCATACCTGCCTTCTCTCCTCAAACGAAATTTAAATTCTGAGGGTAGATTCTCCCCAGCATATAACAGGTCATCAGCATAGCAATATCTGTATACTGAATTACAACGTACCAAGTGCTTTTACCAAAGTACATTAAGCGTTATGATCATGGAAGCCTCACTCACACTCACATATACACACACACCCAACATAAATCCAAAACCAAACCTGTTGCCATCGAGTCAATTCTGACTCATAGTCATAGCGACCTTATAGGACAGAGTGGAACTGCCCTACAGGGTTGCCAAGGAACAGCTGGTGGATTCATACTGCTGGCCTTTTGGTAGGCAGCTGAACTCCTAACCACTATGTCAACACCCAACACGGATATTATTAGCCATTTTTACAGATGAAGAAGCCAAGGTTCCCAGTAAACCCAGATTAGACATTTGCGCAAGGTCACACATTGTTCTATGAAACACAACAAACTGCACAGAGGTGCCTAGTACCTGGCCTGTTTGTTGAACTGGATTGAGGCGTCATCACTCCCACAAGACCAAGCACCAGCATATCAACACATGACTATAAAAATGCTTTCCAAATATTTTTCAAATTGTTTTTAGACCATCCACGGTTTGGAACTCCTCATAACCTTAATAATAACTGCTAACATTAACAGAGCATAGAATATGTTCCAGGCCCCGTGCTGCGTTCTTTCGATATTTACCTCACATATTCTATACAACATGCCCTATAAGGTGGGTGCTCTGGTGTTCCCCACGTTTCCCCCATAGATGAGGAGATGGAGGCTCAGAGGGAAGCCACCTGCCTGTGGTCATATGGATGGCACACAGCAGAGCTAGGAAGCAAACCCAGTTCCCTTGGACAGTAACAAAGATGCTCCCGACCACTATACTAGACAGGCTCTACAGAATGTGGCCCGCGTTTTGTTTATGAACCGTGTTGTCCACCTTTTATATCCGTTTTGGAATGGGATGGTAGTCTAAAGAGAACTGAAGAAATGCTACAGTCACTGCCTTCCCTTATGCCAGGGCATAATCAGAAGCCGATGGTCTCATATTTTAGAGGAAAGCTCATAAATCACACTGTGATGACAAATCTGGAAGGTGCACAGAAAACCTCCCCTAATTCACACAACCAGCCAGAGTCTCTCAGGCTGGGCCTTGTGTGGAACCCTCTAGCCTTTTAGAGGGCTCTGTCTAGTCTTTCTAGCAGGAAATGGCCCTGGCACCGCACTCACTCAGCCTGTCCGGGCCCTGGAACCCTGAGGGGATTTGATTACCCATCTCCTTAGTTCTAACTCCCTTCCAAGCTACTCCTTGGAGCCAGCACAAATTTGTTTTTGCTTCTTGATGGTTTTAAAAGGAAAGAAAAAAAATAAAGCACAATTGCTCCCAAGGCACAGACTTCATTCAGCAGACTCCCCCTTCTACCCCTCCCCCCACCCCACCACCAGCCCCGCAGGGGTCGGAGGAGATGGTTCAGGCCACAGCATAGCACCTAGTGGCAGAAAAATCAAAAGGGGCTGGGGCCAGGCAGGGGAAAGGGCTTGGAAAGTCAGAAAGGCTTTGACCTCAGGATCTGAAAGCTGAAGGTGACCTCCCTGATCACCTAGTACAGCCTCCTGGTTTTACAGACAGAGACATAAGGCCCAGAGAAGGAGCAGAACTAATTGCAAGCCAGGTCCGTAAATTACAGCTGTCACCCTGTCATTCTCTTAATCAAAAGTCTCCATGGCTCCCCATTGCTCACAGGGCCAAGTCGAAGCTCCCCTGACATTCAAAGCCCAAGGATTGACAGCCTGTCTACCATCTCCCATGATGCTCCTGCTCACTCTCTAAGCAAGAACCACACCAAAGACCACTGTGCCAATGCCACTGCCCATGGCATACCCAGGCAAACTACCATATGGGAGAACAAGGCTTCTCCATACTCTCCACTACCCATCACGACCTCATGTCCAAACAGAGGGAGCAGGGAGAGTCTAAGGATCCAAGGTAATTAGGAATTCTTTTTTTAAATAGGAAATATAGAAATATATATATGTATAAACCCAAACCCATTACCACCGAGTCGATTCCTACTCATAGCGACCCTATAAGACTGAGTAGAACTGCCCCATAGGGTTTCCAAGGAGTGGTTGGTGGATTCGAACTGCCAACCTTTTGGTTAGCAGCGGAACACTCAACCACTGGCACCACTAGAAGCTCCATATATATGTACATGTTATCATTAGCTGCTGTCAAGTCTGCCCCTGACTCGTGGTGACCCCATGTAGAAAGGAATGAAACACTGCCCAGTCCCCCGTCATCCCCATGCTCAGTTGTAGATCAGACCATTGTAATCCACAGGGTTTTCACTGGCTGATTTTTGGAAGTATATTGCCAGGGTTCCTAGTCTGTCTTAGTCTGGAGCTCTGCATCATAGCAACACTCAAGCCCCCACTGACAGACAGGTGGTGGCTGCACGTGAGGGACATCAGCCAGGAATCAAATTCGGGTCTTCTTCATAAAAAGGAAGACAAGAATTCTACCAATGAACCACCACCTCCTCTCTCCCTCTCTACATATACATATATGGACATATATACACACGTATATATATGTATACATACATATATGTAATTTCAAATATATTATTTAATGCCTATCGTTCACAGTGTACTGTTCCTTACCTTTTTCTTGTAATAATACATTGTGGAGATTGGTCCCTATCATTGTACACAGAATTTCCTCATTCTTTCTTACCCCAAAAAAACCAAACCCACTGCCATCGAGTCAATTCTGACTCATAGCAACCCTACAGGGCAGAGTAGAACTGCCCCACTGAGTTTCCAAGGAGTGCCTGGAGGATTTGAACTCCCGACCTCTTGGTCAGCAGCTGTAGCTCTTGGTTAGCAGCTGTAGCACTTAACCACTACGCCACCAGGGTTTCCTTCTTTCTTACAGCACTATAAAATTTTAGCCAGTCCCCTTTGATAGACATTTAGGTTGTTTATAATCTTTTGTTATCATCTACAAAGCTGGAATGAAGAACCATATTGAAGCTTCATTTTGTGCCTGTGCAGGAATATCTGAATAACGAATTCCTAGAAGTGGAACTGCGAAATCAAAGGCATCTGCAGGAAGCTTTCACTTAAAGCACAATAAAAATAAATAAATAAAGGCATTTGCATTCGTATTTTGAGATTGCTAAACGGCCCTCTCCTGAAAGTGCTCTAATTTATACTCCCACCAGAAATTTATGAAGGGTCATAAGGACTATTTAAAAGGCAGAAATGCTGAGGGATGTGTGGATGAGTGGGAGTGCGTAGGGTTACAGATAAAACAAGATTGACCTTGAGTTAATTGGTGAGGTTTAGTTTTAGCGCTGGGTATGGGGAAGGCGGTGGTTATACTATTCTCTCTACTTCTGTAAGGTTGGAAATTTTCCATAATTAAAAAAAAAAAAAGAAAGAAAGCAGACAAAGCCAGAAATCTGATGCAAAGCCTAAAGCTCTGGTCGACAGGTCTGACCAGTTAGGAATGCCAACAATTTGCCCTCAGAGGCCTCTGCCTGCAGCCTGCAGATGGCTCTCCTGGGTCAGAAAGAGAGGGCCAGAGTATTACCAGAGCGCTGTTTTAAATGCAGCTTCCCAGGCCACACTCCAGTTCTAATCCAAGGACCATGTCCTGAGAACCCAGTAACTTTTCTGACACCACCTGGGATTGTGAAGCCCCTCACTCACAGTCTATATTTGTACTGAAAGCCAGGTCAAGCGAGCTTTTGCCCCTCCACCCCACAGAAGCAGCTGCTATACCCACCCGGGTGTGAATTCTGGGTTAACACGCTCAGCTGCTAATGGAAAGGCTGGAGGTTCAGGTTCACCCAGAGGCACCTCAGAAGAAAGGCCTGGCATGTAATTCTGAAAAACCAGCCATTGAGAACCATATGGAGCACAGTTCTACTCTGACACACATGGGGTTCCAGGAGGCAGAGCTGACTCCATGGCAACTCGTTTTGGTTTGGTTTAACAAGGTGGATGAAACGTACAGCACATTACAGTTGACATGCTTCACCACATCCATGCACAATCATGTCAGATTATTACAACATCTTATGAGGGTGATACTATTATCATTTCTACTTTATAGATGAAGCAACTGAGGCTCAGGGATGAGAAGTGAGTTTTCCAGGCCCATCTAGCAAATGGCAGAGCCAGGGCCCAAACACAGAGGAAGAGGCAGATAGGAACCAAGGTCACCCGATGCCTAGGTCAGGGCACTTTCACTAGGGGTCACATCACCTCCCTTTCAGGGATCATGTCCCCACCCCACCTCCTGTCTCCACCCTGCATCCATCTGTCATTTCAGTGCCATGCGCACAGGGCCTGGCCCTGGCGGTCATCATATCCATGCCAGCACATCACTGACCATGACCTCAGGCTCACACCTGAGCTCTGTAGTACAAGGTAGCAGGCTCTGTTCAGCTGGGCGACTTTGAGCAAGTTTTCTCATTTCCTTGGGACTCAGTTTCCTCTGAAGGTGAGGATGATAATAATAACCTCTACCTTGTAGAGTTGTTATGAGGCTGGTAAATGATAATGCATGTACAGCTCTTAGCACCGTGCTTCACATGTATTAACGCTGCACTGTCCAACACAGTGGCTATTTACATACAATGTTGTTGTTGTTGTTGGCTGCCATCAAGTCAATTTCAACTCCTAGTGACCCCATGTGACAGAATAAAACTGCTACATAGGGCTTTCTAAGGTATAATCTTTATGGAAGAGATCTCCAGGTATTTATCCCATGGAGCCACTGGGTGGGTTCAAACCACTAACCTTTCACCTAGCAACTGAGCACTTGGCTGTTGTGCCACCAGGACTCCTTATTTACACACATACAGCTAATTAATTAAATTTAAAAATTCACTCCTCAGTTGCACTCGCCACATTTCAAGCGCTCAAAGGCACATGTGTCTCACGACTACCGCACTGGACAGCACAGAATGTTTCCATCACTGCAGAAATTTCTACTAGATTGCATTGTATTGGAGGCTTAATACAGGTTACTAAGATTGTCATTTATTATTATTTATTTCTGTGGCCATTTCTCATGTCCCCAAATGGAAAATAAGGTCCTGAATGGCAGGGATGACACCCATTTTATTACTGAGAATTTGTGCACAACCCCTTCAACAAGAGCAGTGTAACGGGGTCTATGAACCCTCCAGAACAACATGATAATGGAGTCTCACTCTCATTGCCTCAGCCCAACACCCAGGATCCTAAAGGGGTCTTTTGCCCTCCAACTCTAGCCTTCAGTGCCTTCAGAGCAAATTGTTGTTGTTAGATGCCCTTGAGTAGGCTGTGATTCTTGGTGATGCCATGCACAATGGAATGAAATGTTGCCCGGTCCTGTGCCATCCCCCATGACTAGTTGTAGATCAGACCTTTGTGATCCATAGAGTTTTCATTGGCTGACTTTCAGAAGTAGTTCTCCAGGCCTTTCTTCCTAGTACATATGAGTCTGGAAGCTCTGTTGAAACGCGTTCAGCATCATAGCAAAACACAAGCCTCCACCGACAGATGAGCGGTAGCTGCACGTGAGGTGCATTGGTCAGGGATCCAACCTAGGTACAGTGGATAGACCCAGCAGAGTCTGGACTCTGGAGCCACTGCCACAAGGTTGGATATTGTCTCTGCTATGTATTCATTGGAGCCCTGGTGGTATAGTGGTTAAGAGCTCAGTTGCTAACCAAAAGGTTGTCAGTTCAAATCCACCAGCTGCTCCTTGGAAACCCTATGGAAGAGTTCTACTCCGCCGCTATGAGTCAGAGCCGACTCGGCAGCACTTAACAACACTGAACAGGCAAGTCACTATGTTCTCTGAGCTGTTTTCTAATCTGTAAACAGGGGTAACTATTCCTATCCTGTAGGGTTGTGCAAGGATCAGACTAGAAATAAATGGTGCAACATGGTAGGCACATCATGACCGTCAGCAAACAGCATCTGCAAGGTGGTGGCATGGCAGAGTGGGAGGCAAGGGCACACACTCATATAGGCTCTGGGGACAGCCAGCCCTGGACTCCACACCTTGTTTTCTGTACTTCAGGGAAGTCGCCCCAGCTCCCTGAGCCTGTTTTCACCTCTGTAAAGTGGGGAACACCTTTCTCAAGGGGTCGTCAAAAGGGCAAGGGATGGTATGCACATAAAGCATTTGGCGCACAGTGGGCATGTAATAAATGGCAGAAATGCACCATCCCTGAAGCCGTGGCCTCCTACTGTGAGCATCGGTCACGCCGGGCACTGCTCTAGGCCTTTCCCAAGCTCCACCTTGTTTGTGCCCACCCCCTACAGCCCGACCAGGAGGGTTGTATTACCCCACGACCATCATCCAGACTTTCTGCCCTAGTTTCCTTTTTCCTTCCCAGCCCTCCCCGCAAGCCTGGGCCCACCTTTCACTCCTCCCCTAGTCCCCTGCACAAAAGGTTCCGGAGGTCCTGGCGCTGCCTCCCCATCCCGCCCCTCCTCCCAGGCTCCTGCCTGTGAAGAAGCGGCTTTTCGTGGGGGCCCCGCGGCCTCCGAGTGCGCCAGGATCAGCGCCACGGCGCAGGACACCAGCTGCCTGGCCAGACGCAGCGGCCGCGCGCCGTTTCCCCAGCAACCCCGGCCGGGCCCAGCCTCGCGGCCGCTGTGCCCTACAACCGGTGTGGAATCGGCCTGATGTCTGGAACCAGGCCCTAGGCATGTCCTTTCCGATTGTCCCTGTACAGACCCAAGCCAGTTCCTGGCACCTTGTGTTTTCTCCTGCCCGTCTCATTCGGCCGAGGGGGCTGTTCCTGACACTAGCCCCCTACCGACGACATCAGTCTTTCCTTTATTAACCTTTATCAAGCCCGTTCATACCCATCATCTCTTCTGACTGCAGTAGAGGGCGGCGGCAGGAAAGAAATGGGTATGGCACCATTTTACATACGAGCAAACTGATAGCCAAGAGAAGGGGAAGGACCCACCTGGATCACAGGATTCAAACCCTGGCCTGCCCAACTCCAAAGCCCACTATAGACTCTGTCAGGCACTACTACCCTGGTCTATTCCTGCTGGCCACCACTCCCCGGCTCTGCCCCACAAGGCTGCTGATTCTCCAATCTCCTCACCACTGCCTCAGCCCTCATAAACGGGCTGCAGTGGCCAAGACCTGAGTCTAGGATCAGGCTTCCAGAGTTCGGAGCCTGACCTGGATACTAGCTAGCTGTGTGATCTTCAGCAAGGTAGCTAACATTTCTGGGCCTTCGTTTTCACATCTGCAAAACAAAGGGAACAACAACAGACGTTTATGCAGCTGAGCACTTTGCATAAATTGTCTGGTTGAAAAATCTGCTATGGCCTTAGGTGGTAGCTACTTCTGTTATCCTATTCTGAAAATCAGGAGAAGGCGCAGAGAAGTGAATTGACTTGTCTAATTTCACCACAACTTAAGATTTTTTGGCTCCAAGTCTTGTGCACTTGCCAGGAATGTTTCCTGGAGGCTTGCCATACACATATTACTCTAAGGCAGTTTTTACACTCCGTCTTTAGCCATCTCAGAATTATCCAGGGAAGGCCAGGCTTAGCGCAGATCATCAAAGCATATCAGCTCCTGAGGCTTCCTTGGAGCAAATTATACTGGCTTCCAGATTTGGAGGGTGGGGGTAATATGCAGGGAAGGGGTTGGGGGAAATGACTGGCAATTCCCCCTCCACTTCATGCCACCACTACCTCCCCCAGAAAGGAAGCACAATGTATAGGCTAATGCTTTTGCAAAAATAAGGACTTTAATAATAGTGATGATGACGATGCTGTCAACCAGGAAATTTTTCCTTCACATAAGAGGAAAAATTTCCTGGTTGACAGCATCGTCATCATCACTATTATTAAAGTCCTTATATTTCCCAAACACAGGAGGGAATTAGCATTGTTATATATCCCTGGCTGAAAAGAAGAAAGATGAGAGTCCCACCTCCCGCCACGGTCCAAAGCAAAGACCCAGCTCTGCACACCCTGACCATGCTACCCAGGCTGTTAAACCAATTCATGAGAGCAGGAAGTACAAAGCATAGTAGGTGCCGAAGGGGTTTCCCCATAGCATCTGTGCCATGTCCAAATCACAGCCATTCCCTCCCATGAAGAAATCAGGCAGAAGTTCCTCCGGGCCTTCTGGATGTTGGGTGAAATGCAAAGAATGACCAGCATGAGGCCACACCTCCTGCTATCAGGGACTCTGAGTTAGAGCGGGCCGTGATCAATGTCAACACAAGATTAATAGTCACGGCTCTGCTGCTCAATGATCCCTGAAGGATCAGATGCATCTAAATGGGAAGAGATCAGAATTCATTAAAGCTAAATTTCCAGCTGGGTCCTCTGATTGAGGCTGCGTCTCTTATTTTTTCACTTATATCCTCCTCCCAGAGCTAAGATAGATGTCAAAGAACTGGGGGCTGGCCTGGAAACATCTAAGCATTTACCAAACTTCAGAGCCATCTTTACAATGTGTCCCCTCTAAAAAACTACCTGTCCTATACTAACTTAACAGATTTCTTCCAGTCATCTCACTTTTTACATGGGATGCTTTCTACCACCGCCACAAAGGAAAAACCTGAACCACCTGCCACGAATAGCCATGAATAGAAGGTAACTGTAAAAAACAGGGAACACAGAATAATGTTCTTAAATTCTACCTAGATTCTGTAGCCTGTTTTCTTTTTGATAAAAGGTGTTTATCAAGTACCAGAGAAAGTGCTGAAAATACAGTAGCATCAAGCAGTCACTCTTAAGGTAAGCAGAAGGGTTGAAGGAAGATTCAAAGGCCCTTGTTAATTAGTTCTGTCTCTGTAAACCATCAAAAATCATGATTTATATATTTGTTTTTGTTACCTGCCATCAAGTAGGCCCCGACTCATGAAGACCCCGTGCACAATGGGATTGGACCCTCGTGACCCATAGGGTTCTCAATGGCTGATTTTTGGAAATAGACCACCAGGCCTTTCTTCCCAGTCTGTCTTAGTCTAGAAGTGCCAGTGAAACCTGTTCAGCTTCACAGCCACAGTCAAGCCTCCACTGACAGGTGAGGTGGCTGTGCTTGAGGTCCACTGGTGGAGAATCAATTGAACCCGGGTCTCCCACATGGAAGGTAAGAATTCTACCACTGAACCACTAAACCAAACCCATTGCTATCAAGTCAATTCTGACTCATAGCGACCCTATAGGACAGAGCAGAACTGCCCCACAGGGTTTCCAAGGAGCGCCTTGTGGATTCAAACTGCTGACATTTTGGTTAGCAGTCATAGCTCTTAACCACTACGCCACCAGGGTTTCCTAATGAACTGCTACTGCCCTCAAATACACACACACACACACACACACACACACACACCATCAGTGGTATGTGTCCCTCACTTAAGGAAACAGTGACTTTTCCAACTCCTGAGTTCACAAAAGAGGAAACTGAAGAACAGAGAGCCTCAATCCAATGTGGTACCAGAACTTGGGTCTCCCAGCTGCCGGGCCAGTGCTCAGCATTTTTGACCACAGGTCTTCATGTATAAGTCCTTTCTGCCCTGTTATAACAGGCAGATAGCACAGTGCCAAGTTGGTTCCTCACAAATATGTTTCAATGAATATATTCACCCGTCAAGTAAAATGAAGAATGTAGTAAGCTGAATAAAGGCTCCTCAAAAGAGATCTATGGCCTAATCCCTGGACTCTGTGTTACTTTCTAGAGTAAAAAAGAGCTTTGTAGATTAAGTTACGGATCTTGAGATGGGGAGAATATCCTGGATGCGTTCAGGGAGACAGTCACATTTTTCTTCTCTCTTTATAAGAGAGAAGAAAAATGAGATTTGGCAGAGAAGAAGAGGAAAAGGCAATGTTACTATGGAGGCAGGCTGGAGCGATACGGCTACCAGCCAAGGAATGCCCCCAAAACTGGAACAGATTTTCCCCCAGACACCATGAGGTGGGTACTATCATTGTCATTTCCACTTTACAGATGAGAAGGCTGAAGCCTAGAAAGGATAACTAAGTTGTCCAAGGTTACCCAGGTAAAAAGTGGTACCTTAGCTCTGTGGTGGGTAGGTGGATGGATGGATGGGTTTATACCCAATAACCCATGACGAGTGGAGCAGACAGTGAGCACCGAGGAAGCTCAGCAGAGGAAAGGACTCTGTGGGGTCACTTCTATTACCCTACCTTCTATTAGAATTAAAAAGCAAAATCCTTCAGTGTATGCAGACACAGCATTAGTGTTATTTTTATATGTTAAAGATCTTTGTGTTTGCTTTGAAATATAAATAACTTAATACTCACACACAATCAGGTTTCTACCAAGCATGGGCACCTCCCAGGGTACAAGCTATAAAACCAAACCCACTGCTGTCGAGTTGATTCCAACTCATAGCGACCTTATAGGACAAAGCAGTACTGCCCCATGGGGCTTCCTGGTGGTATAGTGGTTAAGTGCTACAGCTGCTAACCAAAAGGCCAGCAGGCACTCCTTGGAAACTCATAGTGCCTTTGAAGAGAGTGCAACCCTGTTGACACCTTGATTTCGGCTTAGTGAAAGTGATTTTAGACTTCTGGTCCCCAGAACTGTAAGAGAATCATTGCATGTTGTTAGGTGCCATCAAGCCAGTTCTGACTCAAAGTGACCCTATAGGATAGAGTAGAACTCCCCCATAGGGTTTTCAAGGAGCAACTGGTGCATCCAAACTGCTGACCCTTTAGTTAGCAGCTGAGCTCTTAACCACTGTGCCACCAAGGCTCCTGTAAGAGAATAAACGTGTGTTATTTTAAGCTGTCAAATTTGTGGCAATTTGTTACAGCAGCAATAGGAACCTAATACAGTGTACATTACACCACTGTGAAAGCACTGAAGAATCTGGAGGGTGGTGTGAGGAGTGAATGGTACAGAAAGTAAGACGGAGGAGGCAGTGGAGGCCTCAGGAAGGACTAAGGCTGAGGCGGGCCTTGCAGAAGCTGACCAGCAGAGAGAATGAGAGAGGCATTCTATCATACATCCCACACCTGTTTTCCCATCACCTCCTATGTCTGCGTTAGGGGGCAGGAGGAGTGGAGAGAGGAAGAGGTATACAACAGGACCCCAGTGTAGTGGGAGGATAAAATAATAATTGGCAAAATGAGATGGGATAATTCTCCTTCCAGCATCAGAGGCAGACACACACACAAAAAAAGTTATGTGCATGGATATTTATCACAGTGCTTTTTACGAAAGTGAAAACTCGGGCACAGCATAACTGTCCAGCAATAGTGGATTGGTTACATAATCTTGGCACATCCATGCAATAAACGACTGTGCAGTTTAAAAATCATGTCATATAAGAATATTTAATGACCTGGGAAAATGTCCATAATACTCTGTTAAATGACAATAGTAGGTTATAAAAATAGGATGTATGATTTGGTCCTCCCAAAATGTGACTACCTACCTCTATTTACCCAAAGAAAAGACTGGGGAATATACACCAAAATGTTAAGCATGGGTATCTCTAGGCGGTGGGGTTACAGAATGATTTGTTTCATCAGTAAATATTTACTGAGTACCTACGTGCTAAGCCAGGGTTCAGCAAACCTTTTCTGTAAGGGCCGGAGAGTGAATACGTTAGGCTTTACAGGCCATACAGTCTCTGATGCAACTACTCAACTCTGCTCTTGTAGCACAAATGTAGCCATAGACAACACATAAATGAATGGGTATGGCTGGACTCTAATAAAACTTTATTTACAAAAGCAGGAGATGGGCTGGATTTGTTTGGCCCGTGGGCTGAAGTTTACAAACTCCTGTACAAGCTACGCTTTTCTGTATTTTCCAAATCATCTACGTAGCAGGTATTACTTCTCTAATACAGGGGAGGGGAGAGGAAGAACAGTAAATTTAAAAAAAAACAAAACTCGGTATCAATTGTCCCTGGAAGGGCCATGGTTGAATCATAGTAGCATAGTATTTCCCCGAGGGGTCCATTTATTGCTGTCGAGTCAATTCTGACTCATAGTGACCCTATAGGGCAGAGTAGAACTGCCCCATAGAGCTTCCAAGGCTGTAATCTTTACAAAAGCAGACTGCCACATTTTTCTCCTGGGGAGGTGCTGGTGGGTTTGAACTGCTGACCTTTCAGTTAGCAGCCAAGCGCTTAACAACTGTGCCACCAGGACTCCTTCAATAGTCATCCTAGTGGAGGTAAAGTATTAGCTTATTGTGGCTCTGATTTGCATTTCCCTAGTGGCGAATGTCAAATTCACTTTTTAATTCTAAGACTGTATCTGCTAAACAAAAACCATCTCTAAGCCTCCAGCTATGACTCCAGAAAACCTTCCCAGCAAATACCACTGTTGCTAGTGCTGGTCCTACTGGGTTCAAACCTAAAGCAGGGTAGCCCCCTCTCTGCCACAGCTGTCTCCACCTTGACCCCATTAACTCTCACCAAAATGACCAGCCTGGGCAGGAGCTGCTAATCGTCACTGAGAAGGTGCCTCCAGCCATTTGTGCATTCACCTGACGGTAATATGATGCAGGATGAATTTCCTCCACCTTTTGATGAGAATGCCACATGGGAAACTATCCAACGCTGCGGGGAAGTCCAAATATTTTATGCACATTGCAGCTACTACTTACGAAGACTCGCCACAGGATGGAAAGTCAGTCCATCAGGCTGAGTGATTTGTTTCTGAAAGCCACGTGACTTATTACCCATTACCTCATCCTGGCAACTCTGCAAGTTCTTGCCAACTGATTTTTGGAAAGGAGAGAAGGAGAAGCAAGAAGGGTCTGATTTCATGCTCATGTGTTTTTTGTTTGTTTTTGTTTGTAATCTTGGTAAAACTCTACAAAGTCTTTCAAAGGGAAATCTATATCTGTTCTACAAGGGCAAAGGTTACATTTTCAAGGGGGTTGTGAGCAGGGCCTGGTTATCTGAATGATTTAATTTTACAGTGCACTTCAAGCAAGTACTTATAATCACCAATATCAATTCTTGTTGTCAATCAATGAACCCTCAAGGTAACCTTCAGGAGTCTCCCCCTGCCTTTGAGGATAAAGAGAGTGCACAAAGACATAAGGAATTCAGATAACCTTCTAGTACCTTCACAAATGCTGAGTCCAGAACACTTTTAGGAAAGGTCTCAGAAAAAACTACGTTAATTATTATAGTTACCTAGTGGCTTAATAACTGCATAGATAATGGTATACACATGTGCTGAAGTCTGGTAAGGCTATTTCATACTTGAACATGGACTTGAAACAAGTTTCATACCAGCCCTGCTTCCAGGCATTAACCTCATCTGTTTCCTCATCTGTAAACTAGGATTAAAGATACCTACCCAAGAATCATGGTAAAATCAAATTAGGTAATATGCATACATGAAAGGGTTCTGGAAACAGTAAAAAGTTATACGACGGGTGTGGTTTTTCTTCTTTGTGTGAGTAGTATCACTTTATAAAAACCCACTACCTACATGAACTAGAGACTATATCATCCGGAGATCAGAAGAACTAGATGGTGCCCGGCCACAACTGAAGACTGCCCTGACAGGGAACACAACAGAGAACCCCTGAGGGAGCAGGAGAACAGTAGGATGCAGACACCAAATTCTCATAAAAAGACCAGACTTAATGGTCTGACTGAGACTAGAAGGACCCCGGTGGTCATGGCCCCCAGACCTTCTGTTAGCCCAGGACAGGAACCATTCCTGAAGCTAACTCTTCAGACATGGATTGGACTGGACAATAGGTTGGAGAGAGATGCTGATGAGAAGTGAGCTACCTGCACCACATGGACACTTGAGACTATGTTGGCATCTCCTGTCTGGAGGGCAGATGGGAGGGTAGAGGGGGTTAGAAACTGGCAAAATGGTCACAAAAGGAGAGACTGGAAGGAAGGAGCGGGCTGACTCATTGGGGGAGAGTAAATGGGAGTATGTAGTAAGGTGTATATAAGTTTATATGTGAGAGACTGACTTGATTTGTAAACTTTCACTTAAAACACAATAAAAATTATTTTAAAAAAAAAAAGGAAAGGGAAGCAAGCAGAGAATGGGGACTTCATACCACCAAGAAAGCAGCCCTGGGAGCAGAGCGTGTCCTCTGGACCCAGGGTCCCTGCACCTGAGAAGCTCCTCGGCCACAGGAAGATTGAGGACAAGGACCTTCCTCCAGAGCCTACAGAAGAGAGAAAGCCTTCTCCTGGAGCCGACGCCCTGAATTTGGACTTTTAGCTTACTTTACTGTGAGGAAATAAATTTCTTTTTGTTAAAGCCAAAAAAAAAAACCCCACTGCCTGCAAATGAGTACAAAATTTCGCTTGCATGTCCACTGACTGCAATACTGACACAAGATCAAGCAAAGCGGAAGCAGTAACGGCTCCCTTCTCATAAGCATCTCCCAATGTCAAATCAAATTTCAACAGTCAGGCTGGAATCCAGTCATTCACACTTGGGCTCAGAGCAAGCACTTACTACCCCAATATAAATCTGTATGCGTCTTTTTCACGCAATATGAAACTCCCTGCCAAGTTCATATTTCATGTCTTGGGTCCTATTACCAAAGAAGAAAAACATCTCCTGTTTATTAGCTTGACACTTGGCAGCCTAGTGCAGTGGGTTCTTTCTGTTCCCTACTCAGGCAACAATTCTTTGTGAGACTTTGGGGAAGTAGCTTCACTACTCTAGGTCAGTCAGCCCATCGGTTGCTTTTGTGGTCCTAGTATGAACCAAGCTCTGAGCCTAAGTTTTGCAGAAAGTAGGGTAGTTGGATTAAGGTCAGTTTCAGCATTAAGAACCTACTAGATGTCAACCAAATGGGCAACTTCTTAGATTAACAGAGTTTGTGCCCCCTTTTTGGCATAAATCAGATTATATGCTCAGTAATCCCATAGGGGATTTCTGGGTGGTGTAAATGGTTAAAGCAGAAGGTTGAGAATTCGAGTCTACCCAAAAGCCCCTCAGAAGAAAAACCTACTTCCAAAATTCCAGCCACTGCAAACCCTGTGGAGCACAGTTCTACTCTGACATATATGGGGTCCCTGTGAGTCCGAGTTGACTTGATGGCAACTGGTTTGTCTGTTTTTAAGTCCCATAGGAGTCACCTCCAGGCCAAGGTACCACCACCTGCATCGATCACACAGAGATGAACTCCACCCCCCTAGTCCTTTCCCTTCCTCCTCTCCTTGGCCTCTAGTAATTTCTCCCCAGCACTGAAGTGGGTTGCCTAGTGCAGTCAGCTCTCGAGAGAACACGACGAAAGCAATTCTAACTATAGCTGCACCGCTTGTTCCCATCCCTTTGACTCACGTTCTCCTTTCTGAATGAGGGAGGCTGCTGGCAGGTGGCTTATCAAGGAAATGAACGGATAAAATGCCATCTGATTTTGCATTCCAATTTCCAGGGCTAAGTCTTTTAGATCCTGAAAATACTTCATAATAGAAAAAACACAAATTGTCAACAAGTAATATATCAGAGCCACAAATGCCAGCGATGTTGATTCCTTGTCACTCTCTGCCTTTGAAGGGTCAAGAAGCACTGTGCAAAACCGCGAATGCTGCAAGGCTCTGACATCCCTCTTCCTTTCCCCTCACTAACAGGAAAGGTGCATAGCGAATTTACAAGTACCTGACAGCAAGGGAGAAGGTCTGGCCCATGTCCTACTTTTGGAAATACTAGGGACCTTCAAGATCATCAAATCCAGCATTTCCCTCCAGGGAGTTCTACAGAACCCCTGTGCCTGAAAGACGCTTTCTTGAATTTCCACCCTAAAACTCCACCACCACCCCACTTCAATACTCCTTATTTGAGGAACCAAACCTGTTGCCTTCGAGTCGATTCCAGCTCTTAGGAGCTACAGCTGCTAACCAAAAGGCTGGCAGTTCGAACCCACCAGCTACTCCTTGGAAATCGTACGGGGCAGTTCTACTCTGTCCTAGAGGGTCACTATAAGTCACTATCTGAGGAAAGGGCGCCTCTATTCTTCTATTTGGAGTCCCTGGGTGGTACAAATAGTTAACACACTTGGCTACTAACTGAAAGGTTGGAGATTCATATGTACCAAGAGGTGCCTTGGAAGAAAGGCCTGAAGAACTAGTTCTCAAAAATCAGCCATTGAAAACCAGCCCTAGGGAGAGCACAGTTCTACTATGGCCCACACAGGATCAGAATCAACTCAATGTCAACTGAATGGTGATGATGATGATTTTCCTACTTGCTCAAGCTAGAATCTGCCCATCACCCTTACCTCTCCCTCACCCCCAATCCCTCATCCAGCCCATCACCAAGTCCTCTATTCTACTGCCTCACCGTTTCTCAAATTCATCTATGTCTCCTTACCTCTACTGCCACCACTCTAGTTAAAGTCCCCATAATCTCTGACCTGGACAACAGCAAAAGCCCCCTAAACTGGTTCCCACATCACTTTTGCCCCCTTCCAATATTTCCAACTCATTTCTTTGGAAAATAAAAACCTAATTCATGCCACCAGCAGCAAGCCCTCTCCTCCCCCGTCTCCACTCCAGATTAAAATCCTTCAATGGACTGTCATTTATTTTTAGGATAAAGACCAAAACCTTAACATAGTTTTAGAATAATGGACTCATGTCTTAATGCAGCCTACAAGACTCTACATGGCATGGTCTCCATCCCCTTCCATGGCCTCATCTTATTCCATTTGCCATCTTGTTCACTGTCTTCCAGTCCTCTGGCCTTCTCTCTGCTCCTTGAACATACCAATCTCTTTCCTGACTCAGGGCATTTGCACTTATTATGTCTTCTGCCTGGAATGCCCTTCACTTCTCTCCACCTCTCCCTCACTCCTGTCTAACTCCTATTTACCCTCAGATCTCATTTGCAGAAACTGTGGCTTGGAGAGAGCCAGTAACGACCTCCTGGTGTTGCTGAGAGCATTGAATGACATCATGCATGTAAAGTGCTTAGCACCAAGCCTGAGTATTCAATAAATTTTACATATGCATTAGAAGTGTTTAACTCTGAAAACCCATTCTTACTCATACCATCTATTTTTTTTTTCTTTCTTAACTTAAGAGCCCCTCGACTTTATGACATTTTCCCAGAATCCTTAAAAGGGAAATGGCATTTTCTTGGTCCTACCTAGACCTGGAAATCTCATAGATATTTCTCTTTCTCTCCATCTTATTGAAGCTTTTGTATTTTACTCAAATGCTCAGAATCTTCCTTTCTTCTAAGAAATGGATGACCCAATTCATAACTAACTTTCTGCTTCCACACTCAATTGTTCATTCACACACTTATTCAACATCTATTAGCATGCCCCAGGCTCTGTGCTAGGACAGGAAGACACACCCATGGGGATGACTCAGGACTTGCAGAGGGGCAGGTGGACTGTCGTGGGAGGAGACTGGAGGTCAGGACACCAGTTAGGAGGATACTGCAATACTACAGTCCAGACAGGAAGCCTCAATTGAGAGATACTTTATTAAAGTTCCGTCCACTGAGCAGACATTGAACGTGTTGACTGACAAATCCTGGTTTACTAACTTCTAGAACAACCCCATGCATTCAGTGTCACAAGAGCAATTTTAAACGCTGTTTCCAGTGGTAAAGATCACACACATCATTTCCTTCACAATGCCCAGTTCAGAGTCCTGCTCCGCCTGTTGCTGGTGATAATGGCAGTGATAACATGTTGCTATAATAAAAAACAAAACAAAAACAAAAAACCCTTTGCCCTTAAGTAGGTTAACTGCCCCATAGGGTTTCCGAGAAGCAGCTGGTAGATTTGCACTGCTGACCTTCTGGTTAGCAGCTGAGTTCTGAACCACTGCGCCACATGGCTCCGCTGCTATAATAGCAGGGGGGTTTTAGCTCAAACCCAGCATCTATTTGTAAAACTGATTTCATTAACTGAGGGAAAGGAAGTCTGGGAGAAGAGAGCATGGAGTCAGGTTGACAGATGGCTTCTAAGTAAACTATAAATGTTACATTTTTCATATTTATCCCTTGCCTGGAGAACTCCTACTGGTGCTTCAAACCCCAATTCAGATGTCATGAGGGGCACCACGAGATTTCATGACAAAACTTGGTAGATTTGGAGGGAAGGGCTTCCTCTGCACGTTGGCTTAGAACAGGGCTGGTTCTAGGACAATGCAGACAGAAGGGGACACAGTGGCACCTGAGGGAGTACGGCTTGGAGAGCACCAGGGACAGGTCCTGGACCAGGAAGAGTCATCTCCCAAGGGCACTCCCAGCTTGTGTGTCTGCAAGAAGGAAAGGTCAACTACAGCACAAGCAGGCCTGTTCATGCACGTGCGAGATACCCCTGGAGACCCAGGAGACTAAATGGTGACAGCCTGCTGTTGTGCAGTAGGGACCACAGAGGCAGAATTATTTTTTATTTTATTGTGGCAAAATATATATATAACAAAGTATTTGCCATTTTACGTGTGGCCTGCATCTGAATATAAGCGGACATTCTGGCTTTTGCTCGTTCTGGATCCTACAGCTGACTCCTGTTGTCTGACCTCCGGCTCTTGAGCTAGCAGCTTAACTGTGGTCTTGTCTGCCAATATTAGGATTCGTCCATCTTCACAACCTGTGAGCAAGAGCCCTGCTCTCCAGCCTGTTGATTTTGGGTTCACCAGCCCCTGTGGCCACATGAATCAGGAGAAGCCTCTATCTTGATCCACAGACTTGAGATGTTCCAGCCTCTACAACTGTGTGAGCCATTTCCTTGATATATGTGTGTGCGTGTGTGTGTGTGTGTGTATACACATATACATAAATATATAGACACTTTACCGGTTTTACTTCTCTAGAGAACCCAGCCTAAGACAGAGGACATCAGTATTTCATACAATGGGTAGAGGAAAAAGAGAGAATCAAGACTGTCCATGTGGCTAGGATCAGGTATGAAAAAGTTTGAGTCTATAATGGTGGAAAATAACAGAGCTTATTTCTCTAACTCTACTCCTTATCAATGTTATGTATTGAATTGTGTCCCCCCAAAATATGTATTATAAATTCTAACCCTATACCTGTGGTTGGGGCCCTGGGGCACGGTGGTTAAGAGTTGGGCTTCTAACCAAAAAGCCGGCAGTTCAAATCCACCACCCGCTCCTTAGAAACCCTATGAGGCAGTTCTACTCTTCCTATTGGGTCACTATGAGTGGGAATCCACTTGACGGCAACAGGTTTGGTTTTGGTTTTTATACCTGTGGTTATAATTCTACTTGGGAATGGGTTTTCTTTGTTATGTTGAGGCAGTATCAGCATAGGATGTGTCTCAAGTCAATCTCTTTTGAGCTATAAAACAGCAGATTAAGCAAGCAAGGAGAGACAGGGAAGAAGAATGCCATGCCACATAAAGATCACCAAGGAGCCAAGGAATAGAAGCTGAAAAAAGACAAGGCCCTTCCCCCAGAGCCGAAAGAGAAAGAAAGCCTTCCCCTAGAGCTGACACCCTGAATTCAGACTTCGACCTCCTAACTGCGAGGAGCCCTGGTGGCTCAGTCGTTAAACACTCAGCTGTTAACCTAAAGGTCTGTGGTTTGAACCCACCAGCCACTCTGTGGCAGCCAGCTTCCATAAAGATTTACAGCCTTGGAAATGCTACAGGACAGTTCTACTCTGGACTATATGAAGAAGAACGGGGCATCAGGATTGGAGGAAGACTCATTAAAAACCTACGTTATGCAGATGACACAATCTTACTTGCTGAAAGTGAAGAGGGCTTGAAGCACTTACTAATGAAGATCAAAGGCCACAGCCTTCAGTACAGATTGCACCTCAACAAAAAGAAAACAAACATCCTCACGACTGGACCAACGAGCAACATCATGATAAACGGAGAAAAGATTGAGGTTGTCAAGGATTTCATTTTACTTGGATCCACAATCAACAGCCATGGAAGCAGAAGTCAAGAAACAAAAGACTCATTGCATTAGGTAAATCTGCTGCAAAGGACCTCTTTAAAGTGTTGAAGAGCAAAGATGTCACCTTGAAGACTAAGGTGCGCCTGATCCAAGCCTTGGTATTTTCAATCGCATCATATGCATGTGAAAGCTGGGCAATGAATAAGGAAGACCAAAGAAGAATTGATGCCTTTGAATTGTGGTGCTGGCAAAGAATATTGAATATACCACGGACTGCCAAAAGAATGAACAAATCTGTCTTGGAAGAAGTACAACCAGAATGCTCCTAAGAAGCAAGGATGGCGAGACTGAGTCTTACATACTTTGGACATGTTGTCAGGAGGGATCAGTCCCTGGAGAAGGACATCATGCTTGGCAGAGAACAGGGTCAGCGGAAAAGAGGAAGACCCTCAACGAGGTGGATTGACACAGTGGCTGCAACAATGCACTCAAGCAGAGTAACGATTGTAAGGACGGTGCTGGACCGGGCAGTGTTTCGTTCTGTTGTGCATAGGGTCGCTATGAGTCGGAACCAACTCGACGGCACCTAACAGCAACACTCTGTCTTACAGGGTTGCCATGAATTGGAATCGACTCGGCAACACTTTTTTTTTTAAACTGTGAGAAAATAAACTTCTGTTTGTTAAGGTAAAAAAAAAAAAAATTGCCATTTTAACCATTTTTAAGTGCACTATTCAGGGACATTAATTACATCCACCCCGTTGTGTAAGCATCACCAATATTTTTCAACACCCCAAGCAGAAACTCAGTATCTCTTCAAGTGGTAGGATCTGAATGCAAACACGACTCCCCACACCCACATGTTGGAATGGCCAGAGGTATCTGAGTTCTAAAAATCACTCAGCTACGATTTATCAAGTACCCGCCCTCTGCCAGACTTTACATACGTTACATCTAAAGTTTCCCTACAGTGTAGGCAATATCATCCCCATTTTAAAGGTGAGGAGGCTGAAGTTCAGAAAGCTTAAATAACTTGCCCACCACGCAGCTGCAAGAAATCCAAACAAGTGTGTCTGCCTTCAAACCCCCATTATTGCTCCCCTTCTAGACCATCTCCAGACAGAAGTAGACATGTAACAAGTGAAACACTTTATGGAAGTCTGAGGCTGTCAGGCCCCCGTCTGGATTTCCCCTTTTGTAGAGGAGTCTGTGGATGACATAAACAGCAAGTCTGATCAACTGCTAACCAAAAGATTGGCAGTTCAAATCCACCCAAAGGTGCCTCAGAAGGAAGGCCTGGCATCTACCTCCGAAAGATCCACCATTGAAAACCTTATGGAGCATAGTTCTACTCCCATACACATGGAGTTGCCATGAGTCAGAATCAACTCAAGGGCAACTGGTTTTTAGAGGACAAGGGCAGGCACCAGGAGAGAGGAATCAGTAGGCACCAGTGTGGACTGTACTCTGGGCCGAATTACCCAATAAGCAAGGTACACACAGGCCCAATTGTGCCTTCCCACCAATCTGCAGTGCACAATTTCACCTGTCCCCACCACATCAAAGATGTGGGGAAACCCATGTGCAGTGCTCACTACATGTTAGCAAGTAAATACAATGAAGCGAGGGCATACCTCGCTCAATGCAAGTAGGTGCATACCATGCTTACTGGTTAACATGCCCTGATCAGATGCAAATCCCTGATCTCCTTTAATGCTAAAAACAAACCAAGAGGACCTTCTGGATGGGAAACTGAGGCTCAGAGAGGTTAGTGAGTTTTTTTTAAGGCCTCAGCTAGCATATGGTGCAGCTGGAGCCTGAGCCCAGGACTGCGTGAGCCCAAGCCGAATCCTGGTCCCCTGAATCAGAATTCCTGGTTCTGGCTACCCAGAATCATTAGCCAGATGAACTCTTCCTGGGGGGATTCCGGACACAATGATTCATGAGAGAGCGAAGGGAAAATAACAGCATGCTCTCAGCGAGAAGCGTTACTGTGCTTCTGGTAGTGATGCGGGAACTGGACACACTCGGAGCCAGGTGTTTCCACACAGCCATCCAGAGTTACAACCTTCGGAGAGATGAGAAGCCTCAGAAAGGGGAATGCAGCCTGCACTTGAGCCCCGACACAGATGGTGTGGTGCAAGCCAGAGTCCCCGGGGGTTCAGGTGGGGGCCCTGTGAATTCATCAGCATTATTCTGGCCTCTCCTTCCCATCCTGGAAGGCCCATCTTTCAAAACCCCCTTTCAAAGCTTGGGAATGAAAGGCCTCAAGCCCCACCTTCCACCCCCAGGACTGTCTCCAGAGCCAGAGGGGCTGTTGTTGTGGATTTTTCTCCAAAACCAGTGGGAGATATGCCTACAGATTCAGTTTAACTCTAGTGCCCAAGGGAACCTTCCATTAGCATTATAGAGACTTTGTTAATCACCAAGGGGAAGGAGCCAGGAGAAGAGGCCCGTTTCTCCTTCTTGAACATCAACTTGACCGACTATTGGCAGGGATGATGGAGCAGGGCTAGAAAAACCACCAAGCCCAGCATTTCTCTATCCTGGGCAGACAACAAGCAGAGAGTTGTGCAATCACCAGCAACTTTGTAGGCAGAACTGCATGGTGTTAACACAGAAAAAGGACACCTAGTGAGCCGGGCTTGTCATTCTCTTGGACTTTACAGAACAATTTGCTCCCGACCATCTCCTCTCCTGGAGAGACACAGGAAGTGCCCTGAGGTGAACCCAAACTTGTCAAATGGCTACTTTGGCAAAGGTGGTACCCCTTTCTAATAATATCTTATAACCGCATAATGCTTGATGCTTTTCAAAACCCATTTACATCCATTATTCAGTAGACTGAAGAGACCAGCTACTTAGAATGGGGAGCCCAGGAGGCTGGAAGCTCAGGATGCTGGGCTGGCAGGCAGGTTCCCGGTCTTGCCCTCCATGTTCTCCCCACTGCCCCACACGCCTCCCCAGGTCTGCTGAGCGACTGCCTGTGTAAGAGGAGTCCTGCTCCCCACCTTACCCAGCACTTTACAATTTATAAACCTTCGCAAAATCCAAGAGCGGAATGAAGCAAGAGCGCAAGAATTAACTGTAATTTTGTGAGATGGATGGGACAGATATCACCACTCCCATTTTTCAGGTGAGGAAACTGATACTCATGAGTCCACCTGACATTTGTGACTTCCCCAAGGCCCCAGTTAGCTGTGAACTACACCCGGTGTGGCAGGTTAATTGCATTAATGGCCCCACTTCTTCCATCTCTCCCTATTCTCAAGATCTTTGTCACGTGACTTTGCAATTCCTCTCTCAATAAAGGAACAAAATCTATTACCCCGCCCCTTGAATCTGTGCAGGCCTGTGACTTGTTTGGGCCAATAGAATGTGGTGCCCAGTTTCAGCCTGGGCCTCAAGAGGCTTTGAGGGGTTCCACTTGCCCTTGTGCATCTCACATCGCCGTGAGCACATGCCTGGGCTAGCCTGCTGGAGGATAAGAGAGACACATGTAGTGAAACTGAGTTGCCCTAGTTGCCTGTCTTAGTCATCTGGTGCTGCTATAACAGAAATACCACAAGTGGACGGTTTTAACAAGCAAATTTATTTTCTCACAATTTAGGAGACTAGAAGACCAAAATCAGGGCATTGGCTCTAGGGGAAGGCTTTCTCTCTCTCTGGGCTTTGGGGGAAGGTCTCTGTCTCTTCGGCCTCTGCTTTCTGGTTCCCTAGAGATCTCCATGTGGCTTGGCACCTGTCTTCCCCATCTCTGCTTCCTTAATCTGCTCCTTTCATATTTTGTAGAAGACTGACTCAAGACACACCCAACACTAATCCTACCTTATTAACATAACAAAGACAACCCATTCCCAAATGGGACAACCACAGGCATAAAGGTTAGCATTTACAACACGTATTTTTTGTGGGGGGTGGTGGTGGGAGGAGGGCATAATTCAATCCATAACCTTGCCCTAGCCCACCCTAGCCAAAAACAACAAGCCTCAGACCAGTGAGTCCAGCCAAGATCAACAGAGCTGCCTAGCTGACCTCCAGATAACTCTAGACGCTGAGTAGTAAACACTTGTTATTGTATGCCACTGAGGTTATGTGGTTTTTTGTTATGCACAATTCTGTGGCCAAAAATCAGAAAACCCATTGCCTTCGAGCTGATTCTGACTGCTCCATAGGGTTTCCATAGGGTTTTGGTTAGCAGCTGAACTCTTAACCACTACACCACCAGGGTTTCTAATTCTGTGGCAATAGATGACAAATACATCTGATCTACCAACTTGTTTCATCCACATATCTATTTGCCCATCCGTTCCTACATCCCCCCATCTCCCATCCATCCACCCATCTATCCCTCCATCCACCCACCCACCTAGACCTCCATCCATTCATCCAGTGTATTTGTTGAATGCTTACTATGCGTGCAACACTGTGCTAGGCACTGGGGATAAAGCAAGGCAGACCCTGTCCCTACCCTCATGGCGTTTGTAGACCAAGAAGGAGGACAGAAAAGCAATTACAATTCAGTGAGATGGACGGTGGGATAGGAGGAGTACAGGGTGCAGCACAGGCAAAGGGGAGGTGAACCTAACTGACATTATGGCGGGGCAGGGGTCAGGAAGCATTCCTGAAAGGAATGACATCTAAAGGCCAGGAAAAGAGCTGTGTGTGTGTGTGTGTGTGTGTGTGTGTGTGTGTGAGAGAGAGCTGTGTGTGTGTGTGTGTGTGTGTGTGTGTGTGTGTGTGTGTGTTGGGGCGGGGGAGGGGGAGATGTTGGGGAGAATGTTCCCAGCAGACGACACAGCCTTGGCAAAGGCCTGATGAGGTCAAACCCAGAAGCGAGAAGGCAGGGAAGGGAGTCCAGAGAGGCCAGTGCCAGGAGGACCCAATCTTCATCCCAGGTACTTTTTCCATATTTACTTTCTCAGAAGAGGAAATAGGACCCTTTTCGATGAGCAGATAGAGAAACAAGGCAAAGGCTACAGAACATCTCCAAGACACTCAGAGCAAGGCAGGGCCTGCACCAACCTTGTAAGGGCAGCAGCAGAACGTTCTTTGCATTTCAGTTCTAGTCTCAATGGTAAGGGACATTTGCCACCTGCCTAAAGGAGCCCTGGTGGCCAGTGATTAAGAGCTCAGCTGCTAACCATGAGGTCGGCAGTCTGAATCCACCAGATGCTCCTTGGAAAACCAATGGGGCAGTTCTACTCTGTCCTATAAAGTCGTTATGAGTTAGGATTGACTTGACAGCAATGGTTTTTTGTTGTTGTTGTTGTTGTTTTTAAGCCTCAGGTTCTTTGCTATTTCTCACACATGACTTGAGACATGAAATGATGGTTTGCTGCTAGAATCTACAGCACTGTTCTAAAGTAGCTACTCGGAGGCAAACAAAGGTATACTTCACCTTTATGGAGAAAAAGGGAAAAAGAAAATCTCAGGGAAGGCTGCATGTTGCAGCATTCATTCATTCATCTATCCCTTCATTCATTCAGCCAATAAGAACTCTCTATTTGGCCACATTTTGCCAGCCCCTGACCACACGCCGTGAAGGAATGAAAGATGAACTAGCCTCCATCTTGCCCTCAAAGACCTTCTGGTCTAGAAGAAACTGGGACAATGCCAGACTTTCTACATAAGTGGAGCTTAGAGGTGACGATCTGTTGGAAGCAGACACTGGGAAATTGTCGCAAAGTTGGTTGAGAATAGCAAGACTCTGTTTTTACTTAGATTATGTATTTACCTGGAATAGCTTGGGGAAGGAAGCCACCTTTTTCCTCAGTCACTGAGTAGGAAAGATAAAATATATGTGGAGTGACTTGCAATACAGTTAACAAACTTGACTGCTAACCAAAAGGTTGGAGCTCAAGTCCACCAAGAGGCACCTCAGAAGAAAGGCCTGGTAATCTACTTCTGAAAAATCAGCCACTGAAAACCCAATGCAGCACAGTTCTACTTTGACACACATGAGGTTGCCATGAGTCAGGACTGACTCAACAGCAACTAATTTTTGTTTTTTAAAGGACAGAAGAGAGATTCAGATGGAGTTTGAGGGCTTTGGAAGAGGGCCAGATGGGCGATAACTGGCCCAAGTGAATCAGGCAAGTTCTCTAGAAAGAGAGATAAGTCCAGGACTGAGGAGAATGGGGGAAGGGTAGGTCAGGGAAAGGAAACCACACAAAGGCATGGAGGTAGGGAAGCCTGCAACTAATCTGAGGACTCATTCTGGATGCTTGGAATACAAGATTAACAAAATAGAAAAAGCGAAAAGTCAGCTGGAAAGGCAACTTGGGGCAAGTTCAAGGAAGCTCGAAGATGCCAACAGAAGGAGGTTGGACTTTACCCAGAAGACAATATTGAGTCAAGGGATATGACATCAGAGGTGCATTTCAGGAATATTAATGTGGCTGACTAATGAGAGACCAAAGCCAAGAGGAGCAGTTAAGAAGATGCTGCCAGAACTGGTAGGAGAAGAGGAGACACATGTGAGGACCAGACTCCACAGGACTTGACACCAGGATGGGAAGAGTAGAGTCAAGGATCAACCCAGGTTTCAGGTCTGTGAGGATGACCGGGAAATTCACTCCAATGGGAAAGATGGGATGAGGCACAGGCGCCATGGGAAGGTGGGTGAAGACACAGAGAAGCTGAATTGTCTTAGGAGCAGGCAAGAGGGAGCTCAAGAAACCAGTAGAACGCAGGGGAGCCCTGGAAAGTTGAAAAATAAGGAAAGCAAGGAGTGGGGAGATGGTGGAGACAAAATTATTGAAGCTGGGAGAAAGGAGATAACAAAGGATCAGGCTCTGAGAGGGTCTCCTCCCACTCCTCTTCATATCATCTGTATGCCTTATGAAAATGCTGGCATACGTCCCCCACCTCTGCCTTGAGCATGTCTCATTTACTTCTTCACAGCCAGTCTCCCCCAGTAGAATGGGCTCTCCTGGAGGGCAGGGATGGGTGACTGTTTTATTCACTGCTGTATCCCCTGTATTTAGAACACTGCCTGGAATATAATAGGTGCTCAATGGATCCTTGTTAAATGTCCCATAGACACGTTTATAGCACCCAAGCTGGCCACAACCCTGGTAAGGGTAGTTACGGAAAGCCGGTCATGTTCTTATAATATGGTCCAGCCCCCGTTACTGGGCTAGGAATAGGTGCTGATCCAAGCTGGAGGTAGGGAGGGGTCTAAGATAGTCAGTCTGTCTCTCTCTTAAGCATTTAAACTAAGACACACAAGTGTTGAGGCCAATTGTGATGGGCCCTGGAGCCTTAAATATGCAAACCCTGGGCTGTGTTCTTCTTGGGCCATGTGCAAAGTGAGCAGGCGAAGAAGCTGATCTGCAGAGAGGCAGGAGAATGGAGCAGAGAGAACCAGAGACAAAACCCACACAACGCCTAAGAGATGAGCAGAGCGGCCTCCATTCCTATTCTTCCTGTTCCATCCCTGGAAAGAGAGGCTGAACTTGTTCTCAGTGCCTGGACTTGTGGTGGGCACCATGAAGCAGCACCAGATTGCCATTCGTGAAGAAAGGCCTTACTCTCCCAGCTGCTGGAAGCTGTCAGCCCTCTGTAGAGATTGCCTCAGCTGAAGAAAACAGCCTTGCCCTAGGTCACACCTAGACCAGGGCCCCTTGCTCCAACTTCAGACAGCTCTGAAGGGCCTCTCTAGTTCCAGAGTGCCCTCTGGAGTTGGATGAGGCCTTCATTGGGATTGCATCACAGCTCAACTTCGCCCTCTGCTCAATCCTGCTTCCTCTGCCCCTCTTCCATGGGTGTTGATCCCAATCAGGCTCTCCAATAAAGGCCCGGCATGCTAACCCCCATCTCAACACCTACTTCCCTCGAACCCCACCTGTGACAGCCCTAACATTGCCTGTTATATCCTTATAATAAACCCTTTTTATATTACCCAGCATAAGTGAGTCAGTTAGGCCATCCCATGGTATCTGTGTTTGCAAAACCCATTTCAATTACGGTGACTCCGTCCCTTGTATTCCCAAGAGCACTTATTACAGCTTTTTGCAAATTATGACAATAATAATAATGATGATGATAACAGTAGAAGCTAACATTTATTGAACTAGTATTATATTCTGGCCTCAACCCTTGTGTCTCCTAGTTTAAATGTTAAAGAGAGGCATTGTTCTAGATCATTTAATCCTCTCAGCATCCCCATAAGGTAGATATTTTTATCCCCATTTTACAGATTTAAAAAGAAAAAACAGAGGCACACTTTTCCCACCGCAGGGGTGAAGACAAAATGAAAACCTTCCTGACGCAAGAACCCGTGTCCTTAACCACATTCTACCCTGCCTCCCACATCAAGGACACGTTAGATTCAACAGATTTTGAGCTGGGTGGGGGTTTATAAATTATCTAGACCAGTCATTTTATTTTACTGAGGCTCAAAGGGATGATTTTTACGTTCAAGGTCATACAGTGTAGTCACATCGTACAAGCACTTAAGTTACACAAAATCAAAATACGCATGTGCAAAAAAGAGAGCTCGATAAAAAGATAATTTACATTGAGTTTCTGTTAGTGGTGATGGAATTTGGCAATGGATATTGGTAATGGTTACATGACATGATTAATGTAATTGATGTCACTAAATTGGAAACTCTGGTGGCGTAGTGGTTAAGTGCTACGGCTGCTAACCAAGAGGTCGGCAGTTCAAATCTGCCAGGCGCTCCTTGGAAACTCTACAGGGCAGTTCTACTCTGTCCTATAGGGCCGCTATGAGTCGGAATCGACTCGACAGCAGTGGGTTTGGTTTTTTGGTTGGTCACTAAATTGCACACATGAAAAATGTTAAATTGGCAAACATCCTGTTATATATACTTCTATAACAATAAAAAAGTTATTTAAAGAGTGTAATTTTTTTCATAAAAAATTACCTTGTTACATGTACTCTATAATTTATGGCACATTTTTTACCATACAGCATACATTATACACATGCATATTGCTGTATGGGGTGTATACACTAAACCAAGTACATTATATTTTGAGGACAAGTTAAGGAATTTTTGCCTTGCATGCTGACTTTGGAATCTAAACCCAGTAAAATGGGATCCACCTCTGAAAGAGCTAATGGCAAGAACAGGGCAGGAACCTGGGTCTCTTGACTCATGACCCAGCTTCATTCCACCACTCCCACCCACTTTCCCTCCATTTGTTTATCTGATTTTATTTCAAAGAAACCAAGCTGGTCTTGAGCATTGCAACACTACCATTTAGCAAAATTCAGAGCCAGAGACTCAAGCAATTGAGAAATCCACGTGAATTACCACACTGCAGCCACACTTTCAAGATCACTGTTTCGAATTAAAGGACTGGCTGACACATTACGTAGCTTCTTGGGAAGCAACCCATCACACTACACATTCTCCCAGATGTCCCTGGATCTCTCCTTCTTGCCTTTTTTATTGGTGTTCTCACCCTCATCACCAAAGAGTGTTCATTTGTTCACCACCACCATCTCTGGGGAATGATGTAAGACACTCAACAACGTGACTCAAAACAGACCAGCCTCCAGCTCTCCGGGAGGACACAAGGATACAGGCCAATATTCAAACATCTCTGGCCCGGAGCAACCTCACCTCCTCTTCCCAAACCCCACCGCCATCGATTTCATTATTTCTCAAGACGCTCCAGGTGCATGCCTACCTCTAGGTCTCAAGTGCCCTTCCCATTCCTCTCCACTTACTTAAATTCCATCCTTCCTTCAATTCCCAGGATAGGTGCCACCTCTGGGAAGACTTTCCTGCCCATGTGATAGAAACCCAGAGAGCTACAAAAAAAAAAAAAAAACCAGTTGCCATTCAGTCATTCTAATTAATGGAGACCCATGTGTGTCTGGGTAGAACTGTGCTGCATGGGATTTTCGATGTCTGATTTTTTTTTTTTTTTTCAGAAGTAGATCGCCAGTCCTTTCTTACAAGGTGCCTCTGGGTGAACTTGAACCTCCAACATTTGTGTTAGCAGGCACATTTAAACACTGCCTATATCTGAGGTCACCAACTGCAGGTTGAATGGCTACCTGCAGTTGTATTGAACCTACAAAGTTCTGAAGAGCTCAGCATGCTAAAATTTATGAATTTTTGCAAACTCTTAAACCTCAGGAAGTGTCACGTGAAAGTTCTGGCTTTCCAATTTGGCTTGGATAGCCATTCATCTGGAAACACTGGCCTTACAATCCTTCATAACAACAATCAAATGAAAGGGAGTAGAAACTTCCTCTCTGCTGCATCCTTTTTTTCTACCCCCAACAAAAGTTTTGGTTTTGTTTTTTCACAGTCAATAGGTATGTAACTTTGCAACCAATATGTTTTACCAATTTCTAGGCTGTTTTTTTTTTTTTTTTTTTTTTTTTTGCAGCCCTCTTTTTACCTCTATATTCACTTTTCTTCTTATTGAAGTTCATCCTTTAGTATTTCTTTCAGCAAGGGTCAGTGGGTATTAAATTGTCTTATTTTTGTATATTTGAAAATGCCTGTATATCATCCTCACTCTTGAATGCTAGCTTAGTTGAGTATTGACTTCTAGGTTGACATTTTATTTCCTTAGCATTTTCAATATACTTCTTCCTTGTCTCCTGGAAGTTGTTGTTGCTGATGAGAAGTTTGTTGTCAGGCTAATTGTTGTTCCTTTGGAGATAATTTATGTTTTTCTCTCTGGAGCTTTAAATGGTTTTTTCTGTGTTCTTGAGGCTCTGAAGTTGTACTATAATGTCTTGTTATGGATTTATTTTTATTTGTCCTACATGAGACTCACTGTGCTTTTCAATCCTGGAACCCATGTCTTTTTCAGTTATGAGAAAATTTCCATCCAATATCTTATCAAATATTGTTTCTCAGTCATTCTACCTCTTCTCTTCTTCGGAACTCTGACTGACCTATATGGGAGCCGCTCAATCTATTCTCCGTGTCTCTCAGCTGCTCCTTCATATTTTTAATTTCTTTATCACTCTGTGATGTGCCCCTGATGAACTCCTCAGTGCTGACTTTTAATTCACTAATTCTTTCTCCAGATATTCCCAGCGTCAAGTCTATTCCATCTATTGAGGTTTTATTAATAAATGCAGAAATACATTCTATACTTCCTGATTTCTAACTTGTTCTTTTTATATCTCGTTCTTGTTTTGTTTCTGCCTGCTTTTTATTTCATCTTTTTCTTATTCTACTTTAATAGATACCATTCATTTTTAGCCCTTTGAGAATCCTCGACAAATATATTTTCAAGTTATTATCAGTGTCTGCTCTTATTTCTTGTAGTCTGAAGCAAATTCAACTCCTTATTATGGATTGTGTTAGCTTGAGTTGGAGGTGTGTTTCGTGTTTGTCACATTCTGTCTCTCTCTCTCATTCAACACGCTCTCTGAGCCATTTTGTGGTTGGCTTTACCTGGCCTACCACAGTCCCCAGGAAGAACCAGGCGGGAGCTCAGAGCTCCAACCCCATGGTGATATTGGGGATGATGCAGCTCGTGCCACTGAGCTGCTAGGTGTCTTGGCCAGTACTGTCTGTGATGGCATGTTAGTCCATCACTCTGTAGTCACCCTGGGCTTAGGCAGCAGTCAAGGGAGCTTTTTCCAACCTCATTTTCCAGGTCAGGGAACCCCACTCCAGCCCCAGATTTTAAGCCTCTTGTAGGAACCTTGCCTCTTGTAGGACATTTTTAGACCCCTTCCCCTTCCCATTGATGTATCTGAGGGGGAGTTACCACTCAGCCTCATCAGTGAAGTACTGGGCCTTTAGCCCAAGTGTAGGGCAGAGCTGCACTGGCCAGAGGCATGAGATTCATTAACATATTCCCCCACTGGACTTCTACTAGTCCCAGGAAGTGGGGAGCTGCAGGGAAAAGCTTGAGTATGCATTCTACCAAGCAGGATGCAGCCAAGCAGAGCAGGGCTGAGTATCTCAAAGCGTCACCCCCCTTAACTTCATTCCCTGCAACAAATATTTATTAAGACCCTACTATGATTTTTACAACATTTTTTTAAAAGACCCTACCATGCACCCCAAAGGAGTCCCCGAATGGTGCAAATGGTCAAAGCACTCAGCTGCTAACCAAAAGATTGGAGGTTTGAGTCCACTCAGAGGCATCTTGGAAGAAAGGCTAGAAAAATAAGCCATTGAAAACCCTATGGAGCACAGTTCTGCTCTGACACACACGAGTCAAAATCAATTCAACGGCAACTGGTTAGGTACCCCAGATACCCTAGTTTTCTTTAATGTTCCAAGTATGGACTCATGGATTTATCTGAACCTTTCAAGATGTTTCTATTTCCAGGGGGTATATTTTTCTTGGAGGTAATAAATACCATACGTGCTACTTAAAAAAATAATAATAAGTGACATTTATTGAGTGTTCATTATGCACTAGTTACTGTCTAAGCACCTTGCACACATTAGCTCCTTTCAGCTTCAAAACAACCCTGTGAGGCAGGTACCATTATCCTTACTTTATGGAAGGGAAACTGAAGCTTGCCTAAAGCCCACAGCTAGCCATGGTAGAGACTGTCCCCAGAACTCCAATTTTTTGACCACTATACAGTCTGCCTTCACTAAATTACGCTGGGGGAATACCAGGATTCAAGTAAGAAGACCCTAAGAGGAAAACGAAACCCAGGCCAAAAGGTATTTTTAAACAAAGCGTGCCTTCCACATTTGTTTGCCAACCGCACCCTCATCTTGCAACATATATTTTCATAAGTGTGCTATGCTGATGTTTTTTTACAGTAACATGTTAAAAAAAAAAAAAAAGCTGACATAGTGGCGCTTACAAAAATGGCTTGGGGAGGGTGAGCGCAGCTGGCAAACAAACATAGAAGGCATGCGTTATTTGTGTAAAACTACAGTACATCTATAACCTACACATACGTAAACACCAAACTGTTAAAACACAAAATCTTAGGCTGCTACAGGCAGGAGGGATAACTGATGATGTAACACAGGAAGTCACGTAGGAAGTAATCCTAGAGGACTGTTTTTAGGCTTGAGGGAAGATTCTTCAAGGAGAAACTGAGACCCAGAAGTTGCTTTTTTTATTATTCAATGAATAACAGCTATCGTCCAAGTAAAATAAAAGCCCAAGTAAAATAACTCTTTCTGGTATGATCAAAAAGTACGGAGCCTGGCTGAAGCTAGGCTGTCATGACAACCCCGAGGCTGGTGCTCCAAGGGGCCGCTAACGTTTTCAACAAAATGCGCAAGAACAAAGCCCCTTCCAGGCTGCAGTTGGAGCCCTGGGGCCCAACCAGGGATTCTCTTTCTGGCTCTGTTGTCTTCTCACACCTGGGACGGTTCTATATACTACTTTAACAGAAGCTGCCAGTCCTTTCTTTACAAAGAGCTGGGAAGGGGGAGAAATTCTGGTAGAACTGAAGGCTTGTATGAAACCAGGTTCTCCTTGGGCTTTTGCTCCAGAGCCATAGAAGGGTAGGATGCCATTTCTGCAGCTCCCCTGTGAATGTGACTGGGGCGTCCAGTTTCCATGTAACGAGGGGCCCACTGACAATGTTGATATCTTCCAGCTGTCACCGGTGGAGTCTCTTTCACGGTAATATTCCCTCTGGTTCACACAGCACTGCACTGTTTGAACAACGAATTCACACGTGAGATTTGAATTCATTCTCACGAAAACTCCAAGAGGTGGCTGTCCCTTATCCCCATATCCCAGACGAAGAATTATCTCATGTCACCTGCCCAAGACCCCACAAGAAGCAAGTGGCAAAGCTGGGCCTCAAATCACTAACTTAAGCCTTCTCTGTAGAGAAATTTGAGAAGCTATTATGTCTCTTTGCACAGCAGGAAAAGTAGAGAATCGCAGGCAGGTGTCCATGTTTGTTCTGTTCCTTGGGTCTCATTTGCAGTGTAGCTCTGGGTTTCTCTTAAGGAATTAAACATTAAAAACCCCTTGACAACAGGTTAACCCACACTCCAGTCTGCCCCATAACCTACAATTTGGGCATGTGAAGTCCTCAGCAACCTGCAGAAAACACTGTGGTGGGCCGACCCAAATGAAGCCCTTCCCATCTTCCCAAGCCTGCCTGCAGGCTCCCTCCCTCCCTCTGCCCTGGCCCTGAGCCCTGACAGCCCACTGGCAACCACAGAGCCTCCCCAACACACTCTCCCGTTCATATTCCTGAGATAGAGCCCCTCTGACACCAGTTCTGGCCCAGACAAGGTCAAAGGGCACCAAAGGTCAAAGGGTGTCTTCCCCCTGGCTCTGACTCACATTCTGTGCTCTGGTCCTGGGGCCATAACTCTTTGCCCACCTAGATTCCAGGTGCTGATACCTGCCTGCCCCCTGAGACACCCCTGCCAGGTTCCTCCTGACTTCTGGCTTCTTCCTGTCCTTGAGTTTGGCCCATTTCTTATTGCTTGTCAGTCTTTGTAGAGCCCTGATGATGCCTCTTCTGCTGTGAAAATCTGCTAACTGTCCTGCTTAGTCTTGCCTTCTTGGGCCAGATGCTTCCCTGACGTAGTATGCTAGACTATGTACTGTTCTCCAAGCTTATCACATATTTTAAAATTTAGAGAAAAACCATTTGAGCATCAAAATCAATAATGATGGGTATGGATTATAACCCATTGAACAAAATAGGAACTCATGCGTTCACTATGATATAAATGAATGAATGGGTAAATAAATAAATAAAGAAGAGGTGAAAGCTCTACCTTGCAATAAAATTCCAAGTAATAAACATAGAAAGAATGATGAAATTATAAAATCACCACTTGGCACCCTCACAGAATTATCAATTGATGCTAAACTAGAGAGTGAAAGCGTGATAAGAAATTGAATATTTACATAGTCTCAAAGCAGTTCCTGCAAAATACTTATTAAATGCCAATTAATTAATGAGTACAAAATACTTGTTAATTAACTTTGCAATGGAGAAGCTTTGCAGATACTATCTTAATCAACTGATAAATGTCAAGATCACCATAATGAGACAAAACAGTATCATATGCCTCCTGACATGATGCACCGAAAGGACATAACATCCCTTCTGTACTGTCCCAGCCAGAAAGGCACAACCTGACTCTGATCATGAGAAAACATCGGACAAATTTGAGGGCCATTCTACAAAATAAATTTTTAGAAAAAGTCATGGTCACAAAAAACTGAGCAACTGCACCAGAGTGACAGAGATTAAGGAGACATGCCTACGAAATACAATGCATGATCCTTGACTGGATCTTGGACCAAAACTAGAAAAGTGATTAAAAAGGACACTGTTGGAATAATGGGTGAAACTTAGTAAAGCCTACAAATCGGATGGTAGTATTGTATCAATAAGGAGCCCTAGTGGCATGGCGGTTAAAGTGGTTAGCTGCTAACCAAAGGGTGGGTGGTTTGAACCAACCATTTGCTCCATGGGAGAAAGATATGGCAGTCTGCTTCCATAGAGATTTACGGCCTTGGAAACCCTTTAGGGTTGCTATGAGTCAGAATCAACTCAACAGCAATAGGTTTGGGTTTTGTTGTTGTTGTTTTATTGTATCCATATCGATTTCCTGGTTTTGATGGATGTACTGAGGTGATGCAGGGCAGTGTTCTCGTTTTTAGAAATACATACCGGGATGTTTGGGGGTAATGGGCATTGAGTCTGCAACTTACTCTCAAATGATTCTGAAAAGTTATTCTTGCAATTTTGAAATTATATAAATAAAAGTTCTTCAAATTTAGAGAAAGAAGAGGCTCTATGTATCACTTGATGCAAGTCTCCCATTCTACATAAAGAATTGAAGTCTCAGAGAGGTTAGTGACAGGGCCAGGACCTAGGACTCCAGACCAGAACATAGGCTCTTTACCTCCCCCATAGCACTACAGCTCTACAAGGTAAAAGGTTTTTACTTACATTTTTATTCCTCTTTGCCTTTACTTAAACTGTCCCTTCGGCCTGGGATAACCATCCCTGTCCAGGGAACCCTCTGCTCCTTTTCGGCTCTTCCTCTGTAGAGCCTCCGTCTGAATTAATTGTTCCATCATCCTAGCCCACATCTATCTTGTTGGAACCTCCTATCATTGAACTTAGTTTACTCTGCCTCGTACTGTGCTTTATTGTTTAGGTGTCCACCTCCCTGTGATCTAGAACATTTCTATGGGCCGAGTCTGTCACGTTCATACCTTCAGCACCAACAGTGCCTAGTGAGTGGGGGCTCCTGTTGACTGGATACATGTCACGTGGCAGACAATGCACCAACAAGCACTGGACATGTGTCATCTCATCTGATCTTCCCAATGACCCTGGGCTCTGAGAAGTGAAATGACTTCCCAAGGTCATGCAACCAGTGAGAGGCTGAGGCAGGATACAAGCCCAGCTCTGGCCACCTCTATGCTGGACTGGCTCCCTTAGGCACTCACTAAATGTTGGATCAAGTCCTTTGTGTAGCTCCAGGAGGTTTATGGGAAACACAGAGCAGTTGCCCCAGACAGAGTTGCATCCTCTTTCCTTCCTTTGATAAATGATAGAACCAGCAACGGGAGGGAAAAAAAGTGCTAGATGTGGAGTCTAGAGCAGACTCTCAGCACTGCCCCTCACACACCAGGCACTCACTCAGGCTTCCTGGGTCCCCATCTCCCCACCTTTGGACCAGGGCAGTGGTTTTCAAACTACTTTTAACAGCAAAATTCTTTTTTTCAGGCAAACATTTTCCTAAAACTAGACGAAGCAAAAATAGGAAGTGGGATTTAAGAGAACCCCTTAGTCGCCCAGTAAATGTCCCTAAAGAATCCCCACCCCTAAGGAACAAATGGACTATTTCAATCCTAGCATGTGGGGCTCTGGGAGCAAGGCCTGCCCATGGAGCTGGCTTCCTGCAATCTCCAGTCCTGAGTAGTGGCTGCTCCTGCTGCTGCACTTGCGGCCGCTGTGATGAAGCCCACAGGACAAACCACAGTGAGAACAACCCTTGCAACACAGGGGCAAGGCCTCCAGGGTGATCTGGGAGGTGGGAGCACACACAGCTGTCTTTGGGGGTGGCTTGGAAACCCTATGGGGCAAATCTGCTCTGTCCTATGGAGTCACTATGAGTCTGAATCAACTTGACAACAATGGGTCAGGTTTGTTTTGGGGTAACCCCAAGGACGGGCAGGGCCAAGTAGCATGGGCTCTGCAACAGCCTCACAGGCTGGGCTCGTTACTCCATGGCTTCCAGCCCAGGTGACCTTGGGCAAGTCCATTAACCTCCCCGAGCCTCAGTTTCTACATCTGTAAAAAGGGAACGATAATAAGAGCACCTACCTCCCAGAGTCTGTTGAGGATTCATTGAGATAAAGAACCTGGCATTGTAAAGGATCCCCAAAACAGAGTAGGGGGAGGTATCATGACAGAGGCAGTGTTGGGCAGGGGTCAAGGTTTGAGCTTTGGAGGCAAGTTAATTTCAATCCCAGCTCTGCCATTTATTAGCTGTGTGATTTTGAGAACGTTACTGAACCTGTCTGTGTTTCACTATCTACCTCTGTAAAGAGGGTGAGAATCACATCCTTGGAGTCCCTGGGTGGTGCAAACAGGCAAATGTGCTCGCAGCTAACCAAAAGGTTAAAAGATCAAGTCTACCCAGAGGCACCTGGAAAGAAAGGCCTGGTGATTTACATCCAAATAATCAGCCACTGAAAACCCTACAGAGCACAGTTCTATTCTGACACACATGGGGTCTCCATGAGTCGGAGTTGACTCCTTGGCAACTGGTTTTTAATCGTATCCATTTCTTAAGTTACTATGAGGTTTAAGTGGGTTGATACAGGTGAGGCTTTTAGAACAACGTCTGGTACATGACAAGCATTTGATAAATGTTAATGATTGCTATTAGCATCATCTGCCCCAGGCCTCTGGCTGACCGAGCTTCCTAAGGCAGCAGCCCTGGCTGAGACAGAGGGATGGAGCCCACATGATGAGGCCCAGTCTGCCTGAGCCAAACCCAGATTCACTGCGGCCAAACCAAACACAGGCTGTGGGGCCCGTTCCTACAGCCCAGCCCTCACTTCCAACCTGCTGCTCCAAGCCCAGACGGCAGAGGCAGGGGGCCTCCCCAAGGGCAGTTCAACTGGAGAAGCAGACAGAAGGAAATAAGATTGTTTTTCAGTCTTTCCTCAAAAACAAGCAGAGGGCGTGGGCCCCTCTGCTAGCCGAACATTTGTTGCTTCTGTGGTCTTGACCAAAGATATTTTGAAAATGTGGTCGCCTCTTCGCTTTCCCCTGGTCTTCACCTGTGGCTCACCACTGAAGCCAGAACTAAATTTAGGCCACTTAGCTGAGTGGCCTCCACTGAAAGCCTACCACTTCCAGAGCAGGGGTGGCAGGTGAGGGGGATGATGGGCTGTGGGGGATACAGGAAAAAAGAGGCAGACCCCAAAAGGCTTCTGGACACTGAATCTTAGCCATTGGCCTGGCTGGAACCACTGGAAGGCCCTCCTCTCCCAGTCTCCAGCAAGCCGAGCCGGAGTTAGTTTTTATACAGTCAGGGATGGGGTGAGTCACAGACCCTGGGACCCCACCAGTGGCAAACGTCCTTCATAGGAGACTCTGACACAACCAGTGGAAACCCTGTCACTGTCACCACTGGAGTACACTCAGCCCCTCACTTCGCAGATGAGGAAGTTGGGGTCTAACCATTGTTTCCATTTAATGAGCACCTACTACGTGGCACGCACTGTATGAAGCTCCTAACGTGTAGCATATTTCATACGATGTTCCCAGAAGCTACTACTATTTCTATTTTAGTCCTGGGTGGTACAAACAGTTAACATGCTCAGCTGCTAAACAAAAGGTTGAAGGCTCAAGTCCACCCAAGTCCACCTCTAAAGAAAGGCCTGGCAATCCACTTCTAAAAAAGCACTCATGGAAAACCCTAAGGAGCACAGTTTCACACTGACACACATGAATAGGAGTCCACTCATCTGCAACTGGTTTGTAAGTCACATGGCTGGAAAATGACACAGTAGGATTGGAAACTAGGCCAATCTTTTTCAGAACCTCATGCATTTAAACACTGTAATCTACCACATAAATTGGTGAATGAAATGGCTCAAGGTCACTCAGCTTGGACCCTAAATCTCCTGACACCCAGCCCAGTTCACACACAATCACACACACAGATTTACTCTGAAAAATATCTCTAAAGGAAACAACGGATATGGCAAATGCTAAGCCTGTCATTGCCAGCTCAAGACAAATCACTTTCTTGCTACATAGCATGTTATTGTGATTGTTGGGTGCCACCAAGTCAATTCCAACTCATAGCGACCCATATGCAGAGTACAACTGCCCCATAGGGTTTTCTTGGCTGTAATCTTTATGGGAGCAGATCACCAGGTCTTTCTCCCACATAGTTGCTGGGTGAGTTTGAACCATCAACCTTTTGGTTAGTAGTCAAGTGCTTAACCATTGCACCACCAGGGCTCCTTGCTACACAGCATAACATTTCAAATAAATTTCATATCCATTCCGTACTTCAATTAATCTATATTATTATAATCAGTGTCCACAATATTCACATTGTACTCACTGTTAGGCGATCTTTCCCTTTGATCCTCTTAGAAACCTTCCCTTTTACAGATGGGAAAACAGAGAAAGTCACATGGCTGGTAAATAATCCATGTGGGAGGCTACAAACCCAGTGCCCAGCCCAAATCCAGACCCACTGCCCCATTCCTGGGCCCGAGGCCTGGCCTCTAAGTGAGTGGAGCCCCGTAATCCCATAGGTTTTGTAGCCTCCTATGGTTCCCCTCCAGGGATTTAGAGACAAGCCAGGGTTAACTAGGGTGAAAGTCCAGATCTTCGGACCCAGAGAATCCTCCAGAATCTGGGCTCCCTGCCAGCCACCAGTGCCACCTTCAGAGGAAGTAAGGGCTGCAGCAGAGGAGACATAAACACCCCCTACCACTGTCTTGTCCTACCAGAAGGGGAGAGTCAGGCCACCTGGGAAGGTGCCATGCTGGGACAAGGCACCTACAATGCTGGCCAGCAAGTCTGGCAGCCACTGAGCCTTTCCAGGGAAGGCCCCGGCACGCAGCCTCGCCCCAGTTCTAGAGGGAAGCCTGAAATTAACGAGCCCCTTCCCTGTGCCACCCATCTGCTCCTCAACTCCCCACCTCCATGGTCCCTGTGAGCCACAAACCCCACCAAGCTGTCACTCCATCCTCCCTGCTCCCTCACACGGCTCAGCTCTGCTCCATCTGCCCCCAGGGCCCCTTTCTGACACTTCTCCTGTGTTGTCTGGAGCCCTATTCTACCGCAAAGACACTTCCTCGCAGGCTTAACTTTTTTCAGAGTCCCGATCATGTCACTCCTCCTGCTAAAAACGCTTATATGGGTTCCCTTTGCTCTTAAGATAAAAAAAAACCATTGCCATCAAGTCTGTTTCAACTCATAGTGACCCTATAGGACAGGGTAGGACTGCCCCATAGGGTTTCCAAGGCTGTAATCTTTTTTATTTTAGTGCTTTTTTAAAATTATGCTTTAAGTGAAAGTTTACAGTTCAAGTCAGTTTCTCATATAAAAATTTATACACACATTGTTATGTGACCCTAGTTGCTCCTCCCCCTGTAGTGTAACAGCACACTCTCCCTTTCCACCCCAGATTTCCCACGTCCATTGAACAAGCTCCTGTCCCTTTCTGCCTTCTCATCTCACCTCTAGACAGGAGCTACCCATTTAGTCTCATGTATCTACTTGAGCTAAGAAGCACACTCCTCACAAATATCATGTCATGTTTTACAGTCCAGTCTATTTTTGTCTGAAGAGCTAGCTTCAGGAATGGTTTTAGTTTTGGGCTAACAGAGAGTCCAGGGGCCATGTCTTCCATGGTCCCTCCAGTCTCAGTCAGACCATTAAGTCTGGTCTTTTTACTAGATTTTGAGTTCTGCACCCCACCTTTCTCCTGCTCCATCAGAGACTCTCTGTTGTGTTTTCTGTCAGGGTAGTCATTGGTGGTAGCCAGCCACCATCTAGTTCTCCAGTCTCAGGCTGATGGAGTCTCTGGTTTATGCGGCCCTTCCTATCTCTTGAGCTAATATTTTCCTTGTGTCTTCAGTGTTTTTCATTCTTCTTTGCCCTAGGTGGGTTGGGACCAATTGATGCATCTTAGATGGCTGCTCACTAGCTTTTAAGACCCCAGACGCCACTCACCAAAGTGGGATGCAGAACATTTTCTTAATAAACTTTATTATCTAAGGCTGTAATCTTTACAGAAGCAGACTGTCACATCTTTCTCCCACAGAGTGGCTGGAGGGCTCGAACCACCAAACTTTCAGTTAGCAGTCGAGCACTTAACCACCGTGCCACCAGGGTTCTCGGCTCTTAAGATAAGGACCAAAGTCCTTAATACAGTCTTTAGGCCCTGCATGTGCTTGCCCCTGATTCAATTCCAACGCCCTGCTGCCCACCACACCCACCCTGCTTCAGCCACAGCTGCCATATTTCTGTCCCTCCACCCCCGGGTCCATGCCCATGTTCCCTTGGTCTGGAGTGCTCCTCACCTAGTTAGTAGTTGCTCATCTTTCAAATCATCATTCCCTGAGCCCTCAGTCTAGTCAAGTCTCTGTGTGAACTGCTCTCCTAGGTCCAAAATCTGCTCCTTCCAAGCCATCTCAGGTGGTAATTACACATCCCATACATGCAATTATAGGATTAATGTCCATGTGCCCTATTAGGAAGAAAACCCCATAAGAGTAGGCACCGTGTCTGACTTATCTCTGTACCCACATCATCAAACTGCAATATAGTAAGTGCTCAATAAATACTTGTTGAATAGACAATGAATGAATGAATTTTTGTTGTTATTGTTAGTTGCTGTCTAGTCAGCCCTGACTTATGGTGACCCCATGCACAATGGATCAAAACACTGCCTGGTCCTATGCCAGCCCCATGGTCAGTTGCAGATCAGGCCATTGAGATCCACAGGGTTTTCACTGCCTGATTTTTGGAAGCAGATCACCAGGCCTTTCTCCTTAGTCCATCTTAGTCTGGAAGCTCCTCGGAAACCAACTCTGCATCACAGCAACACACGAGCCTCCATTGACAGGCAGGTGGTGGCTGCACATGAAGAGCATCGGCTGGGAATCGAACCCAGGTTTCCCTCATGGAAGGTGAGAATTCCACCACTGAACCACCACTGCCCCCGTGAACTTTTCTCTATCTACTGCCTTAACCCACATCTAGCCTTGTCTGACAGGACGCTCCTCTTCACACTCCTCTCCTATGAAGGCTGCTCATCTCCCTGTCTCATGTGTTTAACTTACAGCCTTCACGCAACAGCCTTCTCTTCCTCCCCTGAAGACCACACCGTGTCGTTAAACCTTCCCTGCTAGGCTACAAGATTCCTGAGAACAGGACTGTATCTCTCTTCTGCACCTCCAGAATCCCAGTACCTAGCACATAACAGGTGCTCAGTAAATATTTGTTGAATGAATGACTTCCCATCCTTAGAGCCATCTGTGTCAGACTGCTAGATGGTCCCACAAATTTTATTCTCCCCTTTGTCCAAAGGGATAGAGTGCTAGCTAGGCTCATAGCTGCCCCCAGACAGAAATTCCCCAGCCTCCCTTGCAGCTAAGGATGACAATGTGACTAAGTGTTTTCCAATGGAATGTGAGCATGTGGCCCTAATACTCCCCAGCATGTCTTCTCCTTTTCAAAATGGACGACTGAGAGCTTGACATAACTAACACCATGATGAACCTATACTTTTTTTTTTTTCCTACCTTCTCCTTTTTGCATACCTTTGTTAATGACTTTGTTTTGCTCTGTCCGACCACCTGTGACTTTCAACCCCCCACAAGAAGATTAGAGCCCAGATGTCTGGCATGTATCTCTTTAGCCTGATAAAAAAAAGAGTCTCTTGTAATTATCTTGTAATGAATAACTCATCCAGCCATGCCATCTGTGGGCTACAAAGACACTTCCAACCTTTATAAAAAATCATATATAAGCTGTAATGTAAAATTGCCTTTTGGGACACCATAAAGACAGCCTGCGTTGCTGCCAGATTCCCCATTGTCGATACCTGCTAAATAAACTTTCTCTATCTGACTTGGAGTACATTTCATTGGCTCGACTGCTCCAGGGCACGGACCCTAATTGGGCAACAAACAGACATGATGGTGACTCAGCTTCAACATGTTGGTGAATGCAGCATCCTAGAAATGGCAGAACAATGAGGAAGGAATCCAGGTCCCCAAGTGACCTCATGAAGCAGAGCTACCCTGCCAGCTTGAGCCAGCTGGACTGACGTGAGAGAGAAATAAATTTCTATCATATTTAAGCATGGTATATTGGGATGTCATTATATAAACAAATAATTTCTTTTTTAAGGATCAGCACAAAGCTGGTTCCTATGAGGCGGAGGTTAAAGATGTCCCAAATGTCCAATTTTTCCAAGCTGCTGTACCACTCCATCATCTCCAACATCAACTACTACCTCTCCCCTCAGTACTCTCCCCCGCCCCCCCCGCCCGTCTTGGGCTCCCTAATTCGCTGCAATGTCTCACAGAACTCAGGAACCATATAAAGGAAATGCCTCACGAGGTTGTGGAGGCTGGCAAGTTCCAAATTCGTAAGTCAGGTGAAGGCTTCTCCCTGGCCCTCAGTCTCTGCCCAGAGATACTCAGCTTTCTCACTCTGTGGGCCCGGAAGCCCACTGCGCTATCTCCTGCGGGTCTCTCCTGCCAGTCTCTCCTTCCTTGATGGTGGTAAGCTCTTCTCTCTGCTCTGGAATTGGCTCTCTTTTAAGGCAAAACTGACCAGTCCTCTTGGCGTGCCACAATTATCTTATTTGCACAGTTCTGCCCAATCACCTGAGTGGGAGTTACAAAACCACTGCGAGAAAGGCCCTATTAAGTAATTCATTACACCGCACTATATTAACACACCATCATTTACAGGCCAAACCACACCCTCAAGAGCAACTGTGGCCTCGGTGCAGGTACACAGCCTTCCTCAAGACTTACACTCTATCCATCATCTGAGGCCATTTCAGTAAACATGCTGATGACCCATTAACACCCTGACTTCATTGCTTATCCTCACTAATCTGATAATCTTCAACTCCACCCCTCCTCAGCATCCACTCATATGGCCCACCCTACTCTTGTCAACTCCTGGGAACTGCCCTACCTCTGAAATTGTAAACTCGGAAATCCCTTCTTCTGATTACAACTGTCTTAGAGACCTAAAAAAAAAAAAAAAAACCTGTTGCCTTCAAGTCGATTCCAACTCACAGTGACCCCATACCTAGTGCTACTGTAACACAAATACCATAAGTGGGTGTTTTTAAAGAACAGAAATTTGCTTTCCCACAGTTCTAGAGGCTAAAAGTCCAAATCAGGGTCTTTGGTCATGCTGATTCCTTCTTTGTCACTAGCCCTGGGAGTTCCTGGGTTCCTTAGCATTCCTTGGCTTATAGTTGATCTTCATATGGCGTCTGTCTTCCCTCTCTGTGTATCTCTGTGTCTATTCTGGTGTTTTTAAGACTCAGAAGTGATTAGGACCCACCCCATTTAGGACCCACCCTAATGGTATGACCTTATTAACATAACAAAAGAAAGACCGGCTTCCAAACAGGGTCATATTTACAGGTACTAGGGTTAGGATTTCAACACATATTTTGAAGGGACACAATTCAATTCATAGCAACTCCCCAATCCTTTACTTCTGCCGCTACCTAACTCCCAACTACACCTGTTCTTCAGCCTCCTAGAGACCTCTGGTCCTGGGAGCCTCAATCCTTTTTGTGAACTAGCAGCCTTGAGAGCTTCCCACCATCAGCAGAAGCTTACTGATGACAATGACCCTCACAGGCAGGAGAAAGGAGGAGTACCTGACTCTCAAGGAGCTGTGTACAGTCCTCCTACTGGCCAAACCCAATGAGCCTTTTCAATACTTACCCTGCCTGTCCTCACTGCAGCTCTTCCCTTGGCTGCCCTTTCCTTCCCATGATTCCAATTTGAATAATCTGCAAGAGGCCCTTCCTCACCTCTTCTGGTTTTCCCTCTACTGCATCTTCACTCCCTCTCATTCTCCCTTGCTAGTTCCCCTTCTCTAGTTAAACATCAGACACTAGGTATTCCCAAGGGTTCATCTCCCTCAATCTTCTCTCACATTACCTGTTCTCCTTAAGCAGTCCTCCCCATGCATGTGCCTCCTCTTCAGACATGTGCCGGCAATGGTCACATCCATGTCCCAGTCTCTGATCTCGCTCCTGAGTTCCAGGGGCTGATATCCCCCTGCCTCCAGGAATCCCTGAGTCACAAAAATGGTTAAATGCTTGGCTATTAACCAAAAGGTTGGTGGTTCGAATGCACCCAGATGTGCCTCAGAAGAAAGACCTGACGAATCTGCTTCTGAAAGGTCACAGCCGTGAAAACTTATGGAGCACAGTTCAACTCTGCACAGGTAGGTCACCATGAGTCAGAGCCAATTAGATGGCAGCAGGTTTAGTTTGGTTCCAGGACAGCCACCAGATGCACCTCACCCTCAATACGTCCGAACAAAATGTATCATCGTCTCCTGTTGCACCAAATGGGCGCCTTCTCCTGTATTCCATGTCAAGTTATGGCACTCGATAAATATTTGTGCAATGAATGAAGGTGTGAATGGCTCTGAAGTACAGATTTGACATGGACAGGCGTGGGAAGGGTGTGCTGGATGGAGGGAACATCTGAGCAGGGGTGCAGAGGTGGGTGTGAGCGTGGTGTGACTGGCAGCTGGCAGAGACCCCTCCCTGCGGACTGTGAATTGGGCCCTACCTCCCTTTGCCAAGTCCTAGCTTTTGGCTGGATCATGCTCAGGATATGCTAGCTCCCAAACACCACTCTACAGCATCTGCTGAAGCCCATCAGGAACTTTTCCCACTCCAGGCTGAAAGCAAAGACTATTTTCTCCACTTCCAAACAGGAGCCGCAGCTGGAAACCCTCCCAGTCTTCAGCACGCCTGGCTCAGCAAATGCAGCTGGGAGCAAAGTGTCCCCCAACAAGAATGGCAAGAAAGAACCACCTAATGACAAATAACAGTGGTTAGAGCACTGATGCAGCCCCTTCCAATTCATAAAGCGCTTTTTTAATAAACATTAGCTCACTGACTCCCCACGACAACCCTATGCAGTAGGTGATATTCTCCCAGTTCTGTCCAGAAGGGTTAAGAGACAAGAGACATGTCAAAAGACCCAGTTAGCAAGTAGCAGCCCCTCTAGGTCAACGGGAGATGAGACAGAGCCAGAAGCTAGGTACAAAATGACGGGCTGACTTCTCCACCTAAAAGCCTAACAGAGAGAACTTTGTCCCCAGGCTGTCTCCCATCTCTTGCTTTGACCTGGACAAATACAGACATTCTTTAGACATTTTCCTCCTAACCAGAGGCCAGTTGCCATGGAGTGGATCCTGATTCATGGTGACCTCACGTGTGCACAGTAGTACTGCTCCATCAGGCTTTCAAGGCTGTGGCACAGTGAATTACTTAATATAGCCATAGTCTTTGTGACCCCCACCAAATGACTAGATGGGACTATGCAAATAAGGTGCTTGGGGTCCACCAAGAGGGTTAGATAGCTTGCTAATAATGCAACTAAGGTGCACGGCACCCTCATAGGGGTGGGACTGTGCAAATGAGGTGCATGGAACCATAACGAGGATATTGGTCAACTCTGCCATCCCATTAGGCTTAAAATGAGCCATCCCAGAGGCAGAAAGAGGGGACTTCATTACCACAAAGAAAGCAGACCTAGGAGCAGAGCAGGTCCTTTGGACCCAGGGTCCCTGAGCTAAGAACATCCTAGACCCAGGAGACAGAAAGAGAGAGAGCTATGACACTGGAGACGGTGCAAGACAGGGAGAAGTAGAGGCAGAAAAGCGGAGGCAGCAGAACAAGATTAGTATGAGACGGCACAGTGAACTTCCCAGCCCACGGAATAAGGCAGTTCCAGTGGGTGTGCCAAGCCACAAAGTGAGAGAGCTGAGCACCTTCAGGCCAAGCTTGCTGGCAGAGTGGGGTACCTCCAGGCACTTATCCGCAGAGCTAAAGACCTCTATAACACTAGGTCAAGCAGGGCAGAGTCCGGGCCGAGGGGCTGAGAGGCCGAGGGCCAAAGGGAGGCCTGTCTGCAGGGACGGCTGAGAAGGGGCTGTCCTGATGGAAGAACTCTATATCCTGAGTCATTTCTGATTCTGAATTGTAACCTATTACTTCCCTACTAAACCCCAAATCACGAGTAGGGTCTGTGAATTCTGTGTGGCCATTGCAACAAATTACCGAGCCCAGCAGAGAAGTAGAGAGTGCCATGAGAGGGACGGCTGGTGTCAGAACTGATTAAAAGTTTGGAGAGAGGAGGTATGCCTGACCTTCATTTCAGAGGAATCAGCCTTGGGCTGAGGCTGATGGTGATTCTCTCCCCGCCTCGTTGAAGGTAGAGTAGGTCAAACGCTGCCACCATGCCATTTTTACAAAGGCTGTGACCTTTGGAAAGCAGATGGCCAGGCCTATCTTCCAAGGCACCTCTGGGCAGGTTCCAACCGCCAAACTTTCAGGTAGTAGTTAAAAGCTTAACTATTTGCACCACCAGAAGCCCAACCATCAGCTCTGCTTTTAGCAGCCACTCCCGGTACGCTCTGAAAGTCACCTGCTTCCACCTCAGCTACCCCATTCAGGACCCACGCTGAGGCCCTGCTAGTGGCCCCAGAAACCAGCAAGGGACACATTATGCACAAGCAGAATGTGCAGTTCTTGCCTCTGGTTTCAAAACCAAGCCATTGTTTCAGCTCACCTGTGGCTTTTTAATACCCACTTAACAACTTTCCATAGGTGCAAAGGTGCCAGACTGAGTTTACTTAGAATAAAAGATGCCTGTGTAACACAGCTCCAAATAGAGCCCTCTTTCTGGGTTTTAAGCCATTTCTTTGTACCCACTAGGAGACAAGTCAATAAAAGGTGTGCTTCCTAAAACAAGTCACCTGTTAAGCTACAACCTATTCATGTAGATATGTGTATAAAGGGAAGAGAGACAAAGAAAAGAAAAACAAAAAAAGTCTATTGGTTTATTACCTCCCTTTCATCCATTTTTAGGAGTCCCTGGGTGGCGCAAATGGTTAAGCACTCAGCTACTAACCAAAAGGTTGGCAGTTCGAACCCACCCAGAGGCACCTCAGAAGTAAGGCCTGGTGATCTGCTTCTGAAAGGTCACAGGCATGAAAACCCTATGAAGTGCAATTCTCCTCTGACACACATGGGGTTGTCATGAGTCAGAGTCAACTTGACAGCAACTAGAACCAGAACCCTTCTGTGCCAAACACTGGCACTATGTATGACTATGTATAGTTATAGTCACCATACGTTGTAGTGGTTACAAACATGGACCCTGGAGCCAGCCTCAGGGTCTCTGCCAGACCACAGGGTGCCTGTGTGAGGGTTAGAAAAATATACCCCTCCCCCTCAACACTCACAGACCTGCACTAGGGTGTGAGTGTGATTTCAGCCTCAACTGATTTCTGTGTCAGATGCCCTTGTGCAGTGCACAGCCAGCACAACTGTACATGGCAGCACTGATTTCCATTCCTACTTTACTATGTAACCTCAGGCAAGTTTCTGAGTCTGTCTGTAAATCTATAACTTCATCAGGAGTTGAGGATAATAATAGCATCTACCTCCTATGTTGTGGCCCCCACGTGTCTATCAGTTTATTATACTGTGGGGGCTTGCTTGTTGCTGTGATGCTAGAAGCTATACCACCAGTATTCAAATACCAGCAGGTTCACCCACAGCAGACAGATTTCAGTTGAACTTCCAGACTAAAACAGACTAGGAAGAAGGATCCAGCAGTCTACTTCTGAAAAGAATTAGCCAGTGAAAACTTCATAAACAGCAACGGGGCACCGTCTGATATAGTGCCGGAAGATTAGCCCCTCAGGTTGAAAAGACACAGTGCCTGCAACAATGGGCTCGAGCACAACAATTGTGAGGATGGCATAGGACGGGGCAGTGTTTCGTTCTGTTGTACATAGTGTGTCTGTGAGTCAGAATTGACTACAAGGCATCTAACAACGCAACAACATATGTCGTGGAGGGTGAAGTGAAAAGCATGTAAAGTGTTCAACGTACAGCCTAGCTGCCAAGAAGCACTTTGTAAGTATTAACTGTTATTAATTATCATTGTGTATAAGACATAGTTCCTGTCCTCACGAAATTTAGTCTAGTGGGTTGCAAAAATTCTTACAGACCAATGTGATAAAGAATAGAGGTCCATGCTGCAGGAAATTCAGAGGGCAGAGCATCTATTTATGACTGGGACTGTGGGTAAGGGTAGCAGGACATGAGTCAGGAAACAGCTCTTGAAGGATGAATAGGAGTTCACCAGGGAGAGACTCCGAGGAGGTGGGGATTGAGAGGGAGAACATTCAAGGCTTTGAGAACAGTATGTACAAAGGCAATGAGGCATTACATGTCATTGCATGTTCTGGGAACGGTAAGAAGTTCCCGCACTATTAACTACTAATCATGAATTTTGCTGAGCTCAGGTGCATGGTAAGTGAGCAAATAACTCCCTCTGGGCACCAAGCTTATGAGCCCCAACACTTGACTTTGAAAGTCAAAGTAGCTGTACTTTGGGTCAATTAGGCCAAAGCCTTTTGCAGTACATAGCAGCTTTGAATTCACCGATACCACATTTGCCAGGTTTAACCGGGATGTGTGGATGTAACCACCAGAGAGTGGCAGAATTAAGGCTGCCTCCGGAACTCACTCCACCACCGGTCTGTCAGTTGAACTGTGGTGGCTTGCACTGCTGTGATGCTGGAAGCTATGCCCCTGGTATTTCAAACACCAGCAGAGTCACCCATCGTGGACAGGTTTCAGCAGAGCTTCCAGACTAAGACTAGGAACAAAGACCTGGTGATCTACTTCCAAAAACTAGCCTATGAAAACCCAACAGATCACAGAAGTCCGAGACTTTGACTTCCTTACTTTGAAAACATCATCAAGAGGGACTGATCACTAGAGAAGGACATTAAGTTTGGTAAAGTGGAGAGCCAGTGAGGCCAAGGGAAGCCCTCAGTGAGATGGAGTAACACAATGGCCAAAACAATGGACTTAAACACACCTACAATCATGAAGGTGGTGCAGGACCAGGCAACATTTGTTGTGTTATAGGTGGGGTCACCATGAGCTGGAGCCAACTTGACAGCAATTAACAACAACGACAACTGAAACTCACTAGGCAAGTCCTAGCAGTAGCTTAGTCCTTCCCTGAAGAGGAGCAGGAAAAGCCCTGGAAGTCAGGATGCCTGGGATGCAGTCCCACCTTCTAGGCCCGTCACCATCCCCCTTTCTGAGCCTCAGTTTCTTTGCCTGTAAAATGAAGGGGCTGAACACACTTCACTAAAGAAGATATTCAGGCAGCTAACAGATACATGAGAAAATGCTCTCGATCATTAGCCATTAGAGAAATGCAAATTAAAACTAGGATGAGATTCCATCTCACTCCAACAAGGCTGGCATTAATCCAAAAAACACAAAATAATAAATGTTGGAGAGGCTGCGGAGAGATTGGAACTCTTATACACTGCTGGTGGGAATGTAAAATGGTACAACCACTTTGGAAATCTATCTGGTGTTATCTTAAACAGTTAGAAATAGAACTACCATACAACCCAGAAATCCCACTCCTCGGAATATACCCTAGAGAAATAAGAGCCTTCACACAAACAGATATATGCACACCCTTGTTTATTGCAGCTCTGTTTACAATAGCAAAAAGCTGGAAGCAACCAAGGTGTCCATCAACAGATGAATGGGTAAATAAATTGTGGTATATCCATACAATGGAATACTATGCATCGATAAAGAACAGTGACGAATCTGTGAAACATTTCATAACATGGAGGAACCTGGAAGGCATTACGCTGAGCGAAATTAGTCAGAGGCAAAAGGACAAATATTGTGTAAGACCACTATTATAAGATCTTGAGAAATAGTATAAACTGAGAAGAACACATACTTTTGTGGTTACGAGGCGGGGGGAGGGAGGGAGGGAGGGAGGGAGAGGGTTTTTTACTGATTAATTCGTAGATAAGAACTGCTTTAGGTGAAGGGAAGGACAGTACTCAATACATGGAAGGTCAGCTCAACTGGACTGGACCAAAAGCAAAGAAGTTTCTGGGATAAACTGAATGCTTCAAAGGTCAGCGGAGCAAGGGCGGGGATTTGGGGACCATGGTTTAAGGGGACTTCTAAGTCAATTGGCAAAATAATTCTATTATGAAAACATTCTGCATCCCACTTTGAAATGTGGCGTCTGGGGTCTTAAACGCTAACAAGAGGCCATCTAAGATGCATCAATTGGTCTCAACCCACCTGGATCAAAGGAGAATGAAGAACACCAAGGTCACACGACAACTAAGAGCCCAAGAGACAGAAAGGGCCACATGAACCAGAGACTTACATCATCCTGAGACCAGAAGAACTAGTTGGTGCCCGGCCACAATCGATGACTGCCCTGACAGGGAGCACAACAGAGAACCCCTGAGGGAGCAGGAGATCAGTGGGATGCAGACCCCAAATTCTCACAAAAAGACCAGACTTAATGGTCTGACTGAGACTAGAGGAATCCCGGCGGTCATGGTCCCCAAACCTTCTTTTGGCCCAGGACAGAAACCATTCCCGAAGACAACTCATCAGACATGAAAGGGACTGGACAGTGGGTAGGAGAGAGGTGCTGATGAAGAGCGAGCTAATTATATCAGGTGGACACTTGAGACTGTGTTGGCATCTTCTGTTTGGAGGGGGGATGGGAGGATAGAGAGAGTTGGAAGCTGGCAAAATTGTTATGAAAGGAGAGACTGGAAGGGCTGACTCATCAGGGGGAGAGCAAGTGGGAGTACGGAGTAAGGTGTATATAAACTTATATGTGACAGTCTGACTTGATTTGTAAACGTTCACTTGAAGCTCAATAAAAGTTAATAAAAAAAAAAAATGAAGAGGCTGAGCGAGAGTGTCTTCAAACAGGGAGACAGGTCACCATCATTACTTAGAGCCTGGACTTGAGAGTCAGGCAGATCTGCGCTTGACAACTGCTATGAGAATAAAAGATGACTTTAATATATGTAAACGGACACAGTGACAGACTCATAGGAAACACTGAATAAATGACAGAGCTTTTGGTCACTGCCACTGAAGCAGTGCTGGTCTGCAGAATCTGTCAATAAATGTTTGCAAAGTAAAAGGACCTTCCGTCTCGCAACCCTCAACCCTGCAAACCAAAAGTCTTTTGGCCTTTGGGAAGTTTTCAAGCCTGTAGGAGCCCTGTATCAGGACAATGCAATGAACTCAATAAACCTCTGACTCAGTAATACTGTCTGTGTGGCTTTAATGAATTTTCCAGACTTTTTACATGGAAAATACTCACATGACAACTTCAGAGTGGTGGCGGGAGGAATCAAGTGGAATGAAACGCTCTGGTGATGGAAATCAGAGGAGTTTTCTAAAGAGGCCAAAACTCCAAGAGAATCTGAGTCACGCCCTGACCCAACAAGAGAGTCAGACAGAGCAGAGCTGGGCTTCGTTTTAGGAAGTCACAAATGGTTCTTTTTGGCTCCTCGCAGGAGAAGTTTCTATGGCATTTTCCCTTAAGATTCATTCTCTGTGATTACCATGAGTAACAATGAGATCAGCCTTTACAAAGAGCTCCAACATACACCCATCCGGGACTCCTCACCTCTGCCCAGCAAGGTGGATGTTCTTATGGAGCTCACTTCACAGGAGTGGGTGGAGGCTCAGAAAGGTGATGTGAAGGGACCTACCCAAGGTCACGGGGTTGCAGAGGCATAAGACTCCACACCCTATGACCCTTCCTCTCTACCAACTCGTTCGGGTGTTGGTGAGCGATGAGCACTTTCTGCATCCTAAGGTGGCACTACAAAGTGATCTCGGACTGCTTGTTGTTGTTGTTAGTCACTGTCGAGTTGGTTCCAACTCATGGCAATCCCATGTATAACAGAACTAGATGCTGCCTGCTCCTGCGTCATCTTCGTGATCGCCAGTATGCTTTAGTCTATTGTTGCCTTCCAACCTAGGGGGCTTATCTTCCAGCAGTTTATCCTGCTGTGATCCATAGGGCTTTCATTGGCTAATTGTTAGAAATAGATCACCAAGCCTTTCTTCCTAGTCTGTCTTAGTCTGGGAACTTTGTTGAAATCTGTCCATCATGGGTGGCCCTGCTGGTACTTGAAATAGTGGTGGCATAGCTTCCAGCATCATAGCAACACGCAAGACCCCACAACATGACAAAAAGACAGGTAGTGGCTTGGGACCACATGCTGTCATTATAGCCCAGCTTACTGGGGGTCAAGGCCACGAAATTCAGTTCTGTCTAGGTTCCCCCAGCAGGAAGACAGTTCACTGGCCTGAGGAGCATCAACCCCACTCTTGGGCAGCCTGCTCCCACCTGGAGCCTCTCCCGAGCTGCCGTGTCCTCCATAGGTGACCCCTTGAGGGCCCAAGTCCTACATGGAACATAATGGAAAAGGCTCTAGCAGGAGCCCAAGAACCCCTTCGGCCCCCACTGGCCAACCTGGAGCCCCTTTGAGAATCAGAAAAGTCTTGGCAGGATCATGTTCCCTCTTCCTCACTCTGGGCCACCAGTGCTCACTTGCCGTTGAGCCATCCCACCTGCTCCAGGTTCAATGGAAGCTTTGAGAGCACGGAAAGAACATAAGAGTAAAAAGACCTGCATTTAAATCCCAGGTTTACCACTTAAGACAAATATTTAGCTTCTCTGGGGCCTCAGTTATCTCCTCTCCAAAATGGGAATGCTAAAAGTGCTAACCTCACAGCGTTGCCTAGAGGGTCAACCCAAACCAAAAAAAAAAAAAACTTTTTGCCGTCCAGTTGAGTCGACTCGTGATGACCCCACGTGTTACTGAGTGTGACTATTCCTTAAGGTTTTCTTGGCTGTAATCTTAGAGAGGCACATGGCCAGGTCTTTCTTCTGCAGCGCCACTGGGTGGATTCAAACAGCCAACCTTTGGTTAGTAGTTGAGAGTGAACCATTTGCGCCACCGAGGGGCTTCTTGAGGGTCAACTAGAATAATAAATAAGAAAGCCTTTTGTAAACTGGAAAGCCCTATAAAATATATGTGGAATTCTTAGCCTTAGTATCCCTTGCCCAAGGAGTCCCGGTGGCACAATGGTTAAGGGCTCGGCTGCTAACCGAAAGGTCAGCAATTCAAACCCACCAGCTGCTGCACAGGAGAAAGATATGGAAGTCTGCTTCCGGAAAGATTACAGCCTTGGAGACCCTATGGGGAAGTTCTACTCTGTCCTACAGGGCTGCTATGAGTCAGCATCAACTCGACAGCAATGGGTTTGGTTCGGTTTGTGTCCTTTGCCCAGCTAGCTCTACATCAGTTGGAAGGATATCAAAAGGTTTCTTATTGGAGTATTATTAAAATTCTTATTAGAGTCTTATTAAAAGGTTTTTTTTTTAATTATTAAAATATTTGCCTGGATGTCTCAAAACAGCCCTGTGTGTCCAAATTAAATACGATGTGAGGGGCACTGGAAAGCTAAAGGCAATGCCCCATGACCAGAAGTGAGAGACTCTGAAGGTATTCAATCCCTGCCGCCAAGCACTGCCAACACCCCTCTCACCCGGCACGTACTTGGAGCCTGCATCCCTGGCTCAGCCTGCCTCCCCACGTGTCTGCCACCCTCATCTGTTTCCAGTCAGGCTGTGGGCTGTGCCGCCGTGGAATGTTCATCTCATGACTCCAAGACCAACCACGTCTGCCCCCCAGGAGCTGGTGCTCTCCTGGACACATCCACTTGACGGAGGAGCCACAGACACAACGGATCGGTTTACACTGGAACACTGTACAGACCTCCTTTCACAGTGGTGGGGTGAGCTGGGGTGGGACAAGAGGAACCCGTGCGAGGAGGGTCAGCAAAGACAGGGAATAAATGCCCTGGAATCAGGCCACCACAGCAGGGTCACTGCAGGGGCTGTGCCAGTGCAGCTGCTTAGACACGAGGTGGCATGGGGGCGCTGCAGGCAGGGCGGTCAGAGGGAAAAGTAAACAGAGACTGAAGTCAAGTGAGAGGAAGCCGTGGCCACCAAGGCAAACAGGAGAGGTGGCAATGGCTCCCGACCACAAAACCCTGGGCACCGTGCACTGGGTGGCCGGTCAGCCAGGCTGGAGCAGCAATGCTGGACATCTGTGACTGAGGCTAATGCTGCTGGGGAGGGTTGGCCACATCTGTCCCAGCTCTGGCAGGATGCTCCCTACACTCCTGCCGGAGGAGCCCTTTGAAGGCAATGGAGCAGGAAATCTTCTGCCAGCTGAAACGGACAGCATCATACACTGATACCTGCAAGGGCTCTGAGTATCACCGCACAAGCAAAGAGGCGGACAGTCATGTTGAGACACAAGTCCTGACACTTGTTCTAGGCCTACCCCTGGCTGGCCCTGGATGACAGAATGCTCCCTCCTGCTTAGATGGCATGGAGTACTGCCAATAAAAGGGTCAACCTCCTGAGATTTAGAGGTTGTTTTACTCATCTCTGTATTCCCCGTGCCCATCGTGGTTTATGACACATAGTTACAACCTCAGTAAATGAATGTGAATAAGGGAAAAAGGGGCTGGCGTCTTTCAGGGTCCCTGACACCTACTGGGATAGGCAAAAAAAAGGATGGCCAAAAAGCAAAATAAAATCGTTTCTGCACTCTAGCAGCTCACTGACTGGTGGGAGAAACAGCCAAGCAAATGCGCAATTTTAATGGGTTAGGATAAACGCCAGGGTGGAGAAAGCCACGGTGGGGGAGTAATAAACAGGGCCTGGGGCTGGCAGGACACTTCCCACAGGAGGGCAGAACCAAGGGGCAATCCAAGGACGGAGCTTCTCCCTACTCCTCCAACTAGTCAACTCTTCTGCACTTCAGCAACTTCGCCCATGATGCTCCTTCTGCTTGAACTTTCTTACCCCCTCACCCCATTTCCTGACACCCCTTCAGTACCCCAGCACCACCACTACCACCACCGTCCTCCCATCCCCCCATTGTTCTCCCTCCCACAACACTGTTCTTTGCCCTCATAGGCACATTCGTTATGTTGTTGTTAGCTGCCATCAAGTCGGCCCTGACTCATGGTAACTTCATAGACAACAGGCTCCGACCATTATGATCCATAGAGTTTTCATTGGCTCATTTTGGGAAGTAGACAGCCAGGCCTTTCTTCCTAGTCCATCTCAGTCTGGAAGCTCTGCTGAAACCTGTTCAGCATCAGAGCAACACTCAAGCCTCCACTGACAGATGGGTGGTGGCCGTGCATGAGGAGCATCCGCCAGGAATCGAACCAGGGTTTCCCCACATGGAAGGCAAGAATTCTACCACTGAACCACTACTGCCCTAGTCTTTGTCTTTGTATTACGTGTTTATTATCTTGTTTGTTTTTTAGCTGTCACCCCCAGAGGCTATAAGCTCCATGAGTATAGGGACCAAGTTCATTCCCCACTGCAGCCCTAGCACCTAGTCCAGCGCCAGGTTCATGGCAGGCGCTCAAGTGTTCATCAAATGAGTAAATGAGGAAGTAAGGGAGGGAGGTGGAGGGAGTACCAAAAAAGGAGAGAGGCGGGTGTTCCAGGCAGAGGGAACAGAAGGGCAGCTGCGGGAGCACCTGCCACCAGCACTACCACTTCCTTAGCACTTGCTTCGAGGCAGACTCCACACCGAAGGCTTCCTATTGACTGTCTCATTTAATGAACTAAAGTGCAAAGCCCCAGAGGTGAGAGGTCACGTAAGGCTATGAGAAACCATGAAAGAACTCTGGCCTCACCTGACCTTGCCCATGTGGGTGCCAGAGTGAAGTGGGGGGGTAGTCACAGAGGCCCTAATCCTCTACTTCTCAGAGGACTCCTCTGGGTCCCTGGGTCACAGAGGCCCTGATCCTCTACTTCTCAGAGGACTCCTCTGGGTCCCTGGGTCACAGAGGCCCTAATCCTCTACTTCTCAGAGGACTCCTCTGGGTCCCTGGGGGCTTTAACAACACGTAACATTCATAAAGGTGTTCTGCACATTTCATCTCATTTGAGGTTCCCAACCACCTTGTGAGGAGGAATTATTACGCCCATTTGAGAGATGAGGAAACCAAGGTCCGTGAAGTGAAAAGCTGTGTTTGTCCCTGAGGCCCCATGTGAGTAATCTAGCAGGGTGTGGGAGGATATGGCAACTCTGGACAGCAGGAAGTCATCCTTCAGTGGACTGACGCACTGCACAGGAGTCGTTGGGGATGGTATTCTGTACCTGCACAGCCCCCAGGGAGCCCCACAAGCCAGCAACTCATTCCCACGTTACTCCTCCACCTGTGAGACAGGAAGGAGTTCCCCAGGGGGCCTTGGAACACACAGTGTGTCAGCCAAACTGGGAGACTGACAAATGGTTTGCCCGTCATCCAGATGTTCCGGCATCACTTTGCCATGAGCTTAAATCCCAAACCAAAACTAATTTTGTTAATTAAGAAATAGAAAGAAATCACTCATATCTCAGAACTCCCAGAGCACATTGGTTTATTTTTCTAATGGGGCACTTACCAGTCTGTCTGGTACAGTATTTTGGGTTTCTTATGGGTTTTTTTTTTTTTTTATGGTTACTTATGCATAGATAGGTCGCCCTACTGGACAATGGATGTCTCACAAAAAGAGGCAGTATTTTACTTGCCTCTGTATCCCCCACACCCAGCACAGGTCCTGGCTCACAGAAGGTCCTCAATCAACATTCACAGAGTAAATATGCATTTTGTTCTGAACTAATTCAAGGAGTGGCTCAGAACAGTATTCCACTGAGGGAGGACACAGCTGGATGGTCCAAGAAAGACCCAGAGATAGGCTCTAGGTGGGGTGGCCCAGGGGCAAGACTCCAGTCTGCTATGGGGACAACCTGAGGCACTGGGTGCCCCCAGACAGTGATGAGGTGCGACCCATAGCAACCCTATAGGACAGAGTAGAATTGCCCCATAGGGTTTCCAAGGAGTGGTCGGTGGATTTGAACCGCTGACTTTTCGGTTAGCAGCCAAGCTCTTAACCACCAGGGTCAACATAAATCAATACTTTACCAGCGTGTCCCAAACTACGCGTGATTCATGGGCTGCTTCTAAGTGTCTGGAGAAAAAAGGAGTTCCATTATCAAGCAGTCCCTAGGTGGCGCAGACAGTTCATTCACTCAGCTGCTAATTGAAAGGTTGGAGGTTTGAGTCTACCCAGAGGCACCTCGGAAGAAAGGCCTGGTGATCTACTTCTGAAAAATCAGCCATTGAAAACCCTATGGAGTGCAGTTCTACTGTGACACACATGGGGTTCCCATGAGTTGGATTACAACTGTTGTTTTATTATTATTATCAACAAATATGGGTTAAACAAAGGCAAACTGGTCCTACCATAGGACTTCCACCCATCTTCAGTGGGAGGAAAACAGCACAGTGATCATGTGATCATATGAGCTTGGACACATATCACTTGCCTGAATTTGAATCCCTAAACTACTTCTTCCTAGAAGGTAGCCTGGGACTTCTAATCTTTCCAAGCACTCATTTCTCCTCTGTAACAGGAGGTGATGATGGCATCCAGCTCACAAGGCTACTAGGAAATCGCTGGAAATACATGTAAATGACTAGTAAGGTACCTAAAAAAAAAAATAGTAAACCCTCAATAAATGGTAGTTTTAACAATGATAATTAAAAATATAACAGTATTATTATTAAAGTATACTGTGAATCTCCAAGAGGAGGATACATTAGATTACACGGTATTTCCCAAACTTATTTGATTACAAATTTTCCAAGAACTAGTCTTCCATGGGACACCCCTTATGAGACATCAGATTAAGTCAATAAGACCTAGATTGTCAGGAACACTGGCCTGGCGGGTCAGGGGAGAGGGGGGAACCCTCATTTGCATGGCCCTGCTCTAAATGAGCTGACTGTCCAACGTCTTGATTTTTCCATTTTTTCACTGGAAAATCTGAGGTTCAGAGATCGACTCTAGGGAGGCATACACCACTAAACACTCATGGAAAGTTGTGCATTTGAGGGCATACATTCACCCATCTATTACTGAGCACCAACTGTGTGCCAGGCACTCCAGTGGACACTGGGGACTCAAAGGGCAGCAGAATCAGACCCCTCCTCTTACGAAGAGACAGACATCCCTCAAAGAATCATAGAAAAAATGTAAAACTGCAGTTAAATAGGGACCAAGGAGACATCCGCTGTGCAGTGGGAACAAATTTGTTTGTTGTTAGTTGCCGTCAAGTTGGTGACTACTCAAGGCAACAACAGAATGAGACGTCGCCTGGTCCTATGCTATATTCACGATCGTTAGTATCCTTGTGTCCATTGTTGCAGCCGCTGTGTGTTTTCAGTGCCTTCTAACCTACTGACCTTCCAGCACCGTAGCAGGCAATGTTCTCTTGTGACCCATAGGGCTTTTACTGGCTAATTTTTGAAAGTAGATCACCAGGCCATTCTTCCTAGTCCGTCTTAGTCTGAAAGCTCTGCTGAAACCTGTCCATCATGGGTGACCCTGCTGGTATTTGAAATACTGGTGGCATAGCTTCCAGCATCATAGCAACATGCAAGCCACCACAGAACACAGCTGACAGACAGGTGGTAGGACAACACACATAGAGGAAGCATTAACTCAATCAGAGGGAACAACAAGTTCAAGGCCCCTTTGAGGGAGGGAGCACAGTAATTATAAGGAACTGCCAGGAGGCCAGTATGGCTGGCCAGGGGAGCTGGTGGAGGCAGGACAGACCACGTAGCACCTCAGAGGCCATGCTAAGGAGTTCTGTCTTGTACATTTTTCTGGGGCAGGAATCCATGACTTTTATCATATTCCCAATGGGTTCCACGACCCTATCCAGTTGAGAGGAGTACCATTGTCAGAGCCCCAGGTTTTTGGCTTCATTAGAAACAATTAGACCAATACTTAGATACTGACAAGGGCATCTGTGGTTTTTGTCTGCCTGACATTCTTTCCTCTTCTTCTAGTATTAGCACTTTTACGTTCCTTGTGGAAATCACTCCTCCCATTCTTACTCCATGTGGTTTCTGTGGGGCTAACTCTATCCCCATTTCTAGGGAAGATCAGGATACCCTGGTCTGGCCAATAAGAAGTATGCGTAGACCCAGAGATTGGCATGTGACCAAGCAGGACCAATAAGCAGCAGCCCCAGGACTTCTGCAGGAACTGCTAACAGATGTTCACTCTACTGGAAGGATGAAATCCTGGAGCAGCTAGCCGTCATCTAGAGATCTCGAACATGAAAGAAAGCATCACAGAGAGAAGAAGAGCCAAAAGATGGAGAGAGACAGACACCTGAGGACACCCTCTGAACCTCTGAATCCAGGCTTCCCTATAATCAGAGATATTGCTGGGCTTCTTCATCACATGAGCCAATAAATTCCTGTCTTCAGCCAGTTTGGATTGTGTTTCTGTCACTTGTAACCAATAGTTCCTACAAATGCATGTCTCCAGTCATAGTTTAAAAAATAGAGGCCCAGATTGGAATTGATAGTTTGACTTCACAAAGCTGGACAGGGGCGTAGCACGTGGGTCTTTCGATTCCTATACCAGCACTCTTCCAGCTACATACCACAGGCCCTTCAGGAGCCTGATGGCATCACCTCTCCTGATGTCTCCGTTCTTCACCCTCCTCCTCTTCCCAGACTCTAGCGTTAAGCAGCTCTGGGTTTTACACTGGCCCTCTTCTAACCTCAAGGCCCCAGAATGAGAAACAACAAGGAAGACACAATCTTTGTTCTACCCCAGAACAGGAGATGTCTCTGGGTACTAATTTCCTCCTGTGGCTGGGGCGTGGGCAGCTGAGCGAACCCTCAGGCCACATCTGCAACAGTTAGTTGCTCAAACCAACTTCAGTTTCCTCGCTGCAGTTAAAGCCCTCTGAGGCCTGAGCCCATACACCTTGCCCATATTACTTCCTACTGTTCCGCAAACACTTACTTTCTCAGTTCCCTTCTTGTCCCCCTACCCCTCCCCTGTTCACGTCAGCCTCTGCCTTTCTAAGTTCAAATTCTACCCATTGTTCAGGATCTCCTTCTCTAATAACTCCAGGCTGCAGGAAGCCATTCCTGCTTGATATTCACAGTCCCTGCCATTTGGGTCAGACCTTTCGGAGGTGGGTGTGATTACTACCAGTCTACCCTGTGGTAATGTGGTGGCTTGTATCTTGCTGTGATGCTGGAAGCTATGCCACTGGTATTTCAAATACAGCAGGGTCACCCATAGTGGACAAGTTTCAATAGAGATTCCCGACTAAGACAGACCAGGAAGAAAGGCCTGATGATCTACTTCTGAAAATTATATAATGAAAACCTATGGATAACAACGGGCTCAAACATACCAACAAGCCTGAAGATGGCACAGATCAGGGCAATGTTTCATTCTGTTATACATAAAGTCGCCATCAGATCCAACTCGATGACAACAATAACAACCCCCTTACTACCCTCGTTTATACTTCTCTGGTTATTTCAGGCATGTCAGCTGGGTTGCCCAACTGGATAGGCATGTAACATAGAGGTTACAAGTCCCGACTTTGGAGTTGGACACCCGAGTTTCAATCCTGGTTCTGCGTCTTCCTGGAAGAGCAACATTTGGCAAGTTACTTAGCATTGCTGAGCCTCAATTTTCTCATCTGGAAAGTGGGGATGATAATAGGCATTATCTTCTCCGTCATGAAGAATAAAGGAGATAAGGCATGTAAAGGGTTTAACCTAGTATTTGACACATGGTAAGCACTCAGTAAATGTGAGTCATTAATGCTGTTATTGCAATTGGCATTAGACACTACCACTAGTGGGCTCCTTGTGGCTACAGTTAGACAGTAAAACAGAATAACACTACGACTAGGAAGCCGAGTATTTAGTTTCTGCTCCTGCTCCTGCTCTTCAACCTCTCTGAAACTTCATTTGCTTGCCTGTAAAATGGGTACCTATCTCAGAGCGTAAATGAGAAGATCAGACAAGGTAATGAATAACAGTATCATCTCCATAGAGCTTTACAGTTTACAATATACTTTCAAAGTGCCATTTTATTCTTTGTAAGACATGGCTGTCACACTGAGGTCAAGTGACTAGCCCAGGTCACATATCTAGCAAGTGGTAGAACCAAGACTTCTGGTCAAAAGTTCTTATTCAGTGCTGAGTTCCTAAGGCCCAACACAGGGCCAGGCACATAACAGGTGTTTATTAAATATTTGAACTCTGGCTCCAATTTTCTCCATGATGCCACACTGGCCCTAAGCTGACACCTGCTAGGCCCGCAGTTCTGGGGCATCCCCATAGCACCTGGCACCGTGCAGAGACGTAGGTGGGTCTCCTCACAGAGATGTATCAATGAAATGGGCTGTCGGACTGAACAGCACTCCAGGACAAGAGACAGGCAGGAGAAAGGAAACAAGTGAAGCAACTTCCACTGTCTCCTACAGCTCCCAGGAGCTGTGGCTTGAGGGAGATACATCATAAGTCACCTCAGCCATGCAGGGGACAAGACCGTCCCCATGCAGGAGACAAGAAGAGGAGACAACCCAGGCTAAGAAAGGACAAGTGAATATCGCTAAGGAACCTTTAACAGAAAGTGTCAGCCTAGGCGGACAGCTGCCCTCAAAAGGCCGTTAGGTTCCCACCCACAGAAAGACAAAGAGAGCTACTAAGAGTTACAGTGGGGTTAGCAGGAAAGCCACAGGAAGCGAGGCAGGGTAGGAAGTTATTCTCGGCCTTTGTATTTCCCTGCCCCTCGCCTCTCCCACCTCTGTTCTTTCAGTAGCAGAAGCAGCAACCACATCGTGAACCACCAAGATGCCCTGGGAGGTGGGTGGGGAGGGCAGCCCTAGAGGCTCCAGGGCACACTAACTTCAGATTTGACCCAGTGCCTGCCTGCAAGCTCCACCAAAGCAACTGGAGTCGGAAGGCGTGGGCAAAAGACATGCCCTATAATCATACCGGAAACCCTGGAGGCGTAGTGGTTAAGAGCTACAGCCGCTACCCAAAGGGTCGGCAGTTCGAATCCGCCAGGCGCTCCTTGGAAACTCTATGGGGCAGTTCTACTCTGTCCTATAGGGTCGCTATGAGTCGGAATCGACTCGACAGCAGTGGGTTTGGGTTTATAATCGTACCAGAAAACCAAACCCAGCCATTTCTCAAATTCTAGCTCAGATCTTCCTCCTCTGCGAACTCTTCTGGACAAGCCAATTCCCAGCCAGCTTTCTCTAGTCTGCACTGCAGTACCAAAAGCTTATCCCACTTCCAGCTGTAGACCCTGAATTGAAAGAGGCATCAGAAGGCACCTGCCAACACCCTCCCAGGGATGGCAGGAATTCTTTCTTCAGCATCCCAATTAAGCTGTCAATCAGCTTCTTCAGCTTGACCATTTCTCAGCAACAGGAAGCTCACTACCTCACCCACAGCCCACCGGGTTGGAGAGAACTATAACTGCGTTCAGGCAACAGATGTTTTGGGAAATGGAGGCAGCTGTGTGGGCTGTGGTAAAAAGCACATGTGATTTGGAAGCCAGAAACCTGGCCTCCAGCCCTAGTTCCATGGGGACTTGTATAAATCACTTACTTTTTAAGTATCGGTTTCCTCCTTTGTAAAATAGGGACAATACTACCTAAACCTCACAGGGTTGTTGAGAGGTTCCAGTGAAATTATGTGTGTGACACACATTGTGAAATGTCAAGTGCTGACCAGGTGGACTCAGGAAGACCCAAGGCCCTGTGGAATTTCTAACATTGGCCATTTCTTTGACTTAAGGCACCAAAGGCGCAGTTCCATGGGAAGTAACTGTATTCGTTTTTTGCTGTCATAACAAATGACCGCAAAGCTAGCAACTTAAAACAACACGGGTTTATTTATTTATTTCTCACAGTTATGTGGGTCAGAGGAGTTCCTGGATGGTGTAAATGGTTAGCGCGCTCAGCTGCTAATCAAAAAGCTGGAGGTTTGAGTCCATCCAGAGGTACCTCAGAAGAAAGGCCTGGCAATCTTCTCCCAAGAGTTTACCCATTGAATAATCCTATTCAATAGTAGACCACAGTTCTACTTCAACACACACGGGGTCACCATGAGTGAAAATCAACTTAACAGCAACTAGCCTTTTATAGGTCAGAAGTCTGGGTTGGCTGAGCTGGTTTTTCACTTAGGTTCTCATAAGGCTGAATTCAAAGTGTCGGCTAACTGAACTCTTCCAGGGGATCCTGGAAAGAATCCACTTCAAGCACACAGGGTTGTGTAGAATCTAGTTCCTTGCAGTTGTAGGATTGACTGAGGCCACCATTTCCCAGCTAGCTGTTAGCTCCTAGAGGCCTCTCAACAGTCTTTGCATGCAAACCCCTACATCTCAGAGCCAGCAGTGATGCCGGTGTATGGAATCCTTCTTTGGAACCTCTCGTTTCCCGTTCTGGAACACCTCTCTTCTGCCTCTAGCCAGAGAAAGTTCTCTGCTTTTATGACTTTTTTAGGGTTCATGTGATTAGATCAGAGACCCTGGGTGGTGCAAACAGTTAATGAGCTTGGCTGCTAACTGAAAAGTTAGCAGGGGTTCCAGTCCACCCACAGGCACCTTGGAAGAAAGGCCTGGTGATTTTTCAACAAAACAGCCATTGAAAGCCCTGTGGAGCACGGTTCTACGCTGACACACATGGGGTCTCCATAAGTTAGAATCGGCTCAAGAGCAACTGGTTTGGGTTTGGTTTTGGTTTGTGATTCGATTGGTCCCACCAGAATAATACAGAAGAATCTCCCTATTTTGAGATTTTAACCTTCATTACATCAGCAAAGACCCTTTGCCATGTGATGGAACACATTCATAGGTCCCAGGGATAAAGGTGTAGGCGTCTCTGAGGGCCATTATTCTGCCCACCGCTAACTCATCCTGTGATTATCGGCCTTCAACACTCTAGCATACTTCCTTATCAGATTGCTGAGCAGAGAGACCCCAGAGGGAAGAGCCACAGCCTGGGAACTTGGGAGAAGGAAGAAAGAGAGGAGGAGGGCAACGGAAAGGAAAAAGAAAGGAGGAGAAGGAGAAGGATCCAAGAGAACAGCCAAAGACAGAAGGCAAGTTGCAAAAGGGACTACTACAATCCCACCTGGTTATAAACAACACATATATGGCTGGCAGTGACAGGTACTCACCTTGCAGCCACATTGCCTGGGTTAAACCCTTTACACCTTCCTAAATCTCACTTCCTCACCCTTAGGAAAGGGAATATAATATCTAACTTCATAGAGATGTAAGATTTAAATGAGGTAATGAAAATAAAGCCTGCCTCACACTTACTATAAACCAAAAAACACAATGCCGACGACAAGTAGTGACCCTGTAGGACACAGTAAGTAGGACTGCCCCATGGGGTTTCCAAGGCTGTAAATCTTTAGGGAAGCAGACCGCCACATCTTTGTCTCTCAGAGCAGCTGGTGGGTTGGAATAACCGACCTTTTGGTTAACAGCTGTGTGCTTCACCACTGCGCCACCAGGGTTCCTTACATACCTATTATACAGATGTTTAGTTATGTATATATAACATTTACACATAAACAAGAGTCTGGGAGAATAACACCACGATGTTAAAAGTGATTACTTTGGATGGATGGGAAGAAGGACTTACAATTTTTACTTTATACACCTCTGTGATATTTTAATTTTTACAGCAAGCAAATACTACGTTTATAATTTAAAGCTATTTGTAATTAAAAACATATATTTCCCCAAGAAACTAGTTGAGCACATCTTTCCACATCCACATAGTTGTGTTTTAATATTAAAACACAAATTCACTATTACATACACTCACACACACACACACCATAATGCTCACCTAAAGGCCTTCTCACTCACATCAGCCTTACCCCCCAGCCCTAGCCCTGGCCCCCTCAGCCCCCCGCAGCTGTACCCCCGAGATGAAACTCGATCCTCTGGGGCTTTCCTCTTTTGTGCAGCCAGATGCAGCGCAGGGCGCCTCCAGCCCTTCCCAGCTCTCAGCTTGCAGGCCCTCCCTTTCCCCACCCCCAGCCCTGCAAGCTCCTCGCCTCCCCTTGGAGCCGTGTGCTGAAAGGCTCTTTGTTGCTAGGCAGAATGCTTTTGGGGCCCGTATGAAAAACACTCTGCAGACAGTTCCATCTGCTCTCAGGGGTCCTCTCTCTAAGGCGCTTAAGGAAGCAAAGTACACTAGGCCAGGTGCCCTGGGTTGTGCACCCCTGCATCCTCCCCCACCCCCAATCAATCAATCAGTTGATTCACTTACAGAGATTGTGAACAAGGTGAGGCTGGAGGCCAAGGTGAGGAAGGAGCATGGCAATGCACTGCACAGTCATGGCCTTTAACAAATACCTGTTTCAGTGAGTTGAAATGATTTCGTTTCACAGTATAGCACAGGGATTGAAGTACAGGCTTTGCATCAGATTTGATGTAAATCTGGAATGCCACAGGTTACTAGGTGTGTACCTTTGACACCTGGTTTTAAGTTCTTTGAGCCTCAGTTTCTTCATATGCCAAATGGGGATAAGCATACTTGAGGCATAGCATGAGGACTGAATATGTTATGCATGCAAATCTCTTAGCACCCAGAGTGCTTAGTAAATGGGAGCTGTTACTGTTGTTAATGTCAGTATTAATATTGGAAATGCAGACACAGATCCCGCCCTCAAAGTATCCACTGTTTAGAACAGGAAGTAGGCAGAACCACATGAAAGTTCAATGACGACTTGGCCACAATGTAAAAGGCATTCGCAGGCAAAGGGACAAACAAATTGTCAAGAGGAAAGATTAGAGGAGGGAGGTCATCCAGCCTGGCTTCTCACCCCTTCACCTCTTCTCCCAAGAGCCTCTCCCCCAGTTCTAGAACCATTCTGCCAAACCCCCATCACCAGCTGCTGTTGCGTCAACTCTCCAACTCATGCTAACCCCATGTGTATCAGAGTAGAACTGTGCTCCATAGGGTTTCCAATGGCTGGTTTTTCAGAAGTCGGTTGAAGGCCTTTCTTCTGTACTCTAGAACTCCCCTTACCAAATAGATAGTATTAATCAGCTCAGGCCCCAGGCCTCAGGCCTCAGGCCTCAGGCCTCATCCTGTAATAAGTGAGATGTGAATTCCCAGCATGAGAAAAGACCCACCTTTTTCCCAAACCCTGGTGTAGGTGTTGTTCTAGTCACCTACCTGATATACCTTGCTCTTACCAAGCCTGTCCCGGACTGGGGCCTCCCCCTATGAAGCCCTGTCCTGGACTCCCCTTTGCGGTATTCCATCCAGTACTGCTACGCCCTTTGCTTGCCTGATTTCAACCTGCCATTAGCCCTTGGACACCGTGCCATGCCTTTTCCACCAGGTTGTGTCCCTCTATCCCACAGTTGAAGCACTGGTGGCACAGTACTTAAGAGCTTGGCTGCTAACCAAAAGGTTGGCAGTTTGAATCCACCAGCCACTCCTTAGAAACCCTAGGAGGGCAGTTCTACTCTGCAGAAATCTGCAGATATAGGGTCACTATGAGTCGGAATTGACCGGACAGCAATGGGCTTGGCTTGGGCTATCCCCTAGTTACTTGAGTCTAAGCCAGACGCCAGCCCCTGTCACTTCCAAGAGACAGCCAAGAGGACTGCAGCTGGCATGATCAAAGAGGGAGGCTCAGTGGCGGAAGGAGCCGTCTATGAACTGGGCTGGATGTACAGGAGGGGAGGGCATACTGACGGCACCCCCTTTGCAAGGCAGTTGCTGGACAAGTGTTGAGAAATACTGATGTTTGAGAATACAGGGGTCAAAAGACTAGAAACACATTATAACGAGCCTTGGGTGCTCTATTACCTTGGGTGTGTATAACAAAGTCCCACAAAGTGGGTGGCTTAAAGCATCAGAAACTTATTATCTCACAGTTCTGAAAGCTAGAAGTCTGGATTCAAGGTGTCAGTGCCACGCTCTCTCTTCTTTCTGTGTATCTGTGTCTCTTCTTTTATAAGGACACCACTCAGATTGGATTAGGACCTGCCCAACTGTGGTATGATCTCCTGTTAATTTAACTGATAACATCTCAAAGACCCTATTTCAAAACAAGGTCACATTCATAGGCACCAGGCACCAGACTTCAACGTATTCGTTGGGGGGATATAATTTAATCCATAACAGATGCCAAGCTTGATCCCTCCCAAAAAGCTCCCTCCCAGGAGGATTAGGTGGAGGAGAAGGGAATGTGGCAGGCACACAGGGTTCCACAAGGCCGAATGTTGGGGTGGCTGCACTTCCCAACCAAACCACACTACTCAGCACTCACCCAGTCCCTTGGCTGTTAGGAATAATTACCAAATCCCATTCTACTCAGGCCACACCCCACTACTTAAACTTCCTAGAAGAGCACCAAGTTGTCGCAAACCTCCTTGCCTTTGCACTTGCAGGCTCCTAAGCCTGGAATGCCTTTTCTCTGCTCTGCTGCCTTCAAGATCTAATTTGTGGGAGTCTTCCGCCAGGGAAGCCCAGTCTATCGCTCCCAGAGAAAATCTGTCACTGTCTCCTCTGGGTTCTCACAGAACCCCGAGTACCCCTCTATTACAGTATGATTTCCTGAGTATTGTAATGATTTCCTGAGTATTACAAATCTGTCTTTATTGCTTCTAAGACCAGAATGTTCCTTACAAGCGAGGCTGGCAAGACTGCTGTTTGCTTACTTTGGACACATCATCAGAAAAGGACATCATGTTTGGTAAAGTAGGTCAGTGAAAGTGAGGGAAACCTTCAATGAGACAGACTGATAATAGCCACAACAATGGACTCAAATATACCAGCGATCACGAAGATGGCCAGGCAACCTTTAAGACCGCCATGAATCAGAGCCAACTCAACAGCAGCTAACAACAATAAATTTATTGCTGCATTGTTAGTTCCTTAAGAATACTACTACTACTCGTTGCCATTGAGTCGATTCTGGCTCATAACGACCCCATAGGACAGAGGAGAACTGCCCCATAGGGTTCCCAAGGAGTGGCTGATGGATTTGAACTGCAACCTTTTAGGTAGCACCCATAGCTCTTAACCACTACGCCACCAGGGCTCCTCCTTAAGAATGGGTATCCTGTATTACTCATCCCATAACAGCACCTGGGACTCTCAATAGATACTAACTTGTAGTACTATTAACACTACCACTTATCAAATGCCTGCTGCATTCAGGGACTACACTAAATCCTGAGATACAAAATCCCGTTTAATCCTCACTTAGCTCTGCAAAATAAGTATTACCAACTCTATTTTACAGATAAGGAAACTGGCCTTCAGAAAACCTCAGCTAAATGGGAGATGAAAAAAATGAACCAGTGAGCAGGTCAACTCCAGGTCTCCCCAAACCCAAGCACTATACTCTGACCCTGGGAATAATTATGCCACATCCTTAACCCAGAGGAGATGTTTATTTTCAGTTATTGAAATCCACTCAACTTGGTCAGTCTCATTGATAAGCTGCTCTTGAATAAACATCAGGGGCGTCTGTAATCCTACAGTGGGGCAGCTCATCGTTTCGACAGCCCCGGGGCAAGGTTAATTAGCCCTTTCTTTTTATGGCCCGTGGGTACTAAATTCTCCCTGTATCTTACTTTTTCTTTAGCAAATAGAGCTTTAATGGCAATCTTTCTAACAGGCAATGTGCCTCCGAGATAAAAAGTTGCAGAGACAGAGCTCGGTCAGTGAATTAAGCGAGGAAGGGGCTAGGCAGGATTTAATTATTGTCGCCCAGTAATTGAGGGGAGATGTGAGGTAATTAGGGGGCGCCATGCCAGCACAGACGCAAGCTCTGTGCCAAGTGCTTCACATCCATTATCTCTCAACCTAGGGAGATCTGCCCCACATCTTTAAAGAAGTAGTCTTTGCCAAACTCTCATCGCAAATCCAGTAGCCTGTTCTCAGTACTCACCCTCTTCATTCACTCCACAGCAGCTCAAGCAGCTGGCCACCCAGCTCTTCCCTCCAGGAACTTGCTACCACCACCGCTGTCATCACCACCACCACCACTACCAACACAACCACCACCAATACCCATCCCCACTCCCAGACCGCTTAGCTTGCATGAATCTAGACTTTGCTCTTTCTCTCTCTTTCTCAGTTATTCCTTGTTAATGAATCCCACTCTCCTCTCTTGTCTCCTTTTTCTCTGCCGTCCTCTTCAATCTATCAGGCTGCTCAAGGCCGTACCCTCAGTCTCTATCTCATTTCACTGTATGTTCACTCCCTGGGTGATCTTGTCCAAGCCCATGAAAGATCTGGCTTATACACATCAGCGATGCTCTCAGAATACCTACAAATCTTCGCATTTGCCATAACAATGATGACTGAAACATAGAGAATCCAGATCTATAGCAAATCCCCCAAACTCATTTAGCAAATGACCCCCCACCAGAGACCTTCAGAAGCAATAGATTGGGCACCCGTGTCCCAGTCCCTTTCTGTGTCAATTCCAAATTAGAAGGGGGAGGAGTGAGAAAGAAGACACAAGAAAGTGATCATCAAAAGGAAGGCTCGAGCTGTACACTTATCAAATGTGTACTTTTCTGGTTGTATATTATATACCCACTCCTCACTTATCAACACGACTAGGTTCCGAAGGCCAGGTCATTATGTGAAAACGTAGGATCGTCACATCAGATGACAAAATGGAGGATGACTACAGCGTTACATACCTGCAAAGTTACATCATTACGTAACTGCCAAATGACATCATTACGTAACTGCCGAACCACTGAGAACCATGGCCCAGCCAAGCTGACACACAACCTTAACCATCACAGCCAGCATCACTCTTGCCTCGCACCTCACCATGACTGCCAGATGCTCGTTGTTAATGCACAAAATAGTCAGCAGATTTTTTTGCTATTGTCATAAATGCAAAATGTCAGATAACAAGATTGTTGGTAAGTGAGGAGTAGGTGGACTTCGATAACAACAATTTTGTAAAGACCCCAAATTAAACAAAAAGCAAACACTTGGAAAACTCATGGCCTGGATCATCAGCACTAGATAAATGAAGCAGAAGAGATAGGTAGAAATATAAGTTCACTTCCCTATTCCTAAAAATACCCAAGGGAAGGCTGAGCAAGGAAAAGCTTATAGATTATGAGCAGGTAATTAATATGCCCTTTCCTAATGGTACGCAATGAAAATTCTTCAAGAAGTCTTTGACCAAGAGTTGCAGACCTAGAGGGAAGGACATAAAAGATCATCTAATGCAACATTTCATTTCATAGATGAGGAAACAGAGGCTGAGAGAGGGAGAGAGTTCTGTCTCAGTCCAGTGATCATCCACTACAAGCCTCCTCTGCTTTCTTATCCTCTGAGACACTGACAGAAACTGTGATGAGTGGGGCCGCAGAGGCGCAACCAATAATCGGTTGCTGTTAAGTCGACTCTAACTATAGTGAACCCATGAGCATCAGTGCAGAACTGTCTTCCACAGAGTTTTCAGTGACTTATGTTTCAGAAGAAGGTTGCCAGGATTTTCTTCCAAGGCACCTCTTGGTGGACTCCAACCTCCAACCTTTCACTTAGCAACTGAGTGTATTAGCTCTATGTGCATCACCCAGGGACTCCACAGAGGCACTAAACCAACCAGTTGCTGTCGAGGCAACTCCGACTCACAGCGACCCCGTGGGTTGCAGAGTAGAATTGCACACCACAGGGTTTTCATGGCTTGAACCTCAACCAGAAGAAGATCACCAGACCTTTCTTCTGAGGTGCCTTTGGGTGGGTTCCACCTGCTAACTTTTTGCTAGTAGCCAAGCACTTAACCATTTGTGCCAACCAGGGACACCACACAGAGGGACTAGGAGAGCTCAGATAGACTCTCCCATATTTCCTGAGCTAGAGGAGATTTTTTTTTTTAGAGGAGAACTCACAGCAGCCTGCAAGGGCAGTTACAACAAAGCATGCCATGCGTCTTTGGGGGCCCATCTTTTTTTCCTTTGATGTATGATGACTTAATTCCCTCGTTGCTTGCTTTTCGAAAGCAATCTAAATTAACGTGAACCCACAAAGGGCAAGGCTCTCTGTGAATAATTAGTACATGATAATAAATGCAAATAGGGAATGATGCGAAGTTGGGCTGGGGACTAGTGGGGCTGCACCCTAACCCACTGTCTTCTCACTGGGAATTCCCTTTACACCATTAAAGAAAGGGTTCCAGCGAAACTGGAGAAAGGCGGTATTTCCAGATACAAAGAAACTGTTGAGTACACTGAAAGATGGCAGAAGGACAAACACAGCAGCTGAAAGAATCAGACCAGTGACTGCTACAGGATCTTTTCCTCTTTTCTAGCTTCTGCTTAAGTCAAAACACTTGTCTAAAGTTCTGTCGTTTAGAGGAGGAAATATCATCACAGTTAAGGGCCCTCTGTAGCTTGGTCCCATCCATCCAGGGTTTCCTCCCACAAACCCTTAGTTGTCTCCTTTCTGTCCTTGGCTAAAGCCAAATTTTCCCTACCTCTAACCTTTACTTGTGCTTTTCGCTCTGCCTACAATTCCCTCTCTTCCCCCCACCTCCTGATGTAGTCAAGCTTATACATCTTTTAGAGATTTTCTCAAAGCCTTCTTTGACAATACCACCCTTTTTGGAAATCTCCTATTATTCTAGGGGGGGTGGCAGAAATTGCTGGTGCTCAGCAATACCGCATTTCTTCTCTCCTTCCTGGCCACACAGCTCATCTACATTTCCCAGCCTTCCCTGTAGTCCAGCATGACCACGTGACTGAGTTCTGGCCAATAAAAGGTGAGCACAAGTGGTGTGCACTCCTTCCATGTCTAGACCATATAGAATTCTTAGGGACCATCTCCACTCTTTCCCCATCTGCAGCTGAGTGGAGGCCTTGAAGAGGCACCAAGTCACAAGGTAGAAGGAACCTGGGTCCCTGAATTACTGTGTGGAGCAGAGGTTTCCCCACCAATGTGACCAATTCTACCTCTCATCCCAGCTCAGAACAAACTTTTATCGTCAGGCCACAATAAAAGATATTTAAAGGATTATGGTTGCAGCAGCTAGCTTTATATATTTTAGCTAACACAGAATGGCACGTAGGTTATATTTCACATGCCAGCTCTGACCTATGGTAGTGGCTACCTGGCACTCCATGATGAGAAGGATAGTTAGGCAACATCTGGGCTTACTAGGAAAGACAGTCATGATTGATTACTTATGTCTGCCATGAGCAAAGTTTAAAAAAAAAGTGGCAGCGATGCTGTGTTTTCCTCTCTCTGATCTATAAGATATGGTTTGGTACTTAATTCACATCTGATTTCACTGTTTTGTGTGCCTCAATCTTACCTCCTCTACAAAGTTATAAATCCCTGAGGGCAGAAACCAAGCCCTGTCAACATCTGCCTAAAACAGGACATATATATGCAAATATTCATTAACAACAACAAAGAAGTTACGATCGAGTGGATTCCGACTTATGACCACCCCATGTGTGTCAGGGTAGAACTATGCTCTGTAGGGTTTTCGTGGCTGTGATCTTTTGGAAGCAGATCATCAGACTTGCCTCCCGAGGCACCTCTGGGTGAGTTCAAATTTCCAACCTTTTGGTTAATAGCCCCGTGCTTAAATGTTTGCGCCACCCAGAGACACCCTAACACTTACCGAAGTGAATTAACACACAATTGTTTCCAAAGGTGGAGATAAGGTGTGTTCAGACCTTCAGCAAGACTATCTTGAATACGAGGCAGAGAAAACTGAACAAACTGAGATTTCAGAAGTGCTGTAACCAACAAGCTAAGCCCCTGCCTATCCTCAGCCCAAAGCTTTGTAACAAGTCCCTTCTGGAAGTCAGCTTATATCTGTTGTCATACTTGACAAACAGAGTGGTGTGGAAAGGGAATGGATTATCTATGGAGCCTGAAAATTGGGCTTCCCACCCCCTTTTATTTAAGATTATAGATTATCAAACCTAGAGAGGTCTCTACACATCATCTAGTCCAGGGATAGAAAAAGGATTCTAACTCTCTTGCCATCTAAAGGATTTACGATAGCGGCTTGGGGGGCTCTATTAAGAAGAATCTGAGATCACATCTAGAATCTATAGGACACAGGTAAGACACAAGGGTTCTATGCTCTTCATGTATTTGTCATCCTTGGTCTAACCCAACCCAATCATTTTACTATGCCCAAATTAAGATGTCAGGAGAATTGGCTTTATCCAAGGTCACAGAGTAGAACAAAGACTCAAGCCCAGGTTTCTCTGCATCTCCTATTTTCCTATAATTCTAGGGCTTAAGATAAGAGATAGATCTGAGAATATAATTTGGAGACAAGGATAATCACAATACCCATAACCATTTATTAGTGCTTACTATAGGCCAAGCACTATCCTAAGCACTTTACCTGTATAATCTCATTTAATTTTGCCATAATAGTGAGAAAGGTACTATAATCACTTCCACTTTACAGGTGAAATTGAGACATAAGAGAGGTTAAATAACCTTCCCAATATCACAGGACCAGGAAAGTGGCAAATTAGGAATGTAAACACAGAAGGAAAAATTCAGAAAAGAATAACTGGGTTTAGAAACATCCTTGCATAGTCGATGGGAGATTCTGCTAAATACATTAACACATACAAAGTTCACTCGCATTGGGAAAACACCCCATGAAGCCCTGGTGATCTTTTCAAAACCGCACAAGGTTTCAGAATAAGGAGTGAAAACCAGGGCTTCGAACCAGGTCAGTCATTCCGGTCGGAACGAACCTGTTGGAAGCCCTGGTGAAAAGTTCCTGGTTATAGGTGCAGGGAAGAGCAGTGAGTGATTTAGAAGACAGGAGATGGGAGCAGATGAGTCAGCAGGAGTCATGAAGAAACTGGGCTCTTGGCATGAACATACAAGTTGGCCCTAAGAGGTGCCATTTTGCTCAAAAGAGTGCCTAAAACTAGAAATGTGGTACAATGGAATAACACTGGCTGGCTCCTATCCCTGGGGCTTGCTGTTTCAGAAGAGAAAGAGGTGCCCATCGGCGTATTTATAGGCTTAAAGCTGGCACTCGACATCTGTTTTAGTGCACGTTTCCCCATTTTTTTGTTTCATTGGGTTTTAATCAGCCAGCTACTCTGAGCCTGAATTAGGATTTCACACACATCCAGAGCCAAATAACAAAAAAAATAAAGAAACCCCAAGACCAAAACAGAGCTGGGGGCCAGCAGCCCAGCAAGAACAGTCTCCTGGGGACAGCCCCTGCCTGGGATCAAAGGAAAGTCAAGTGGTGTGTCACATCTGAGGGCTGGGGACCCTGGGGAAAAGGGAGTCCATGGCCTTGAGCTCCGCCAACCCAGGCCGAACACAGTCAGCCACTGTTTTGTTCCACGACCTTGGCCTAGAAAGCTTTTACCTCCCTTTTCTGAGCAAAATCGTGGGCATGCTTCAAGGACTAGCCCAAATGTCAACTTCCTTGGGAAGTCATCACTAACTCTACCCTTACCCCATCTCTAAAAAAAATCATAACCCTTCCTACATATTGCCAGAACCTTCTGTTCATGGTACTGACACGTCACAGTGAGCTGTCTAGAAACTATCTCCCCCACCAGACTGAGCTCCTCAGGACAAAAACCTGCTGCGGTCGAGTCAATTCCGACTCATAGTGAGCCTACAGGACAAAGCAGAACTGCCCCATAGGGTTTCCAAGGAGCACCTGGTGGATTCAAATCGCTGACCTTTTGATTAGCAGCCGTAGCTCTTAACCACTATGCCACCAGGATTTCCCTCCTCAGGACAGGGGCTGCATGTTCCTCTACTCTATGACCTCAGCTCCCAGCTCATTCTGAGTGTTCCAGGAATGAAGAGGAAAGGAGAGTAGAAGACAGCCCAAGGGCGGAGCCTCCCTCAGCAACTTGGAGGCAGAGCCAGGCCCTATAATCACTAGGATTATTACTATTAGCACATGTAAAGCAATGAAGAGAAAAAGCTGAAAAGGAATATGCTGCCAAAAGTTTACTACCATGAGCATGTACTTATTTTATACTTGGAAAAAGATAAAACAAATATATTTTTTTAATAGACTACACACTCCCTGGGGACAGTGGTGGTTCAGAGGTACAATACTCACCTTCTGTGCAGGAGACCTGGGTTCGATTCCTGACCAACGCACCTCATGCACAGCCAGCACTCATCTGTCAATGGGGGTTTGCATGTTGCTACAATGCTGAACAGGCTTCAGCAAAGCTTCCAGACTAGGAAGAAAGGCCTAGCAACCTATTTCCAAAAACCAGACAATGAAAACTCTATGGATCACAATGGTAGAATCTTCAACTAATCATGGGGATGGTACAGGATGGGGCAGTTTCATTCTGTTGTGCATGGGGTCGCCATGGGTTGGATTGACTCAATGGCAGCTAACCACAATAACAACACCGCCCCACTCTAAGGGAGCTTACAGTGTTTCCTACTGCATGGGAATAGACACTGAAGGATCCAGAACAACAGGAGGCATTTACAGAGTGCTTTGGGTGCACAGGGAGGAAGAAGCTCAGCCTGCCTGGGGGCAGTAAGGAAGGCTTCACAACAAGTGGTGCTGCCCTGGAGACACGACAATGAGTGACAGCTCTTCAGGTGGACTAGAGGGAGGGAGACTGAAGGGGATTTAAGGAGTGCAAAGGCTCACAGGTAAGAGAGTCCAGGTCAAAAGGTAAATCTAACTGTAGGGTGCTTGGGAGAGAGTGGTGGGAGCAGAGGACAAAGAGCTTGGCCTGGAAGGCTAATGAATTTGAACTTCACCCTGGAGGCAATACTTCTGGAACCAAAGGGTTCTAACCTGGGCATGACAAGGTCAAATGAACATTTCTGGAAGATATTGCTGGCTGCTGGTAGGAATGGCTGAGAGGGGCAGGACTGGAAGCAGGCTGAATCAGGCCAGGTAAGAAGAAATGAACTCGAGAGATATTACCCACCCATACTCGGTTTAGGTGATTCAGAAGATGAGATTTTTTAGAATTAGAGTGGTTGCTGAAATGGGTTAAGACTTTTGGGGATGCTGGGATGGGGTGAATGTATTTTGCACACTGGATGCACATGAATTTTGGGAGGGCCAGAGGGTGCAGTATTATGGATTGAATCGTGTCCCCTCAAAAGATATGTTGAAGTCATAACCCCTGTACCTGTGAATGTGACATTTTTGGAAATAGGATTTGTCCTTTGATTTCAGTTAAATCCAATCAGATCATACCAGAGCAGGGTAGGTCCTAATCAGTGTGTCACTAGGAGGGTGGACCACATCAGGTGACGCTGTCAGAGGGGATGACACCAAATGACTGTCTATAAAAACATCCTTATAGTTACAACAAAAACATTTTTCATAATAAAAACTGAAATGATTGTCTATAAAAATATCTCTCTTGTTAATTATAACAACAGAAACAGTTTTCATAAGACACTTGTCAATAGACCCGCAAGTATAAAACTCTACGCTCATCTACTTTTTACCCCATTACAACGACGCTTCGAATCACGTGTTTCCACCTGCACACACTACAAGCACGTGCTGTTGTTTTCGTCGCTGCTGGTGTTTTTATATCACTGATTTTGTCAAATTGCTGGTGTTTGGGCTACAATATTGTAATTAGTATTTGCGAATCTATATCAGTAACTTTTTTGAGAATGAAGTAGTAATTAAAGGAAAAGAAGGAGTAATATACAGGAATTACCATTTATGGGTAAGATTTGTACAAAAAACATTACTAAGGATTCTGTCTGTGTGGTCTGGTACAGGAGGACCCCATGGGAGGAGGTGACACCATGAGTTACCGCACTGGGTGACACCAACCCTAGTGACGTCGCTGGTCCTAATCCTAATTCCTTCTCAGTGGTGATACCCTGATTTGGACTTCTAGCCTCCAGAACTGTGAGACAATAAATTTCTGTTCTTTAAAGCCACCCACTTTATGGTATTTGTCATGGCAGCACCGGGGAGACTGAGATAGATCCAATGAGGCTTGGTAGCCAATTAGACTCAAGGTGAGGGAGAAGAAGCAAGGACGACTCCCAGGTTTCTGGCCTGGGCAACTGGGTGGACGATGGTATCAATCATCGCAAGGGGAGAAGCAGATGTTTGGGGGCGTCCCGACGCCCAAGCCCAGCCTGGCTTCTCTCACTGTATTCATTTCTACAATCCAGGGTTGCTCTGTCCATTCTTTCTCATCTCCTTGAAGCCTTCTCTTCAGACCTCTGCCTGCAGCAATCACTTACAGATCTTTCCTCCTCGAAAACCACTAAAAGGTATGCTTGGCAGCTCTCCCTGAGCTCGATTTCTCTGCTGGCAGGATCACAAGCAAAGCATTAGCGCCTTCTGTGAAATGGGGAGCCAGTGGAGGCGTGCCCAGGTTGGGTGGCAGAGGCCTAGAGGAACAACTGATATGCAAGAAGATTTCAAACACCAAGACAGAGTCCTCAGCCAGATGCTGGGGAGGTGAGACCCAGATCGAGGTTACACTGGAGACAGGGTGAGGGGTCAAATGAAGTGGTGAGACGCAAAGGCTCTTTGGTCTGCAGTGAGTCTCCCCGTGGTCTAGGGCTGAGCTGCACTTTCTGCATTTCCAGGTGGGGCAGAGTCAGTGTGAGCAGTGGTCTGTCCATGCTTAGCTGGGGACCAGACATCACAAAGACTGGTCATGCCTTCCTGGGTGAAGGTGATCTGACCTGTCACTAAGTCTGAGGGTGAATCCTATGAATCCTGGCTGTGCTGTTACAACTCTATCGGCCCCAAAGGCAGTGCAGAGGCTGCAGCTGCCTCTTGGGATGCATCACTGGGAAATATTCATTACCAGCCTTCTTGGCTCCCCTGCTGCATCGCTGTGCACCCCAGACAAATGGCTAAGTGCACAGCTGGCTTCCATCCTCCTGGCCTTCCTCCTTCATATGCTTATTCAACAGTTATAAGGAAAGGCCTGAGCTGCAGAGGGGCTTGCAACCCATTCTCTCCAGAAGAGAGGAGAGACTGAGAAAGACAGGAGGTGGAGGGGGATAGAGCCAACCAGTTTCTAGGTCCCAGATTGGACCCTGATGTTGTAGCAAAGGTCTCTCATAAATTTTTTTCCCATTAAGGGAATATGGACAGTGGCTGAAAGCACAGACTCTGGAATCAAGTGGACCAAGGCTGGAATCTCAAACTGACCATTTACTAGCTCCGTGAATGGGCAAGTCACTTAATACCTGAGCCTCAGTGCACTCACCTATAAAATAGAAAGGGGTGGGGACCCTACTCCATAGGGTTGATGTATGGATTAGATGAGCTAAGGCCTAGAGCTCTTTGTCTACAAGGAAGTACTCAATGACTGTTACCTATTTTTACTACTGGTACTCTAAGCCTGGCGACCAGAGAGGAAACTTTTGAGTGTTGGGTCCTATAGGGAAAATAGTGAGGCATGGTCCCTGCGCTTGGGTTAATAATCTGCCCCAAGCAGCTGAGAGGGGCTCAGTCTGAGGCCGTTCAGAGCTGGAAGCCTCCTGAGAGATCATCTGATCCCTGTATTCCATGAGGGAGTAAACAGAGAAGTAGAACAGCTTTCCTAAGGTCGGCCATACAGCAAGGTAGTGGCAAAGCCAAGACCAGAACCCAGGGCTCCAGACTCCCATTCCATCATTCTTTTCTCTCCATGGAAACTTATGAAAACAAAATAGAGGATGCCACAAGTCAGGACACGAATAAAACATCAAATGACTTGCTGTAAAGGACACTGTTGTGACCTGTCCAAATCCCCTCTCCCAGGTTGTGAACTATCCCACACTTGCTGTGTTGGCTGCTAATGGCTCACAGCTGTCCCCTCCTCTGGAAAATTGCCACTCCCTTCCACACAGATGGAAGCTGCCTCACCTGGGAGATCACACCCACTGCTATGCTAGCAAACATTTAACAACCAGCTCTCTGGTGGGGTGGGGGAATGGGGAGCCTCCATTTGCACATTTGCCATTTTCCATGGTGTAATCTATGGCTAATGTCAAGCCACCAACATAGTATCACTGGATGTGAAGTTGGGAATAGACGAAAAGTAGCTCTCCATTTGTGGTTCAATAGTAGAATTCTTGCTTTCCATGCAGGAGAGCTGGGCTCAACTCCCAGCCAAGGCACCTCAAGCATAGCTACCACTCGTCTGTCAGTGGAGGTCTGCATGTTGCTATGATGCTGAACTGGTTTCAGTGGCGCTTCCAGACTAAGACAGACGAGGAAGAAAGGCCTGGCAATCTACTTCCAAAAATCAATGGATCACAATAGTCTGATCCCACCTCAACGCCTAGCAGCTAACGACAACTCTCCATTATATACTATTTCCACCACAAAGATAAAACAGACAAAACTAACTGCAAGAGAATAAACCAAAGACCAAACCCACTGTCATCGAGTCGATTCTGACTCATAGGGACCCTATAGGACAGAGTAGAACTCCCCGATAGAGTTTCCAAGGAGCGCCTGGTGGATTCGAACTGCCGACCTCTTGGTTAGCAGCCATAGCACTTAACCACTATGCCACCAGGGTTTCCAAAAGGTAAAATGTAGTGAAATAATTCGGAAGTGATAAGTTTTGAGTATTTATTACCATTGCTTTTTTTTTTTTTATGGTAACTCTATGTCTGACTTTTTTTTTTTTTTATTAACTTTTCTTGAGCTTCAAGTGAACGTTTACAAATCAAGTCAGACTGTCACATATAAGTTTATATACACCTTACTCCGTACTCCCACTTGCTCTCCCCCTGATGAGTCAGCCCTTCCAGTCTCTCCTTTCATAACAATTTTGCCAGCTTCCAACTCTCTCTATCCTCCCATCCCCCCTCCAGACAGGAGATGCCAACACAGTCTCAAGTGTCCACCTGATATAATTAGCTCACTCTTCATCAGCATCTCTGTCCTACCCACTGTCCAGTCCCTTTCATGTCTGATGAGTTGTCTTCGGGAATGGTTCCTGTCCTGTGCCAACAGAAGGTTTGGGGACCATGACTGCCGGGATTCCTCTAGTCTCAGTCAGACCATTAAGTCTGGTCTTTTTGTGAGAATTTGGGGTCTGCATCCCACTGATCTCCTGCTCCCTCAGGGGTCCTCTGCTGTGCTCCCTGTCAGGGCAGTCATCGATTGTGGCTGGGCACCAACTAGTTCTTCTGGTCTCAGGATGATGTAGGTCTCTGGTTCATGTGGCCCTTTCTGTCTCTTGGGCTCTTAGTTATCGTGGGACCTTGGTGTTCTTCATTCTCCTTTGATCCAGGTGGGTTGAGACCAATTGATGCATCTTAGATGGCCTCTTGTTAGCATTTAAGACCCCAGACGCCACATTTCAAAGTGGGATGCAGAATGTTTTCATAATAGAATTATTTTGCCAATTGACTTAGAAGTCCCCTTAAACCATGGTCCCCAAATCCCCGCCCTTGCTCCGCTGACCTTTGAAGCATTCAGTTTATCCAGGAAACTTCTTTGCTTTTGGTCCAGTCCAGTTGAGCTGACCTTCCATGTATTGAGTATTGTCCTTCCCTTCACCTAAAGTAGTTCTTATCTACTGACTAATCAGTAAAAAACCCTCTCCCACCCTCCCTCCCTCCCCCGCCTCGTACCCACAAAAGTATGTGTTCTTCTCAGTTTATACTATTTCTCAAGATCTTATAATAGTGGTCTTACACAATATTTGTCCTTTTGCCTCTGACTAATTTCACTCAGCATAATGCCTTCCAGGTTCCTCCATGTTATGAAATGTTTCACAGATTCGTCACTGTTCTTTATCAGTGCGTAGTATTCCACTGTGTGAATATACCACAATTTATTTACCCATTCATCCGTTGATGGACACCTTGGTTGCTTCCAGCTTTTTGCTATTGTAAACAGAGCTGCAATAAACAAGGGTGTGCATGTATCTGTTTGTGTGAAGGCTCTTATTTCTCTGGGGTATATTCCGAGGAGTGGGATTTCTGGGTTGTATGGTAGTTCTATTTCTGTTTACGATAACGCCAGATAGATTTCCAAAGTGGTTGTACCATTTTACATTCCCACCAGCAGCGTATAAGAGTTCCAATCTCTCCGCAGCCTCTCCACCGTTTATTATTTTGTGTTTTTTGGATTAATGCCAGCCTTGTTGGAGTGAGATGGAATCTCATTGTAGTTTTAATTTGCATTTCTCTAATGGCTAATGATCGAGAGCATTTTCTCATGTATCTGTTAGCTGCCTGAATATCTTCTTTAGTGAAGTGTGTGTTCATATCCTTTGCCCACTTCTTGATTGGGTTGTTTGTCTTTTTGTGGTTGAGTTTTGACAGAATCATATAGATTTTAGAGATCAGGCGCTGGTCGGAGATGTCATAGCTAAAAATTCTTTCCCAGTCTGTAGGTGGTCTTTTTACTCTTTTGGTGAAACCATTGCTTTTAATATCATTTATTTACCTATAAATTTATACAATTTAATTTTTAATAGTGGCTCACAAAATTCCTAAAAAATTGACAATGGGGAGCCCATAGGAGCCAGCTCCAGCACACCCCTGACTTACACTCTACCTCAACCCCACAGCCTTAGGCCTGTGACTGACTGATGGGGGATGCAAAAGGTCAGCCCCCCTTCCCCTATCTTGGTGGTGGGATTAATTCCAGAGCCCCTAGTCCGTCAGGCCAAGGCTAGGCTTCACCTGAGGCCACATCCTTGCTCACCTCCTCCCAGGGGCAGATTAACCAGTAAGCAAGATACTCATGGGTTTACCTTAAGCAAGGTACGCAGGGGCGTACTTTGTTTACTTACTAATCTGTAGTGCACACTTTCACATGGGCTTCAAAGATGTGGTGAAAAACAGGTGAAATTGTGCACTACAGATTTAGTAAGTAAGCACAAGTAAGCCCCCATGTACCTTTCTTATTGAGTAATCCATCCCTGAGTCCCCCTTCCCTATCCTGCTTCCCCTACCCCCTCAGAGGTTTTCCCTGAATGGCCAAAAAAAACTCGTTGTCATCCAGTCAGTTGTGAGACTTATAGTGACCCTAGAGGACAAAGTAGAACTGCCCCATAGGTTTCCAAGGAGCAGCTAGTAAATTCAAACTGCTGATTTTTCGGTCAGCAGCCATAGCTCTTAGCCACTGCACCACCAGGGTTCTTGAAGGGCACACCCTCAATGAGTCCCTGCACCCAGAGAAATGGGCTCTGCTTGCCTCAGGCTCTGCTTCTAAGGAATCCAGCCTAAAATACTTGCACAGAGTAAAAGTTGGGAGAGAAAGCAGAAAAGACCAGTGAGGCTTTAGAGGCATCCAGGAAGGCTTTCTGAAGGAAGTGGGATCCAATGGTTTGATGGGATTTATTTAAATTTGGAAAAGAAAGGCAGGAAAATATTCCAGATAGACAGAGTGGCTCAATCCAGGTTACACCAGCCCCCAGGCAGATGGCAGAATCATCTACCAGGCTGGGGCAGTGTTCTCACAGGGACAAGGCACGGGTCTTGGGGGCCACCGTTAAAAACCAAAAAACCCTAACCTGTTGCCATCAAGCCAACTGCAACTCATAGTGACCCCGTAAGACAGAGTAGAACTGCACCATACGGTTTCCAAGGCCGTAAATCTTTACGGAAGCAGACTGCCACATCTTTCTCCCACAGAGCAGCTGATGGGTTCAAACCGCCAACCTTCTGGTTAGCAGCCAAGCGCTATAACCACTGTGCCACCATGGCTCCTGGGGGGCCACCATTAGAGACTGCCAAATTGGAGGTGGGGGCGTTTCCATGGCTATGGTGTGATGGAGAAAGTGAAACTGGAGGTCCATCGAGATGTGTGATTCCCTCCCAAGGACATGATGGCATCCAAGTTTGCAATAGAAACATCATCTGCACCAAACCCTTCAGAGTTAGAAGGTCCTTTTCAGATCATCTAGTGTCCTTGAGGGATGAAAGAGTTGAGGCAGAACAAGGATAAATATTATTTGTTTTAATAGTTATGTTTTGTTTGCCTTTATTTTTCAAGTTACTTTCAGTATATGGCAACCATACTTAATTTTCATTTACAGGAGTATATCATGTTTCTCTTGAACATAATTTGTACAAAAATGGGTCCATTTATAGGAAAATATGCTCAAAGTAATAAAAGTGATACAGATATGGAAAAATCACAAAGGTAAAACATAAAAAGCCTAAATTTTTCAAACTAGCCCAACTTTTTAAGATAGCCAAGTTTACATTCAGGCAGGGGAAGGGACCAGCCAAAGACCACACACCCAGTTAGTTGCTGAAATAGAACCAGAACCCAGGTTTTCAAATTCCTAGTTCCATGTTTTCTACTCTGCAATGCTCCTCCTTTAAATAAAGAAATAAAAACGTGTTCTTGTCTAGAATACTCCTTCCCAAAGTTTCTGTCCTCCTCCTAAAAGATACATAATAAAGAACCTACAGGGTTTTTTTTTATTGCTGACGTGAAAACCTACCTTCCCTTTTAAATCAAACTCTCTGATGGTTTTCAGATTAGAGAAGGGATGTGTGCTGGCCTGGAGAGGCCACAAATCATCTTGAAATCTGTCGCTCCTGAATTCATCCTTCTGCTAACATCAGACCATCAAAGCTTGAAAGAAAAGAAGCACTGACATTTTGATGACAGCATCTGCCTCCAGCTGTGCCTGTCAGAGGTGGCCTATCTGGTTTCCATATTAAAATCTTTGGCAGAGTTGATTTAAAGCTCATCTTGATGAGAATCGTGAATCAGGAGATCTGAGTCCTAGTTTTGGCTTTGCCACTAAATGACTATGGAACTACAGACTCCCTTCTTATCCTCTCCAGGCCTCAGTTTACCCATCTCTCAAACAGAAATAATTGCTTCTGTTTATTTCAATATCGTTTCAACTACCACTAAATGTTCTGTATAACAGTTTATGGTTTATGAAATATTTCTTCAGATCTAGCATCTCATTTAGGAGTCTGCAGGTGGTTTAAATGGTTAACCCACTCAGCTGCTAACTGAAATGTTGGCGGTTCAAGTCCACACAGAGGCACCTTGGTACAAAGTCCTGATGATCTACTCCTGAAAAATCAGCCACAGAAAACCCTATGGACACAACTGGACAAATATTGTATGACCTCGCTTATATAAAAAGACAAATGTATAAAGTTTATTAATGGTTACCAGGGGTGGGAGGGAGGGGGAAAGGAGGGGTGATTGAAATATCATGTTCATTAAAGGTAGGGTTACATAGCCAATTATTGTAATTGTTGTCAATAAGTTGTACACCTGTAAAAAGTTGTGTGACAGATATATTTACAACAACAAAAAAAAAAAAAAAAAAGAAGAGTAGCTGCTGAGGCTGATTTTGTACAGCCAAAATCCTGATGGGATTTAGTTACTTGGTTTGCAGATTTAGGGTCCTGGTTTCATGGGACATCCCAGTTAATCAGCCAAATAACATGTTTAGTGCCTCTGTTCTACCTCCTAGTTCAATGGGTAGTGCCTGAGGGATTAAAAGATTGCAGGCACAACAGTAAAAACAACCAAAAAATATGTATGTGGTTACGTAGGTAGACATGGATGCAAATATGTGTATAGGAAGGCACATGCACATACAGGTATCTCTGTAGGCTTATGTATACACATGTTTGTGTGTGATGCATATATATCCACATATATAACAAACCACATAGGGGGCACAGTTGGCTTCCTAGACATATCCAAACAACTCATGGGACTGGTTTACTGGGTCAAAAGGCTTGGGACCACAGTCTTGGAGGACAAGTTGGTCAATTGACATAAGATAGTTCACCAAGATAATGTTCTACATCCTAGTTTGGTGAGTAGCCTCTGGGGTCTTAAAAGCTTGCAAGTGGCCATCTAAGGCACAACTATTGGTCTCTACTCACATGAAGCAAAAGAGAATGAAGCAAATCAAAGGCTCAAAGGAGAAACTAGTCCACGGGACTAGAAAGCCCACAGGAACCACAACCTCTTTTAACCTGAGACCAGAAGAAGTAGATGGTGCCCTGCTACCACTACTGACCATTCTGACCAAGGACACAATAGAAGGTCCCAGATAGAACAGGAGAAAAATGTAGAACAAAACTCAAATTCCTGAAAAAGCCAGACCTACCAGATTGATAGAGACTAGAGGAGCCCCTGAGACTACTGCCCTAAGATAGACTTGGAACTTAGAGTTGAAGCTATTTCTACAGGACACCTTTCAGCCAGATAATAGATTGGCTTATAAAATGAACAATATCACCCGTGAGTAATGTGCTCCCTTAAGCAATTAACTATATGAGACCAAACAGTCAACATTTACCCAAAAGCAAAGATGAGACAGCAAGGAGGGGAAGGGAAGCTGGATCGATGGAAACAGAACAAACAGAATGGAAACAATAAGAATGCTGACATACTAAAAATTGTAACCAATGGCGTGGAACAATCTGTACAAAAATTGTTAAAGGGGAACCTAATTTGCTTAGTGAACTTTTACCTAAAACACAATAAAATATTATCAAAAAAAAATTTTTTAAAAAAGCTTGTAAGTGGCCATCAAAGGCACAACAATTGGTCTCTACTCATCTGGAGCAACAGGAAGAAGGGTAGTCAGGAATAGGAGGAGGATGAAGAACATGTGGCTATTTGCCTCCACGAACAACTGCCTCCTTTGCCATGAGACCAAAAGAACTGGATGGTGCCGGGCTACCACTACTGAACATTTTGATCAAAGATTCCATGGAAGAATCCTGATCAAAAGGGGGGAAATGCACAACAGAATTTCAAATTCTCATGGACTCTAGACTTCCTGGAGCCATGAAGGTTGGATGAACCCCTGAAACTATTGCCCTAAGATAATCTTTAAACCTTACACTAAAAATATCCCCTAAAGTCTTCTTAAAAGCAAACAAGAGTTTAGCTTAAGTAGTAAAGAATGTCTGCCTTGAGCATTGTGCTGTTTTCAGAAATATCTATACGGGATCCAACTGACAACAGTAACTCGAAAGATTAGATAGGAACCTTAAGGGGCAGTGAATTTATGTCAATGGAGAAGGAATTACTCAGAAAAGGAGGGTGAGAATGGTTACACAGCTCAAAGAATGTAATCAGTGTCACCAAATAGTACATGTAGAAACTTGAATTGGAGTAAATTTTGCTGTGTATATTCTCAACAACAACAAAATAAATAAAATTATATATTTAAAAAAAAAAAAGCAAAATGCATTTGGAGGGGGTGCAACAGTAGCAGCCATGGTTGAAAGTTATTTGAAAAAAAGGCTTTAAAGTGGGAAAGAAAAAAAAAACCTTACGGAGCACCCTTCTACTCTGACACGCGTGGGCTGCCATGAGTTGGAACTGACTCAACAGCAACCAGTCTATGGTCTAGAGTTTCATTTATTCTGTGCAATTGTGTGATATTGGTGTTTTTATGTAACAGACAGAAGGACAGACTCCGAGAGACCATGTCACTTGCCCATGGTTGTGCGTGAGTCCCAAACCCCAATCTGATGATTCCAGACCACATATCTTAAAAATTTAGAAGTATATTGTCAATGTCTCCCACAGCATATTCTTCAGAATCCCTGTTCCATATAGCTACTTGCCAGTGACTGCTTTTTTAACAAGGTTTCATAGTCAAACGACACTGTGTTAAAAGTTCACCGTGGGACTTTAACTTGAATTATAAATCTCCAGTACAGCATGAAAGCACTTCCAAAACCAATTTGTCAGATCACTCAACTTAGACAGAATCTCTCTCTCTCTTAGAATAAATATTCCAAAGGATGTTCTGGGAATTGCGAAACTATTCTCCTGCAGTTACTCTTAGTTCTATTGTTACTAAAAGTCAGGACCCCTTTCAGTTAGGGTGTCTGTTGCTTTACAGAACCCGGTAAACCTGCTGCTCTGTGTTGCCGTAAGAGCACAGGACTTTCTATAAGGCCTGTCTTCCAGGTCTACGATAACAAGGACTATCACAGCCTATCTATTGGCTCCAGGGAGCAAATCGTTGAATGGCAAGGCTTTCCATCATCATATTTGATTATGTCCAGATGTTTGCAGAGAAACTGAGCATTTTGTATATGTCTTCATGGCCCAGCTGCATGTTTCAAGCAACTGGTGTTTATTTAACACTGATCTTGCCTTTTATCTGTGCTCTGTGGTCTCTGCATAGCCCCCTTGAGTCAAGGAAGACACCCGCTTCTTCTGAGGCTGCTCAATTCCTGCACACGGTAATAAGGAGGATTGAGCCAATAAAGAAGGAATAAATTCCTCTCCTTATAAAGGGTAGGAGTCCCTGGGTGGTGCAAATGGTTAATGTACTTGCTACTAACTGAAAGGCTGGCGATTTGAGTCTACCCCGCGGTACCTCAGAAGAATGCCCTGGCGACCTACCTGCAAAAAGTCAGCCATTAAAAACACTGTGGAGCACTGTTCTACCCTGACACAGGTGAGGTCACCATGAGCTGGAGCTGACTGGATGGTAACTGATTGGTTATACAAGATCCTCTCAAGAAACAACTGCAGGCCGCACTTCCTGGGTGTGCAAGCTGTGTAGTCACATCGTGCCCGGCACTCAGAAGGGCCCTGCCCTTGGCTTAATGCTCTGTTGTCACCACCTTGAAATTCTTAATTTTTGAACAAGGGGCCCCACATTTTTATTTTGTCCTGGGCCCCATAAATTACATAGCTGGCCCTGAACAACCAATGTTTAATAAGTTCCATGAAGGCAAAGACCATATCTGTCTACTGCACCACTGTATCCCCGGCACTTAGCATTGTGCCTAACCTAACACATAAAAAAAAAAAAAAAAAAACACATAGAAGGTACAAAATGTGTACCTATCGAATGGATAGGTGCAAGGAAAAGTCTATGGAGAAGAGAGGCCTGGTCCTTCTGCTTATGACTTGTCTCCATGGCTTAACTTGTTGCCGTTCAGTCAATTTTGACTCATAACAACCCTATAGGATGGAGTATAACTGCACTATAGGGTTTCCAAGGAGCGGCTGGTGGATTCAAACTGCCAACTTTTTTTTTTGGTTAGCAGTTGTAGCTCTGGGCCACTGGGCCACCAGGGCTCCCTCCATGGCTTAAGACTGCCCTTTTGTTCCCCCCTTAGTTTTGGGAGGGTATTCACATGTAAAGCAGGATCACCCACTAAGCAAGAATGAAAAATGCATACACAAACAAGCCGGAGGTATAGGCTAGCACATAAAATTAAAAGCCCCACTTGTAGGAAGGCAAGCAAGGAAAAGACAGGAAATAGGCAGACACACTGTCCTCTCTTGCCCAGATAATGGTACATTTTCCAAAGCTCCTCCAGGGCGACGGCCAATTTCAGAAGAGAGCACTAGCCTGAATGTGGTGCACTTCCCTTCCTGCCCCCGTCCAATATCTGCCCCCCTCCCTTTCCTTTCTGAACCCACTATCTCCCATCCCCAGCACCTCTGAGCTGCTAAAAGCCTGAAAGGCTTAATCTCCAAGAAGGATGCCCAAGGGTTCTGTTATCAGAGTTACTTAATTCTGCATTTGCAGTGGGCTTAATCATCTGCGTCGGACCATGCTCCCAGGACGCACCACACACACTAGCTGTGGGAGTGGGGAGCTGTTCTCACTTGTCAGCACCTCAGAGGGCTTAATAAAGTGCAAGTGTAGTGGCAAAAGCGGGGGGGGGGGGGGGAGCGTAGAGTGAGGGAGATTCAGTGTTTTGTTTTGTGTTTTTGTTTTTTAATAACACCAAAGGTCCAGCAACATTGATTGAAATTTTTCAAAAAGTCACACCATTCTACCCCCACCACAAATCAAATATTTTTTTTTTATTCTCCCTCGTTTCATTTCTTGCTCATTTTATATAATTGCCGTGACAATAAATGTGACTTTTCCATGTTGCTACATTGCCTTTGGGGCCTCGTTTCTAATGGCTGCGTAAGATCCCATCAGATGGTTGTGACCATCCCATGCTTATTTTCCTACTGTTAGACAGGACATGGGCTCTGCTTTTGTTTTGTTTATTATTATAAATAGCTCTGCGATGATCATTTTGAGAGCACGGGATTTGGAGTGAGCAGAACTGGGTTCAGATTTTGGCTACGTCTCTTATGAGCTGTGAGACACTGAAGAATAAATAACATATTCCCCAACTCAAAGCAAAGCTGCTGAGAAAGTGCTTTATAAACTATATACCAGTAGCTAGTTGTCTTTGAGTCGATTCCAACTCATGATGACCCCGTGTGTTATACATTGAATTGTGTCCCCCAAAAATATGTGTTGTGAATCCTAAACTCTATGCCTGTGGTTATAATCCCAGTTGGGAATGCATTGTCTTTGTTGTGTCAATGAGGCAGGATTAGTGTAGGGTGTATCTTGAGTTCATCTCTTTTGAGATATAAAAGAGATTAAACACAAGCTAGAAGCAGAGATGGGATAAATTAGATGCCAAGATAAATGGAGATCTCCAAGGGACCAAGAAGCAGAAGCTGAAGAGACAAGGACCTCCTTCAGAGCCGACAGAGAGAGAAAGTCTTTTTCTAGAGCCAGCTCTCTGAATTCAGACTTCTAGCCTCCTAAACTGTGAGAAAATAAATTTCTGTTTGTTAAAGCCATCCACTTGTGACACTTCTGTTATAACAGCACTAGATCACTGAGACACCATGTACGTCAGAGTAGAAACGTACTAAATCGGGTTTTCAATGGCTGATTTTCCAGAATTAGATCACCAGGACTTCCTTTAAGGCACCCGAGTGGACTCAAACAGCCAACTTTTAAGTTAGCAGATGAGCACATTAACTGTTTATACCATCCAGGGACTCCAGGCTCCACCACCGACCCACTAAATCCCATGGTGGGGTCCAACAATCTTCACCTTACAAAACTCCTCAGGTGATTGTGACACACTGAAGTTTAATAACCAGTAACAAAATGGTAATTTCCAAACACAAACCAAGTCACAGCTCCCCCAAGATAATAGGCTGTCAACAGTTTGGAAATGCACCAATGGAGGCCATGAGGCAGGAGTAGGGTGAGCATGTTGGCACCTCCTTCAAGCCAATTCCAAAGGCCCCCTCTGCCCTTGACAGCCTGCCAGTGCTGGTCCAGATGGAGATATTCCCTAATCAGGCAGACAACATTTTGTTGACTTATAATTGGTTTTCCAATATAAATGCTCAGTGACAACAAACCATACTTAAAGGACAGTGACAAGAGCCAACCATGCCATGCTTTGCCCCTCTTGACCACCACCTCTAACTCTCACAAATCTGACGGGTATATCCTAAGACACAAGAAAAGAAAGGGGAGAGAGAGCTGTTCTGACATCCACTGGTGATTGGACCTGTGTTGAAGCTCAGGTGAT